>NC_056749.1:130581823-130899323 GCF_019279795.1 Protopterus annectens
TAGTCTTCAGGGTTCAATAGCGGAGGGGATAGCAGATAAGGTATCATCCCAGCTCTCCACTCTTAATTCCGTAGTGAAGTCATCCATGAGGCTAGTTTCTTATGCAGCCGATGGAACGAGTAGTTCAGCGGGTTCAGGAATAGCCCTTAGGAGACATTCCTGGATGCACTTGTGTAATTTCATGGAATCCTTCAAGTCATTCTTTGTTAGCACCCCTTTCAGTGGCTTGTCTCTGTTCGACCCAAAAGTCAGAGAGACACTAACCAGTTGTGAACAGGAAGGGAAAAACTCTTTCTGCCGGAGTCCTTTTTTCCACCCCTTCTAGACAAGGGTCAAAAGGGGGAAAGATGTGGTTTCAGAAATCCCAGAGAGCTTTTCTAGACACATGTGGTGAACCTTCTTCCAGGGACAGAGGAGGAGGTAATAATGGAAGATGCTGGCCACGTGTCAGAGGGGGTCCAGGTCCGCAGAATTAGGACGACCGAGAATCCTTCTTTGGTAAGCCCTTTCAGCACTCCTGAAAGGACCCCTACCTATCCCACTCTGGAGGCAGTCAGGGGTCACTTATCTTTGTACCCAGATGCCTGGCTAAAAATAACAAAAGACAAGTGGGTACAAAGCATCATCTCCAGAGACTACTCAACACCCTTTTCCATGCCACCCCCACAAAGCAAAAGGATCCTGGACATTCCACCCAGTCACAAGGATAAAGCAACCATAGAAATTCATAAGTTGTTAGAAAAAAAGAGTCATCCAGGAAATCCTTCTACGGGGCACACCTCATCACAAAAGGTTTCTCATCCAGGAAAAAAGAGGTCATTGTTCCCCTCTACTCGTCACTCATTAGACCCATTATAGAGTACAATGCCCCTTTCGGTATGTACCTCACAAGACATCTACAACAACTGGAAAGACTGCAGAAATACCTCACAAAGAGGATTACCGGCCTCACACATATGCCCTATGCAGACCGTCTCAGAAATCTCCAGCTTAACTCGGTTGCATATCGCCTACTCAGAGGCAATCTCTGCCTAACATACAAAGCTATGTCAAACCCAGAGCTGTTGGACATGCTCCACTTAAAGAAATCCCCAATCCCTCAGAGCTACACTCTAGGGACCTAAACCTTGTCACCACAATAAACAGAACATGCTGGAGGGATAGATTCCTGTCCCAGAGACTTCCCATACTCTGGAACAAACTACCTATCTATATCAAACAAAGCTCCTCATTAGCACTCCAAGAAAAATCTTGATGCTTGGATGGGAAATATGAAATTCACCCCGGGGATCACTTCTGTGGCTCTGCTCGACAGTGGCACAGGAAAATAATTTTCTTGGGTGGCGAAAGCCAGGGTACCTTCTTGGCTAGGCTTATATAGGCCCTAGGGCCAATAACCTAGTACCTCCCTGTGAACCTATGAACCTATCCCATCAGTCCCTGCAGAACAGATAGGATCCGGGACTTACTCAAGGTTCTTTTTGGTTCCAAAAAAAACATGGGACTGGAGACAGATTTTAGATCTCAGCAGACTGAACAAATCAGTAAAAAAGACAAAGTTCTGGATGGTCACACTGCAGTCGATACTTCCCTTTCTGGGAAGAGACAACTGGATGTGCTCTATAGACCTCCAGAATGTATACTACCACATACAAATGGACAGGCCATCCAGGAGTTATTTGCACTTTTGGCTGGGAGCCAGTCACTACCAGTTTTGAGCTCTGCCCTTTGCCCTCACTACAGCCCCCAGAGTGTTCACTAAATGTATGGCAGTGGTAACGGCTCACCTGAGGCGTTCAGGATTCCAAGTGTTTCCATACATAGACAACTGTCTCCTATCTGCCACCACCAAGCATCTACTGATACAAGCAAAAGACACTACCTTACAGATTTTTGCCCATTTGGGGATTTCTGTAAACTATGACAAATCTGCATTATTACCATCTCAATATATAATTTTTATAGGTGCACATTTAGACACTTCTACAATGATGGTAAAGCTTCCAATAGAAAGGATACAGGCCCTTCAAACATAAATGTTAGATCTCCTTTGCAGAACAAAAGCTCAAGCAAGGGAAGTTCTAAAAGTACTGGGCACGATGGCAGCAGCAATCATTGTAATTCCTCTAGCTCAAATGCACGTGAGAATTCTACAATAGCTTCTTTTTACACAGTGGTCCATGCAAGAACTCCCAATGTCTCACCAAACAATGCTGACTGAATCTTGCAAGAAAGACCTATGTTGGTGGCTTCACTCAGAACAAGTGACATTAGGCTGACCTTTTGTTGTCCCAGCCCCACAAGCCACGGTCACCACGGATGCTTCCCAGATAGGGTGGGGGGCATTATCAGGGAAGAACAACCTAAGGCACGTGGCAGAATCACGAGGCCCACTTGCATATCAGTGTCCTAGAGATGAGAGCAGTGCTTTTAGCATTGCAAGCATTTCAGGACTCTCTCCCTTTGGGAACAATTGCTATCCAGACAGACAACATGTCCGTTGTATGGTATATAAACAAGCAGGGAGGAACCACATCTTATCCCCTTTGTCGAGAGGCCCTGACAGTATGGCAGTGGGCAACATCCTCCCGATGCTTTCTGATAGCAATGCACATTCCGAGGAAATCCAACATGAGCCCCCTTCTGAGCCCCCTAAGCCTTTCTGTGTTGGAGGGAAGCCTTCTAGCTTATCAGTGGGAGTGGTAAGCACTAGGTAGCCTATCCTCCATGGGAAGAGTGAGTTTTGGCCCAGAAATTGTAGTTTATTTGGCTGTTTGGGTGGTTTTCCATCTCTTTCAACTTGCTGCCTTAAAAGCCCATGTTTGTACTTGTTTCCCCGCCTTTCCTGTAAATAGTCTAGTCCAGGTACAGATGTGCTGTATCCAGGACTCTTTGTAAGCTTCTGAGCCCCCCAAGACTTTCTGTGTTGGAAGGAAGCCTTCTAGCTTATCAGTGGGTAGCCTATCTACCACAAGAGGAGTGGTTCCTGGCCCAGAAATTGTAGCTATTAGCCGTTTGGGCAGCTTTTTCCATCTCTTTCAATGTTCTGGTTTAAAAGCCACACTTGTGCTTGTTTCCCACCTTTCCTGTAGCTAGCCTAGTCCAGATACAGAGTTGCTGTATCCAGGACTGTTGGTAAGCTTCTGAGCCCCGCAAGCCTTTCTGTGTTAGAGGAAAGCCTTCTAGCTTATCAGTGGGAGTGGTAAGCACTACGTAGCCTGTCTACCATGAGAGGGGAGGTTCTTTGCCCAGAAATTGTAGTTTATTGACCATTTGGACAGTTTGTCCATCTCTTTCAACTTTCTGGTTTAAAAGACCACATCTGCGCTAGTTTCCCATCTTTCCTGTAACTAACCTACTGGGTAGCACTAGAAAGCCTTAAACTGATACAAGCCTTCTAGCTTAGAAGAGAGACTTTGGAGTGATTCAGTGATTTTGGATCAGTTTCTGTACTATCTTGCTGTGCTTACTGTTTTCTGCCTAAACACAGATTTTCCAGCATTTATTGTGATTTAAAAGCTTGTTTTTTTTCACATATTGTACTTATTTGACTGCCTGCACTTTTAAAAAGTTGTTTTTTTGTTTAAATAATTTGTTTAACACTAAAGGGCGATAGCCTTTTCTGATCGTTTGAAGTTGTTTAAAGCTGTTTTAAGTGCATTTTTTACTGTTTTTGCCTTATCTTTTAAAAAAAAAATTCCTTGTTTCCCCCCTTTCTAAGCTAGTATAGTCCAGTTTTCAGGCTAGTGCTGAATTCAGGGCTGTGATACTAGTTTCTGAGTTGCCCATACCTTACTTGGATAGAAGGAAGTTTCTCTGTTCACCTGTGAGAGAGGGTAGCTTTGAGCAACCTATCTGTCCCTGGAGGAGTGGTTCCAGCCCAGACATTAGTAGTTTATTGGCCATTTTGGGCTAATTGCTATCTCTTTCATTTCCCTACTATAAAAACCACGTTTGCATGGTTTTGCGCACCAAGCAGTGCCGGTCAGCTACGGTTAAATTATTCCCGGCTCCAGTAAGTCTCATCTTCAGTTTTTCCCTTGAAACTAGTCTAACTCTCAACCTAAGCACTCAAAATGCATCTTACAGCCCAGCACTTGCTCAGACGTAATAAGCAAGCACTAATATACCCTGACACTGATTGCCCAGCAGGGCACCCCTCAACAACCAAGTGACTAAGCAGCTCACCCTACTATTCAGGCATGACCAAAGGGCAACTTCAGGTGCACTCTGCAGTCCAGCTGGTGAATCTGGGTATCCTGAGGCAATGTTACAACTGCTTCATGTACACAGACAACCCTCTCCTCCTACCACAAAACACTAACATATGCGAGAGATGCAGTTATACAGCCAAACTGGGAGCTAAGCTGTCTCCACCCAAGACTGGAACAGACAGTCAAGAGGAGAAGGTTAACACTTGCACCACACCTCCAGCCACACACAGACCTACTAAAACAGCACTGGCAAAAAATACACAAAATCATATTCGGAGGCGCTAAATAAAAACCTGCAAAAGCATCAGAGACCTCCAAAGCAGACACCCAAACAACCTGCACTTCCCATCACAAACCAGACAACACATAAAACACAAAATCAGTGTGCCGCACAATCACAGCTGTTAAGGCGAAATAACATACCTAACACACTAGTAATAGGTGACTCTATAGTCAGGCACACTGACGTCCCACTCAGTATGCTGGATAAGCAGAAGGTTACTGTTAGCTGCCTGTCAGGAGCAGAATCCGCCACATAACATAACCACTCATGTCACTCCAGAACAAGTACAAATATGACTCTGTCATTGTTCATGTTGGTGTGAATGACCTGAGATGTACCTCCCTGGGCTACATGAAAAGAGACATGGAAGAGCTCTCTGATCATGTAGCCCAGGCTGGTATGAGTCTTACCCTGATCCTGAGTAGCATCTTGCCCTCTTCAAGAATGATACCTCAGTATAAAGAAAAACATGATCAATTTCAACAATTGGCTAAGCTTCTGGTGTCACTCAAAGGGGATCCAGTGTCTGTCAGCCTGGAACGACATGCTTGACAAGCCGCGTTGCATCGCAAGAGACGACTTGCACCTATCACCCATAGGCTTTCGAATACTGGCCAAGGCTCTTGCTTTCCCCATAGTGCCTTTTTTAGGCAAGGCTCAAAAGTCAAACCCACCTCTGTAAGCAGCACAATTAACAAAAAATGAGGGTTATGCTACTCAACGCCAGAAGTTTTAATCTCAAAATGATCACACTCGAAGCACTCCTCAGTATGGAGAATGTCGACATCTGTGCAGTAACTGAAACCTGGTTCAAGGCTCCAGAGAGCACCCCAGCACTACCGGGCTACAACTCATACCACACATTTCGGCCACAGAACACAGACCGAAACACAAAAGGAGGGGGTGTATCCATATTCATCAAGGATACCTACACCTCCAGGTTAGTGACGCAGCATGATACCTCTGAGATCATCCATGTGCAACTAACATCGAGCAAATCTGCAATGCAAATTGTGGCCTGCTACAGATCACCCTCCATGACCCAGGACCACCACTCCACCTTTCTGGAGACACTGGAAAACATAAAGATCCTACCAAACACCCTGATATTGGGCGATTTCAATTACCCTACCATTCACTGGGAAAACTACTCGAGTACAAACTCCCAGGCCCAGCGCTCCCTGGAATTCATCAACTCAAATGACCTTGATCAGCTGGTAAACTCCCCTACCAGAGGTGAAAACATATTGGACCTGGTCATCACCAACATGGGCGACAGGTGTTCCATACCAGACGGCAACCCGTCACTGGTTTGATCAGACCATAAACTAATCACTCTGGATGTCCACACCCCACCACCACCCCCAACTAAGGAAACCACAGTAAAAAACTTTTCTAAAGCAAACTTGGTGGTAAGTTTCACAGCCCCCATGTTAAAGGATAACACTGCCCAAGATGCAGAAACCTTTACAAATGCACTCTATGAGCACCTACAAGGATGCATGGATCGTGCCATCCCCTAGCAAAACCAAGACCCACTCCTCTAAGAGAAGAAAACCAGTTTGATGGACCCCTGCAATAAACAGGCTAGACAATAGAAGTAGGAAACTAGTTCAGAAAAAAAGCAAATCCCAAGAAGGAAAGACATCCCTGATCAGTATCAGTAAGAAACTAAGGTCCCTCATGAAATCATCCAAGGCTAACTTCGAAAGAAAAATAGCCAAGGATTCAAAAGATAACCACAAAGCCTTCTTTAGCTATGTTAAGAATCTAAGTGGCAACTTGCAGATATGCACTGAACTAGTGTAAAATAGCACAAAATATACTGAACCTACTGATATTGCCAACATCCTAGCAGATAGATTCAGTGCAGACTTCAACCCCCCCCTCACCTCCAAAAGAGTCCACAACATTACCGGAAAAGTATAGTGTCCCAAAAATCACAGAAGCACAAGTGAAAATAGCCCTTTCAAAAGTCAAAAACACAGCATCAATGGGACCAGATGGTGTCCCAGGCTGCATCTTGCACGAACTACAGAATGAACTAACCCCCACCTAAACACGCTGTTCATCCTCAGCCTCTCCACAGGCTACATGCCCATGGAATGGCGCACAGCAATGGTTAATCCTCTCCACAAAGGAGGGGACACAACAGACCCTGGTAATTGCCCCATAAGCCTGGTCTGCAAGGCTATGGACTGCATCATCATGGAACTCATTAACAAAGACATTGGGAACCTCCAAACACTTGACCCAACCCAGTTCGGCTTTGTTAAGGGCAGATCATGCCTACTAAACCTGGTTGACTTCTTCGAGACAGTCACCAAGGCCAGAGAGGAGGGAAAGGTGGTTCACACAGCCTACCTTGACCTCGCCAAGGCTTTTGACACCATTCCTCACTCAGGTATTACAGAAAAACTCCCCAGCCTGAACATAAACCCCTACATCACGAGATGGGTTGCCAACTGGCTTACAGACAGAACTCACACGGTAAGAATAGCGGGCTCCGGGTCCGAATTTAAACCAGTCACAAGTGGTGTCCCTCAAGGCTCGGTCTTGGGACCCCTACTGTTTGGCTTATACTTCTCAGAAGTGCAGGCAAACACAGGAGGACAATGGCTAACCAAGTTCGCCAATGACTGCAAACTGGGAGCCATAATTGACTCTCTGGCTGACACGGACATCCACCAAAAGGGCCTTACTGAGACGGACACCTGGTGTCAAAGTCATGGCCTCAAGCTAAATGCCAAAAAATGCATAGTCATCCCATTTGGGAAAAACAAAACACCCACGAATTACCACATAGGTGGCAGCCCCCTTAATACAGAAGAGGTGATAAGAGATCTGGGGACCCAGGTAGGTAGTAATCTCTCCTTTGACAATCATATTGCCAAAGTAGTTAGGAATTCCTTCTATGTGGCCCATCTAATTACTAAAGGGTTCGCATCTAGAAATAAAGCGGTTATAGTGCCCCTCTACTCGTCACTCATTAGACCCATCATAGAGTACAATGCCCCATTTGGGATGTAACTCACAAGACACTTCCAACAGCTGGAAAGACCACAAAAGTACCTCACCAAGAGGATTACTGGCCTCAGACATATGTCCTATGCAGCCCAACTGAAAAAACTAAGGCTATACTCAGTGGCATATTGCTTACTCAGAGGTGATCTCTGCCTCACTTACAAAGCCATGTCTAACTCAGAATTGATGGACATGCTTCACCTAAAGAAATCCAAGTCACTGCGAGCCACGCACTTTAGTGAGCTAAACCTCACCACAACAATAAATAGAACATGGTGGAGGGATAGATTCCTGTCAGAGAGACTCCCCATGCTTTGGAACAAAATTACAGATTACATCAGGCAGAGCCCCTCACTAACACCCTTCAAGAGAAACCTTGACGAGTGGATGGGTAACAGAAAATACACCCCTGGGATCACTTCATTGGTTCTGCTTGACAGAGGATCAGTTAATTAATCAATGGGGTGGCGAAAGAAGACACAGTCTGGATAGGCTTATAAATTCCCTTGGACAGTTAGCATAGTACCTACCTATGAACCTATGATAGTGGACAAACTCAGCAGAGAAATATTTATGCCCCACAAGTGGTCCCTCAAGCAAGAAGTAGCGGAAATTATTTTCCAGAAATGCGGCCAGCCTTGCTGCGATCTCTTTGCTACGTCCACAAACATGAAATGTAGCAGCTACTTTGCCCTAATTCCCCCTCTGGGAAACTATCAAGGGATGCATTTGTGCTCGACTGGCCCCTGGGTCTCCTCTACACTTTTCCCCTTTTTCCATTGATACCCAAAGTTTTTCAGAAAGCCAGCACATTGGAAGTAGGTCCTGTCCCTGGAGGCCAAATCTACTTTGTAATGAGTGATAAAGGTATGAGGTGTTGCCCAAGTTGCCGCTGCACAAATGGCATCTATTGGCAACTTGGCACTAAAAGCAGAAGAGGTGGAAACCGACTTAGTAGAGTTAGCCTTTATTTTGTTTGGCAGTTTTTTATTCACTTGATACTAATAGCCCCTTACTGGCCTCATCAAATTTAGTTCTAATTTTTGTGGCCTCATCTTCAGGTGGAACCTTGGATTCTGGACCCAGTGCCAGATCTTCTGATTCATTCATTGGGAGTTCCTCATCCATCCCTTCAAACCGTCAAGTTGACAGCTTGGCTGCTCCAATTCCAAATATAGCAGGCTACAAAATATTTCATCCGTTGCACAACACATTTTAATTTCTTCTCACAAGACATCAACGAAAAGGTTATATTTTAGCAAATGGAAAAGGTTTTCAGTGTGGGCATTAGAGAATCATATTGACCCTTATTCAGCATCTATATCTTCTATTCTGGAGTTCTTGACAAAACTTTTTAACGAGGGGGCAGCTGCAGCTGCTATCCGAGTTCAGTTGGCAGCAATTTCAAATTTTCACCTTGGAAATGATGCACCAAACATTAATTCCCACAGACTGTCTAAAGCCTTTCTGAGAGGCACTAATCTTTTGAGACCACCTATTAAGCCCCCACTACCACCATGGAATCTAAATTTTGTTCTATCTAGGATAATTCTCCCACATTTTGAACCTGCATCATCATGCGAATTGAAGATCTGAAGTAGTTAACTTCATTCTTTCTGCACATATGGGTATTCGGATCCGATTCGGATCCGAGCCGGCAAAACCTTTCAAGCATCAGCTCCAAGCTCCTCCCCTACCTATATTACATCGCTTCCTCCTATCTAGCCCCAGATTTCGTTTGCTGCTCTATGAGTCAGCATCGTGGTCTCTGAGCTCTAAGCAAGGTGGTAAGGTTTTTTGGTCTTATTAGTGTAGTTGGGTGTGAATACCTTTCCCTTTTTCCTCCCTTCTTCACGTTTGGTCGTTGTGTTAGTTTAAAAAAAAAAAAAAGTGTTTGTGTAGTACTGTTTTGCAGTCTGGTGTCCCACCTAGGCCCAATCCCTTGTTAAGTATGTGTGTGTCTGGGCCATTAGGGCTTTTACTGTTCTCCACTATGGCTGAACAGCCTAAGGTTCTTTTAAAGAAATGCACAAAGTGTGGTCATAAGCTCTCACCAGCCGATGGCCACACTCTGTGTGTTCTCTGTTTATGGGGTCACCCATCTGTCTGCATCCTGCAACATTTGTTCAGGTTTTAACCCTAGGGCACTGAAGGATCGTCGGGCTAAGCTTGTGGCTAAAGGTCTGCTACCAGCTTCTGCCCTGGAGTCTGCCTCAGTTTCCTCCCCAGCCAGTGACACTGTGCAGGCAGGGACTCAACCTTCCGCCAGGCCTGCTACATCGGATTCATCCTAGAGAGGTAGGGACAGAAGAGAGAAGGAGAAGTGCCACAAAGAGAGGGACAAGCTCAGAAAAAGATCACTGGACAGGGAGTCTTTCTCCAGCCCTTCTTCAAAGGCACCCAGGTCTTGTTCTCCTCGGCTCCGCTCTCCCCATTTCTTGCCGGAGCCGATGGAGCCATTAGAGCCGAGGCACTCCCCTCAGATCCGGATCAGACCTGAGTCGGTCGCTTCCTCCAGGTCTAATCGGAGTGTCTCCAACCTTGATATGGACAGGCTGATGAGGAGGTTCATCCAGAACCAGATTCAGATGGGGGGTCTTACCAGGGCCCTCTCCCATTGGAGAGAGACCTTCTTTCTCCTTTCCCGATCTGACCCGACGCTTCGGGGTTCCCGGGTCCGAGACCTTTCGGAGCTGTTGGGTCGGCGCCAGTGGTTCTCGTTTCCTCGACGCCGGCCATCACCTTGTGTTCCTCGGATCCAATCTCGGATCCAGGAGACTCTCGGAGCCGTGGTCGGGGAGTTGGACCCGAGGGTCGAGATCTTGCTCTTTCGGATCCCATCCTCAGTGCCCAGACTACCCTGCCATCGGCTCCAATCCCTGCTTCGGATCCGGGGAGAGCCTCATCCTTACGAGCTATGGAGGTGTGCTGTCCATCGGCATTTGGGGCAGTGGAAAGGGTTCTCTCCCAGGGGTTGAGGCCACAGCTCACCTACTCGGATCCTACCCAGACCCCTCTGATTTTGAATTCTGCTCCCATTACCCTGTGCCAAAGCAACCCCAGGTTGGTCCCCTCAGAGAACCCCCGGAGGCTTACGAATCCTCTCCAGAGAGTCCCACTGGAGAGGAACCTTGTAAGCGCAAGTGTAAGAGGAGGCACTTGAACTCCCCTGAGTCCATTACCACCGATACGGACTTGGATGAAGGAGAGGGTTCCCCCAGATTACCTACCGAGGACATCTCATTTGGAGACATTATGGAGATCCTCTGCCAAAAAGGAGGTTGGTAAGTCCCCAAACCCTCTGCGGATGAGTCCGTATTCCTGGAGGCCTTTGGCATGGGCCCATCTACTTCCTGGGTCTCCCCTCCAGCTGACCCTTTGGTGGACCTCATCACCACTAGGGCATGGAAGGATCCTGACACTGTAGAGCTTATACCCAAAAGGCCAGAGAAAATTTTTCCCTGCCGTCAGACAGGCATGCATGGTCCAAGGGAGCCCCAGTAGACGCTTTGGTGGTTTTGGGAAGCACATGTACTCGTCAGCGACATTTTCTATCCGTGCGCTGAATTACTTGGCACATGTCATCCGACTGCAGCGAGACCTTATATCGGAACTAACTGAGTCACCCCGGAGTCTCTGTCACAGCAGGACAAGCAGTCCTATCTGTGTTCCTTCCCACTTTAGACTTGCTTACTTTTCCTTCAGTAATCAGCTCTGCTGACTGATTGTCTCTCCTCCAGCTGCTCCATTGCCAATTTCTACCCGCTCCGTTCGCCCTGCGGGCTCACTCCGCTCCCCTACCCTACCCCCAAATCTCACCCACCCCCAGTGCATCTACACTTATACTTACCAGACCACTCCTACTTCCTGTCTACCATTTACACCCCACCCCTTTCTCCACCTTCTTCCTCTCTACCTATCACACTCCTCCCCTTTCACCATCATCTTCCCCTCCCCCTATAATCCATCTACTCATACCACCCTTCATACTGAACACAAAATCTATTCCTAAGCCTCCTACCTAAACTACATATTCTAATTTATCAGCCTCAAAATGCTTGCTAAACTAACATCATTCTCAATCCAACTACTACTAATACTAAACCTTACTTATATCCATCACCTCACCCAACCCAACTCCATAAGTCACACACCACTACTTCACTCAACCAGCTCACTCCCTTCAACTCACTCAAACTCATTTGTCTCAATCTCCCCTGCACTGTATCCCATAAAGACCCATCTATTTTTTAACTACAAACTAAGCTCTACTTATAAACCCTTTAGCCCCTCTCTAACCTCCAATATCCACATAAACCCAACAACATACAAGATACAAACAAGACAATCCAAACACCCCACCAACATTATCCAACTCTTATCAACCATACTTCTATCAGGAGATATACACCCTAACCCAGGCCCAAACACCACTTACCCTACATCTAAATCCATCCTATTAGCTTCTCTAAATGCCTGAAGCATAGCTAACAAAATCCCCAATCTTCATGCCTGGCTTCACCACAACAAGCCTGACATCCTAGCTATTTCGGAAACCTGGTTAAAACCTCATATAAAAGATGCTGAAATAGTACCATCAAACTACTCAATCATCAGAAAAGACCGGGTACAAAAAAAGGGTGGGGGAGTAGCTCTACTTTACTCATCCTCCCTATCCATTACTCCCTATAACAAACCCATTCCTCAATTCTCCAATGCAGAATTAGTTCTAGCTCTATTTTCTTTAAATAAACACAAACACATTTGCATAGCGTCACTTTACATCCCCCCTGGAGACAATATCTCAGTACCTGAAGATATCCTATCCTGGCTTTCTACCAATATCAGTAATGAAACTATTATCATGGGAGAGACAAATATTAATTGGTCTTCCATTCATTCACCTACACACCGCCTAAACATCAACCTTTATAAGTACTCTCAGCTCATCAACCTCCCTACTAGGCCCTCTAAAGACTTCTCCAGTGGAAGTACCCTAGACTGGATCTTAGTCTCTCACCCTCACAACTACAATGATAGTGGAACTCTTCCTAATTCCCTCAGTGACCACCTTCCCATTTACACCAGACGTCTTCCATCTCCATTACAAGTAACCCATAATTACATCAGCACTCGCTATCTAAAAAACTTCAACCCAATAGCCTTCTCTGACTCCCTAAAATCAATAAACTGGAACCCCCTAAAAACTCTACCCCTAGATAATGCTGTTGAACACTTCAATACAACTTTCCTAAAACTGCTGGATAGTTTTGCCCCCATAAAAACCAAAAGAATAAGAAACAAAACCACCCCCTGGCTAACAAAAAACACAAAAACCGGTATGCGACTCAGAGACAATACATGGGCACGTTACCAAAGAAACAAAACTCCCACCACCCTTAATGAATTCAAAACACTTCGCAATAGAGTTAAAAAGCTTATCACAATTGATAAACAGAATTATTTTTCCTTACTCCAAAACAACCACAAAACCAATCCACAAAAATTCTGGAAAGGCATCACTACCCTCCTAAAACCTGGCTCAACAGAAAACCCAAGCCCAGACCCAAATGCACAAGATATAGATCTGGCTACCCAATTCAACTCATTTCCAAACTAACCTCATCTTTCTCTAACACCTCACCCCCTACTTCTGCATCTTCCCTATCATCACCCCCTTCATCTCCAGCCTCCCAACTCCCATCATTCTCCCTAAAACCTATTCCTACTTCTACCATAAGAAAACTCCTTCAAAAGCTAAAACCATGCTCCAATGCCCCCGATAACATTCCATCATCCTTCCTCAGCATAGCTGCTGAAGCCATTGCCTTCCCCAGCAGCATCCTAATCAATCGCTCTATCCAAGAAGGTCTTGTACCAAAACTCTGGAAAAGGGCTTTCATCATTCCCCTGCACAAAGGAGGTAATAATAACTATATTACTAACTTTCGTCCCATCGCCATCCTCTCTCCTATATCAAAACTCCTAGAGAAATGTATCCATCTTCAACTCCTTCCCTATCTCTTAGACAGTAACTTACTAACTTCCACACAACACGGATTCAGACCAGGTCACAGCACCATGACTTCCCTCCTTTCCTTCCTGGAAACTGTAAATAAAGACAGAGATTCTGGCTGCACTGTATCTACCCTCTTTCTTGACCTCTCTAAGGCCTTTGATACTATCTCTCACAACCTTCTCCTTACTAAACTATCTAACCTAAACCTATCCCCTTCCTCTCTCAATTGGTTCACCAGCTATCTCTCTAACAGACAACAAGCTGTCAAGTGGAAAAAAGCCATCTCCTCTTTCCTCAACACACCCACTGGTGTCCCCCAAGGATCCATCTTGGGCCCTCTCCTTTTCAATATATTCATAAACGATTTCTTCCATTCAATTCCCCATGCTAAACTTATTCAATATGCAGATGATTCTACAATTATCTGTGCAGCCAGATCCATCCCCACTCTTTTAAATCTAACTGAAGACGCCTTCTCTACCACAGAACAGTGGATGAAGGACAATCATCTAGCACTCAATGCATCAAAAACCAAACTTATGGTATTTACCCCCTCAAAAACCACAACCTTTGATAGTAGACTGTTCTCCATCACTAGCCAGAATAATGCACCTCTCAAACTAGTATCTGAAACCAAACTACTAGGAGTCCAGGTTGATGACCAGCTTAAATTCAAAAGCCACCTACTACTAAACATAAAAAAAATTACCAAAAACTCGGCATGCTGTACCGTAACAATCAATTCCTCACTACATCTACAAAGATCACTCTTGCTATTACATTTCTCATCCCCTCTCTCCTGTATGGTGCCCCTCTCCTAACAAACCTACAATCATCTCTCAAAACTAAACTGTCCTCCTGTTATAATAAAATTGCCAAATTTGCCACCAGCCACAAATCATCTACCCATCACTGTACATCTCTGCACAAACTCAATTGGCTAGAGCTTCCTCACTATCGCACATATACTCAGCTCACTTTTGCTCACAAACTAATTTTTCAACCCTCCCTCTGTCCCTCTCTCAACTCTACCTTTATAATGCACATGCCACAAAGACTCCTAAGATCTAATAACCAAAACCTAATAGAGCTGTACAAACCCCTTCACTCTCCAGGACAAAACCTCCTATCCTATGCCCTGGCACGCATATGGAACTCACTTCCTCCCTCTATCCGTATCACCACCAACCTCCCTGCCTTTAAAAAGTCACTGCACTCACATTTAACATCCTCATGGGAATGCTCCTGCTCCCACCCCTCATAGCCTATTCCCCACCTCCTGCAAACAACTATATCATATATTACTAGACACCAAATTAAGCCAACTGTAACAACATCTTATCATTTGACAATCCCTACAATTCCACTCAAGGAACTATATATTTACACAACAGCAATGCTTGCTCTTATACAGAACTTAACCTAAGAATCTTTATTTCATCTGCTCATATCTACAAAATAAAACCCATAAATTATCACTGTAACTGCTTAACCTTTGTTTTGTTTTTTCTGTAACCCACAAATGACTGAAATTTTAAACTGCTGTAATCTTTTTGTTACCATTGTTTAAAGATTTGTCTCTAATCTACAAATGATTGAAATTGTAAACTAATGTAATCTTTTTGTAATCTTTGTTTTGGAGCTTTTCTCCCCAGGACTCCATTGAAAATGGGTTCTTTTTGGCCCAATGGACTATCCTGGTAAACCAACTGCAAATAAATAAAATAAATAAATAAATAATACCTCTATACGTCTCCTCTCTCATGCTACGGAGGGAGCCGCTAGAGCTGCTGGTACAGGTGTTGCCTTGAGGAGACACGCCTGGATCAGGCTGTGTCAATTTGCGGACCCCTTTAAGGCATCTTTCATCAACGCCCCTTTCGATGGATCATCCCTCTTTGGGAAGACTGTACGTAACACACTAACCCAGAGTGAGAAGGACGGAAAGACTTGGTCAGCCGTCGGAATCTGCTTCTCTAACCCCCAGAGGTCCTATTCCAGGAACCAAAAGGGGCAAAAGAAGATGTGGTTCCGGAAATCACAGTCTTTTCGTGACACTCAGGAATATTCATCCCCCAGAGGGGGACAAGACCGACGCCGTCCCAGAGGCAGAGGGGGTCCCAGAAACTTCGGGTCTAGGGAACCTTTTTCCAACAGACCCGCACAGCAACCCTGAGGGGTTGCCCGACTGCTCTACTCTGGCGGCAGTCGGGGGAAGATTTTCTTTACATCCAGCGGCATGGGAGTCCATTACTGCAGACCACTGGGTGTTAAACATCATATCCAGAGGATATTCTATCCCCTTCATTTCATGTCCCATAACTCCAGCATGCCTTCCAGATGTTCCACCTGCTCACAGGGAGGCTGCAGCATTAGAGGTTTTGAAGCTGCTACAAAAACAAGCCATCGAGCTGGTCCCCCCAGATCAATCCGGATCAGGCATCTACTCCAGGTTCTTTTTAGTGCCAAAGAAGACGGGGGACCTCAGGCCCATTCTGGACCTGTCTATCGTCAACCTGTCGGTAGAGAAACAAAAATTCCGGATGGTCACTCTACAGTCCATTCTACCATTTCTGAGAGAATGCGACTGGATGTGCTCATTAGACCTCCAGGACGCTTACTATCACATCAAGGTCCACGGGAGCTCCAGGAGGTTTCTACGCTTCCGGTTAGGGGCCAGTCACTTTCATTTCAGAGCCCTACCCTTCAGTCTCACCACAGCCCCCAGGGTGTTCCCCAAGGTTATGGCGGTCATAGCGGCTCACCTGAGACTTCAGGGCATTCAGGTATTCCCCTACCTAGACAACTGGCTTTTCGCTGCATCCACCAAACGTCTATTGTTTCAGGCCCTGCACTACTTCCTCGGTCTGGCTCACAAGTTAGGCATCACGATCAACCTCAACAAGTCCCACCTGACTCCGGTTCAGATCATAGACTTCATCGGGGCATGGTTGTATTCGATTCAGTCAAAGATTTTTCTCACCCCGGAAAGGATAAAAAATCTGAGACTCCATGTATCAGCGATCTTGGATCACTCGGTAGTCACAGCAGCCGATGTTCTCAGGGCCCTGGGTTTGATGGCAGCCTCAATCTCTATCCTCCCTCTTGCACGTCTTCACATGAGAGTCCTTCAGTGGAATCTAGCAGTTCAATGGTCCTGGCTAGACCTCCCGATGAGTTTCCACATCTGAATCAACTGGACATGCAGAACATCACTACAGTGGTGGCTTCAATCAGCGGACATTTTTGCGGGGCGCAGCTTTCTAGCCCCTCTGGCTCAAGCCACGGTGAAAACGGACGCCTCCCAGCTCGGGTGGGGGGGGCACTTCCTGGGAAGAATGGTCCAAGGCACGTGGTCTCTTTCAGAGACCAAGCTACACATCAATGTCCTGGAGATGAGGGCAGTCCTTTTAGCGTTGAGAGCCTTCCACCCTGTCCTACCTCTGGGGATGGTAGCTATTCAGTCAGGCAACATGTCTGTAGTCTGGTATGTAAACAAACAGGGAGGGACCCGATCCTACCCACTTTGTCACGAGGCCATGAGGGTTTGGCAGTGGGCCATATCCACCAGCTGGTTTCTCATAGCAAAGCATATCCCAGGATACTTGCAACATTCTAGAGGACAGTCTCAGCAGGGCAATCCTTCTGCCTTACGAGTGGTCTCTGAAACAATCAGTGGTGGAGAAAATCTTCCTTATTTGGGGTCAAACTTGCTGCGATCTCTTCACATCTCCTTCCAACACAAAGTGCAGCAACTTCTTTGCTCTGATTCTCCCCTCTGGGGGATGTCCCAAGGGATGCACTAGTCCATGCTTGGCCTCCCGGGCTACTGTATGCTTATCCCCCATTACCTCTTATTCCGAAGTTCCTTCAGAGAGCTTGCTGGCTGCAGTGCAAAGTCATTCTCATAACTCCCTGTTGGCCTCGCCAAGTGTGGTTTCCTTTCCTATGGTCTCACCTGTTGACTCCTCCATGGACTCTAGATCCATGTCCGGATCTAATTTCTCACCCGTCGGGCATGCCCCTGCCCAACCTGGACAGTCTCAAGCTGACGGCGTGGCTACTCCAGTTCCCATGATCATCAGGACTCCCGGACTTTCATCCCCTGTTAACATTCTGGTAGCTTCTCTTCAAGCATCCACTAGGAAACTCTACAATAGCAAGTGGAGACATTTTTGCGTTTTGGCCTCTCAACACAATCAGAACCCGTTTACAGCCCCCGTTCTGGTCATACTGGATTTTTTGGCCAATCTTTTTCTATCAGGCACAAGTGCTTCCACCATCAAGGTTCAACTGGCTGCCATCTCTAATTTTCATGTATGTGAAAATAAGGTTGCTCTGGCTTCTGCCAAACTGTGTAAAGCTTTCCTGAAGGTCACTTTTTTATTGCTACCACTAGTTAAAGAAACAGTGCCCCCCTGGGATCTGATTTTAGTCCTTCAAGCTTTGACCTCTCCCCCTTTCGAGCCAGCCGGTTCAGTTCCGATGAAGTTTTTGTCGTAGAAGACAGCATTCTTGGTTGCCATCACTTCAGCTAAAAGAGTTTCAGAGTTGCAGGCCGTATCCTCCTTGCCCCCCTATTTGGTTTTCCACAAGGATAGGGTTTCGCTGCGTACGAACCCTTCTTTTCTTCCCAAGGTGTCCTCAGCAGCCAATATTAATTAATCTATAAATTTGCCAGCCTTCTTCCCAAATTTCCAAAATAGAGGTGAACATAAGCTTCATTTATTGGATGTCCATAGACAGCTTCGTTTTTACCTCCATAGGACTAAACCCTTCCGGAAGTCGGATCACTTTTTTGTCTCTTTTTCAAAACCATTTTTGGGCAAAGCAGTTTTGAAACTGTCCTTAGCAAGGTGGATCACTCTTTGTATTGCACAAGTTTATAAGGACAAAGGTTTTAACTCCTCCTGGTGGATTGAAGGCTCATTCCACTAGGGCAGTGGCCACTTCTGCAGCTTTCTGGTCAGGAGTTCCATTAGACGATATCTGTGCAGCAGCGACTTGGGCCAATTCACACACATTCATCTCTCATTATAAATTAGATCTTATTTCTAGAGGGAGAGCATCCTTTGGCTCTGCGGTGCTCAGAAATATCCTTCCATAAGGGCCTCCCAGGAATACTAGTAGTTGGGGACTCTGTCCCATATGTGCAGAAAGAATGAAATTGACTACTTCAGATAAAGAAGTTATGTACTTACCATAACGTTCCATCTGAGTAGTTAGACTTCATTCTTCTGCACCTTCCCTCCCGCCATCCCCCTCACTCTTCAGGTTTATCCTGTTTAGGATTGTGGTTATGTTGCTATTTAGTGACAGCAAACTCAGTCTGGGGCTAGATGGGAGGAAGTGATGTAATATAGGTAGGGGAGGAGCTTGGAGCTCAGAGCTGATGCTTGAAAAGTTTTGCCGGCTTGGATCTGAATCGGATCCGAATACCCATATGTGCAGAAGAATGAAGTCTAACTACTCAGATGAAACATTATGGTAAGTACATAACTTCTTTTTTTTGACATGGAAGACTATCTTTTAGGTAGCCATCACCTCAGCTAGGAGGGTATCAGAACTACAAACATTATTGATCAAGCCCCTTTACCTATTGTTCCACAGTGACAGGGTAATATTACGTACAAACCCGTCTTTTCTACAGAAGGTATGTTCAGAGTGCAACCTAAATCATTCCATAGACCTACCAGTTTTTTTCCCAAAATATGGCAGTAAGGCAGAATATATGCTACACAAACTTGATGTTCATAGACAATTGCGTTTCTATTTGCACAGAACAAAAGGATTTAGAAAGTCTGATCAACTGTTTGTTTCATTTTCAGATGCCAGGATGCATCAGTAGAAAAAACACTTTATCGAGGTGGTTATCAGACTGCGTTCACTTACAATTCAATGAATAAAAAACTGCCAAACAAAATAAAGGCTCACTCTAAGTCGGTTTCCACCTCTTCTGCTTTTAGTGCCAAGTTGACAATAGATGCCATTTGTGCAGTGCCAACTTGGGCAACGCCTCATACCTTTATCACTCATTACAAAGTAGATTTGGCCTCCAGGGACAGGGCCTCCTTCCGGTCCACTGTTCTGAAGAGTATACTCCCGTGAGCCACCCAAGAAGATGGTGCTAGGGACAATGTCCCATCAGTAAAGAATGAAGGTGAGATAGGACAACTTCAAATAAAGATGTTATGTACCTACCATAACGTTCCATGTGAGTTGTCCATCTCCCCTTCATTCATACGTCCCACTCTCCAACCCCCAGCCTGTAGCTTGTAGAGGATCAAGAGGTGCCTGACTGGCACTTGTTTGACTTTGACCCTATTCTGGTTTTCTAAACAATAGGTAATCATGTGGGTATATGTATATATATATATATATATATATATATATATATATATATATATATATACACACACATATATAAATATATATATATATATATATATATATATATATATATATATAGGTTTTATATATAAATATATATATATATATATATATATATATATATGTTTTATATATATATATATATATATATATATATATATATATATATATGTATATATATATATATATATATATATATATATATATATATATATATATATATAGGTTTTATATATATATATATATATATATATATATATATATATATAGGTATATATGTATATGTGTGTGTGTGTGTGTTAGTACACAGGCAAACAAGATCTGGGGAAAGCACTAGAGCATCATGGGATAGGGAATAAGTCACAAGCAAGTTGAAGACCTCGAGCTTGTATAAACAGCCGAGTCAGAACCAAGGATCGGTTCTGAACCCATCAGTAAAGAATGAAGGCGAGATGGACAACTAACATTGAGCATTATGGTAGGTACATAACTTCTTTTTTTCTTGGTGCCAGTTGTGTAGCTAGAGTTTGTGCTGCCTGGGGCTGACTTTGAATTTGCTGCCCCCCTCCCAAAATAAAACATAGTACACAACATAGTCATACAAAAAGTGAAAATGACGTCTAGAAAAACAAATAATTATTTTTTTCAACTATACTTTTAAATAATTATTAATTACAACAATCTACAATCCTATTTTTCTTGCTTTTCTGTTAGCAAAATCATCGATGACATTATCAAAGTCTATTTCATCTGTCATTTGGTATTCTATAGAGAGTATGGCAAGGTTTCTTAAACTCAAGGTGCTTGTAGTAGATCTCAGGTAATTTATCAGTTTTAGTTTAGAGAAACTTCTCACAGCTAGTAACACTAACAGCAATTGTGAGGAAAATTTGCAGCAGTATTACAGTATTTGGAACTGAATTCCCAAGATTGTATTTCTGAATAAACTGTAAAAGTTCAAGGGGGCCTTCCTCTCCATGTCTCTGTTTCGTCTTCCTCAGCAGCAACAGCAATGGAACTTTGAAGTCTTCTTCTCTCAACAAGGAACTCTTACTTATCAATGTCACTGTGGTGATCTTGATGTTATTGATACTCTTAGTCATCATTCAAAAGGTTTGATGGAGCAAGAAATGCATATTTCTCAGCAAGAACGTGAAACTGTTG
Organism: Protopterus annectens; assembly: GCF_019279795.1. Taxonomy (NCBI): domain Eukaryota; kingdom Metazoa; phylum Chordata; order Ceratodontiformes; family Protopteridae; genus Protopterus; species Protopterus annectens. The sequence goes on from NC_056749.1 coordinate 130,602,918, forward strand.
AAATCTTATAGTTATTTCTTGAATCACTCTGTCCAGCAAAGAAAGCATTTCCCTTTGCAATTCAGCATCATCACTTGATCCTTCACCAAACATTTTTCTTTTTTCTAAATGGACACTGACGCTCCTCCATGACTATTCCTAGATCATTACAAACTTCTTTGCTATATGTTATTGCACTGTTCACAAGCTTCTCCCTATTTTCAATTAAAAAAAACTAAACTAAAAACAAATAAAAACAAAAATTTATGAGCGTTATACAGAAATAAGCAATTTCTCACCAAAGCAGCAAGGATGTCATTAGCAAATTCCCACCTTATCTCCACCCTACTTTATGCCTCTCCAATATATACCAACCTAAGGCAGTGCGATCTAAACAAGCTAGAGACCTGCTACAACAAAATCACTAAATTCGCCACAGGGGCATCCTGCCGTAGTCACCACTGTCTGTCACTTGCTGAACTGGGCTGGCTTGAACTCTCTCACCTCCTTCAGTGGTATCAAATCTCACTCGCCCACAAACTATTAAACCATCCACTAAATGTCCCATCCCTCCAGAATCTACTCCATCCCTATTGCACCACCAGACCACGAAGATCCAGCAACAAAAATCACTTGCAGATGACTAAAGCCAATAACTCTGCTAGTGAAGCACTATTCTCTTGCACCATAGCCAAGTTATGGAACTCCCTCCCACCCACAATTACCTCCGTACCATCATGCACCCACTTCAAAACTTTACTAAAAGCGCACCTAAAAACATGCTGGCTATGCCCTTGCAACTCCCACTCTAATATCACCCACCCCATCCAACCACTACCTTTCTTTCCACTCCACTAACTACCTTGATTATAGCAAGCTCTGATGCTCATAAGCCTAGTACTTATTATATAGCAGGAACTTCTCATTGTAACATTTGTTAATGTCTGTGTACTTCACAGATAAAGATTCTAGTTGTCTACTGATGTACTATGTTCTTCATCTGTAAATATGTTGTAAGTAATTGCTATGTTAAATTGTTAATCACTATGTATTCCAATGTAACTACTGTCTGTTTATTTTAACTGTGGAGCTTTTCTCCCCGGGCCTCCACTGAAAATGGACCTACATCCAGTCGGACACTCACGGTCAACAAATGTAAATAAATAAATAAATAAAAATAAATAAAATGCTTTTAAACTTTCAGGTTTTATATCACAATGCTATATATTTAATCCTTTAGTTTGTAGGTAAGCCTGTGTGTCATTAATTTCTAGAAGAATGGATTCCCACAGCTCAAGGAAGCACAGAAAAGAAAACATTTGCAACACAGCAAGTAGAAGCCAGCATCTGACCTAGTAACTTTATTTTCTTCTTCACTAGTTAAATCTTCTAAAGCTTTTAAATAGTCTGAGAATTTTTTTAAGACACTTACATATTCTCCCCATGGTTGCCACCATGTTTCTTTTATGCATTTGAGATCTTGACAAGTAGCCGAAGTCAGAATATCCCATAGATGAGTTGAGGACAAAAATATGAGCAAATGCTCCAAAGTTCCAAAAAAGTGACAGAATTTATAGCAACAGAAGCTGCATGTAGACCGACCAAATTCAGCATATGATTAGTAAATGCAACAAACTCTGCTTTTCTATTAAATTCTTTTATGTGTAATGCCAGTATATTGTCCAGCCATCGCAGCAAGATTGTCACAAGCTTGTCCTCTACAATTTTGAATATCAATTCCATCATGTTTTAGTTTTTCCAAAATCATACTTGAAATTTTCTTGGCAGTTTTACCTTTTGTTTCAATAAAAGTAGCAAATGATTCCACTACCTTTACTTTATCTCCATCAGTCATAGTGCAGTACAGAACTTGGCTTGTCTGAATCTGATCCTTAGAAATTTAAAGAGTGCTGTTGAATATTATAGAATAGTACTTGGCTTGTTTAACTTGTTCTGTGATTTTGCTTCTTACTTTATTTCCCAAAATTTCTATAAATTCGTTTTGGATCATAAGTGACATATAAGATTTAGCAAATATATTTCCCAGCATGATTCTGAGAATATGCTCTTGAAACACTGGGTCATAGTTCACCAACAAATGCAGTAATTCTAAAAAAAAAATTCCTCTGTTTCCTACCATTTCTAAATCAATTTCAGTTTCATTGCTAATTCCTTCTTGGTAACCCCGTAATGCCTAATTCTGTTTCACTAGGAATCTAATTGTGTCCAACAATCTAGAAAGGATTTGCCTGCACTTCTTCCCTTCATTTTCAGTAACTTCCTGATTTTTTTTTTATCAGGAGTTGCTCCACAATTATTAATTTCTAACTCCTTCCACTGTGTGAATTTCCAAATGTGGGCCACACTGGATTCATGCTTGAATATTTTAGGATTCAGTTTCCACCACATATTGAATCCATCCAAAGAATCTAAATTTGAATTTCTGTCCGAAAACAGTCTGCAACAAAAGCAGTAAAGAACTTCCTTGAAAGGAGAGTAAATCAACCACAATCTCAACATATTTTCACCATTTGGTATGGTTCGAAAAAAAACAGTTCTGTGTAACACACCTTGATGAATCACTTCACCAAAATGAGAATTTAGGTATTAAACCACAGACGCACCTTGACGTAGCAGTAACATCCATGTGTCATCATTAATCTTGCTTGGCCAAAGACCAACATCTTTTAAGTTAACGGATGGAATTTTTTGTTTGTCCTACTCTTCATCTCTTGAAGTTGATGAACTACTTGAACTTAAAGTCAGTTGTAATTCGTAAACTGCTTCAGGTGCAGCAGTAATAGTAGTTTCTTCACAATTGAGATATTTCAATAGTGTACCTTCATTTTTTAATACTTCTTCCCTAGCCTTTTTTTTTTCTAAAAGCAGCACCCCTCTCTTTTCTTCGCTTGATCTTGGGAATGGGATTAAATTGACACTTGAGAGAAAAATATTAATAATACATAATAATGACAGTCATGAAGAATAATAACAACATGGAATAATAAATGATCTTCACACAAAGAAAACTAAATTATTAGTATGTGGAGAAAAAAATGCACCATGTACAATCATGACAAACATGCTACTTACTCTCCAGATAAGCACCAGGTAAAAGTATCAAATTAGTCACTCACCTCAACAGATTCACATACTGCAGCAGCCAACTATGTTATTTTTTCTACCATATCCTACTTCTGAGGATATCTTAGTCATAGCTCTGAACATCCTGCAGGTACCATAATTACCTATGTGACCACAGGTCTTTGTGGCTGAATAAACAGAAACCTCCTTTAGAAATAAGCTGTATGACAACAGCTTCTGTTGATCCTCAGAAGTATGGCAAGATATGATATTAAGGACTGCAGTATTTCTGCGTCTGCAAACCGGATCTCAGTGCCCTCTGAACTCATGAATATTTTGACTTAGAAAATGTTAGGACTAAGAAAAAGCAACATGTTGTACTCACATAAATGCGGTTGTGAGGGTAGATGAATATAAATGTGAGGCTTTCTTAATTTAAACTTATCATCTTGTTTAAAGAAATTCACCATCTCTTTTCAGGCTGAACTAATATCAGCTGTAAATATTGTGAATAATGTAATATATACATTATAACTACATAGAGAGATGTGTATACAGTATTGACTGCGATTACAATGCATTGTTTAATGCAAGATTGCTCATATCATGATTGCTTCAGCTTTACAACTTGAAGGAGTAGCCACTTGCATTTTGCTTCTCACTATAGACTCAGTATGCTGATGCTTGAGTAGTTTTGTTTTACTTATTCTCTGACATAGCCACTGGAGCAAAGGGCTTTTCTGTGTTCCTATCTTCTGACATCACTGCCCTTCAAAGAAAGAGCTTTGCTGTATTACAGCTAGTTCTTTGTCTAAAATGCAGCAACCTCAGGGTGAAAATAATAAAGCAGTAATGGTGTGGCTCCTGCAAAATAACAAGCAATAATCCACACCAGGTTGTGGATACGGCAGGATTTACTCACAGCCAGTATGGTTCACTCATGAGATGTAAAGCCTGAGAGATTAAACAAAACCAGCCATGGGAGGAGCCTGTCATATCTGCACCCAGTCATGGATAGACATTGTTTAAGAAAAAAATTGCTTACCAGATGAACTAAGTGCAGTGACGAAGTGCTGTAACATTCCCTGCTCAGTGAAAAACAGAGTGCAGCACACCACACAAGAGGCAGAGTGAAAAAGGGCTGCTTTAGCTGAGCTGTGTAGCACCAGTACACAGCCATTCTGATTTTCAGCAGTTATAATGGGTCTATATTATTTCCTCAAAAGACGTCTCCATTGAATCCCTGTTCATCGACATGGCTGCATTCAGCGAACAATCACTACATCAAAGTTTTTCTCTGGGAAAGTAGGTGGCCAGCATTGTGAATTAGCCCTTTTCCTCACATTAGTGCGATCTCGGAGTTGATATATATATGTGGGGGCAAAGCCCTCCACCTTCTTGGGTGTAAAATTATGTACTTTGTATTATGGCTTCTCTGTTAATTAAGTAGCTTTTTTCCCTAGGAAAGAGTTTGATGATTGTAACATTCGCTGAATTGCTGTTTGATGGGTAATGATTGATGAACAGCCGTTTAATGGAGACGTCGTTCGAGGAAATAATATAGACCCGTTTTAATGGCAGTGTGGGTTAAGACTAAAATGCACAATGAGGGAAGAATTCTTAGGGTATTAGTCTCTGATCTTGGGGGCTATGTAGATGGAAAGAAACAGAGAGACATGGGATGATTATATGTATCCTAATGGGATATTATCTATCTTACCCAACTGCACTATGGGCAGACAAGCCTTGAAGGCTTCCTTCTATAAGTGAAAATACCTGCTAATGATAGCAGAAAGAATGGTAAGCCTGATAAGCTATGATTATATTTATGGGTTCTTGTGTTGAAGTATTTTTATACCTCCAGTTCGCTTCTTTTCCTAACCTCTTCCATTCAGGATTTGCATTTAAGAGAGTCATTCAGTTTAAACTTATGAAAGTGTTTTACATTTCAACAATTCTTCAATTTCAGTACTTTGATACAAAGTCTCAGAAACTGATATATCTATAAATTCTTTGATTAACTTTTTCATGCAGGGAATACCACAACAAATGCATGCTCCTAATAGGAGTAATCCCACACAAATGGCAATCAGGATGTTCATTAAGATGGAACCCCACCCCCCAAACAAATTCTGGAAAAAGTCCGTCAGAGGGTTGGGCCTGGTTTGGTCATGGTTGACACTTGCTGGTTCACCTCAAGATGGTCGTTTATTTCGTGCTGGTTGTCAGGAATGTACGAACAGCACTCTTCTTTTTTTAAAGCGCACGTACCACCTCTCGCCGCTAGGGTGAAGTCAAGAGCCATGCGGTTCTGAAGCACCACAGTTTTCATAGCATTTAGTTCATCAGTCACTAATTCGAGAGCAGAAAAAGTTGCATTGCTCATAACTTCGAGAAGTTTGGACAGTTTTCTCAGCTCCCAAATTGATTTCACTGCGCCATATGCAGGGGCTATGCCAGCCCATGATATAATGGTGTCACTCAAGTCCATGTGTGTCAGTTTATCTTTGTTTTTTACGGAGTTATGGTTTCTCCATCCTGCTTCGATTCATCCTACTGGATTCTCAGGTCTCTTAATCGGACTTCTAGGTTTGCTGCTGACCTCTCTGACGTTTCGAATTTTTCCCTGAGGCAAAGCTGCAGTGTGTCGTATGGCCAGAACCAGGTAACCCAAAAAGCAACTGCCGGATCAATTCTCAGGTAGCCATTTATATGCTTTTTTCCCACAAACAAAATAACAATTCTCTACTTTAGTATTGATATAAGCTTGCCCTGCATGAAACATTTTCTTATCAATAATAGAAAGCTGTTTTAAAAGAAAAGGATTATGCTGTATCTCATCAACACTCGTATGCATCTTTGCAAAATATGCATCATAGTTTGTATCACAAAAAGTTTTAGTCTTGCTAGGTTTAATATAACATTTATAAGAAACAGTCACATTGCAATTGCTCCAACCCACCTGAATAGTGTCATTTTTGTAAAAACCTACAATCCCTTTTTGTGTAACAGGTAGGTACAATGCTATTTTGTCTTGTGACTTCACAGGTGAAGTATCAAAAATCAAGTTTTCCCAGGTCTCATTGACCCCTAGGGGGACAGCAGTCATTAATAATCCCCCGTATGCTGTCGGTATAGCTGTGCAAATCCAGCAGTTCGAAACATTGAAAGTCTCAGCATACACATATTTAATTGCCTGGTAAGTGTTAAAGTTTGGATGCCAGTCTATGAGTAATGCATCACGTTTGATCAGTTCAACTTTTGTGGCTGGGAAAAGGAAAGGCCACAACAAAAAGATCAATGTTATCAGTATAGCTATCAGAATAATCATGCAAATTTTCTGAGGTTGTTCTGCATCTCTGTTTACTCTATACCTGGTCATTTTGTTCTCGTTGTACAACAGTAACAAGGTTTTTGTCCAGTTCAAAGTTCTTAACCAGTTTACAGTGTGTCAAATGAATCCAGGACGCTCGCTCTGCGATCTTGACTGCAGTGGGTGTCGACAGTAGTACCTGGTATGGCCCTTCCCACTTCGGAGAACTCCAGTTCTTTCTCTTCACGACCTTCACCCAGACCCATGCGCCTGGGGCTACTGCTGCCTCCGATGGTCTGGTTTGCTCTTTATCTGAAACAGAATTTAACTGCAAAAGTTTGTTATTCAAAAATCGCCTCATATACCCTGCAAGTGAACTGTCAGCCTCCTGCTCTGCAGGCATGAGAGGTTTCCATTGAGGTGTATAATATGCCCTCCCAAACAGAACTTCAAAAGGAGTTAACCCTTTTGCATTTGGAACAGTTCTCATGCTCAACAGTGCCAGAGGTAAACAGTGCACCCAGTTATTTTGTGTCTCACTAATCAATTTCCTAAGCTTGTTTTTCAAAACCCCATTATGCCTCTCTACTAATCCTGCAGATTGGGGGTGGTATGCGCAATGATTTTTCAGAGAAATCCCGAAATAATGGCTAAGTTGTTGTATAGTTTGATTTACAAAGTGTGTGCCATTGTCACTATAAATATTTTCCGGTATGCCAAATCTAGGAATAATTTCTTTAACGAGGACTTTTGCAACAGTAGCTGCATCTGGATTTTTAGTTGGAAAAGCTTCCACCCATTTGGAAAACATATCTATAATGACAAGGCAGTACTTCTTATTTTCGCATTTGTTCAGCTCTATAAAATCCATACAAATAGTATGGAACGGATACGGTTGTGTAGGGAAACTCCCTTGCTTAGGTTTTAATGCCCCTTGTGCATGATGCTTGTTACAAACATGGCATGCTGCACAAAATTTTTTTGTGTAGTTTGTAAATCCATACGTCGTAAATACTCGATTCACTAACTGTACCATCCCCCCTGTTGAGACATGGCACTGCCCATGGCTCAACAAAGCTGCATATCTAAACAAGTTAGATGTTAAAATTGGTTTCTTTTCTTTGGAGAGGTACAGTCCCTTCTCAAGGATTGCTCCTCATTTTATCCACTTTTGTTTTTTTACATTTGTAGTAAGTGTCTGCATTGTTTTTAACATTTCTAAGTCTAAAATCTCAGATGGTTGTAATTCCTCACTCAAAAGAAATACTTCTGAAGCTGTTGTTTTACAGCTGTATCAGCCCTCGCATTACCTTTTGAAATGTTATCCTGTTGCTTGGTATGAGCTACGCATTTGCAAATAGCTACTTTCTGAGGTAACTGAATAGAGTCTAACAAGTCTAAAATAAATTGCGCATGGTTAATTGGTTTACCAGTAGATGTTATCATTCCTCTATTTTTCCACTGCTACGCAAAAACATGTACAGTAGAAAAAGCATACTGACTGTTAGTAAAAATGTTCACTCTCTTACCTTTTGCTAAGGTACATGCCCTTGTCAAGGCAATCAATTCTGCTGCTTGTGCAGATAAGTTGTGCGGTAAAGACTTTGCTTCTAAAATCTCGGTATCAGAAACTACTGCATACCCCACTAGGTTCTGTCCTGTAGGACCCCTCCTGCAGAAGCCGTCCACATAGTATGTCACCTCAGCATCATCCAAGGGAACATCTGTGAGATCTTTTCTAGGTAGTGTCTTTTGCTCAATCTCCTGCAGGCAGCAGTGTGGTTTGCCATCTGCAGGGGTTGGGAGCAAGGTTGACGGATTCAAGGTTGTGCATCGTTCAATTGTCATATGAGGTTGGCTGAACAGTATAGTCATACAGGAAAGATGTCTAGCAGGAGAAAGATATGTTACTTTTTCTTGCAGTAAAATAATCGCGACTGCATGAGGCACTCTCAATGTGAGAGGGTGGAACAATACTACTGAGGCTGAAGCCTGCACTGCCATTGCAGCTGCGACTACGGCTTGTACACAGTGGGGCAAGGATTGCGCCACTGGATCTAGCTGTGACGAATAATAAGCTATGGGGCGTTGTTTGTCCCCATGCTGTTGTGTTAACACTTATGTCATATAACCTTGCTTACAATCTACAGTTTGAAAAAATCGTTTATGATAGTTTGGTAATCCTAAAACTAAGGAAGAAGCTATCAGTTGTTTCAGTTTGCAGAAAGCTGATTCTGCTTCTGGTGTCCACTGTAATAAATCTTGTGCTGCCATCGGCTTTTTGAATATCAAGTTAGTCAGCGGAGCAGATTCCAAGGCATAGTTTGGAATCCAACTCTGACAAAAGTTAGTAGTCCAGGAAGGACATCATTTCCTTCTTGGTAGTTGGTTTAGGTGCTTGTAATATTGCTGTTTTTCTGTCTTCATCTAATATTCTACCTTCTTTGGATATTACATATCCCAGGTATTTGACCTGTTTTTTCCAAAGTTGCAGTTTGTTTTTGTTTACCTTGTGTCCTTGAGTGGCTAAAAATTGTAATAATGCTATGGTATCCTCTCTGCATTTGTGCTGGGTGTGGGCTGCCAGCAGAATGTCGTCTACATAAAGTAAAATCTGACTGCCTTTCGGTGGGATAAATCCCGCCAGGTTACTTGCCATTTCTTGTGCGAATATCGTTGGACTTTCACAATATCCCTGTGGTAGTCTCGTATATGTATACTGTTTCCCCTGGAATGTGAATGCAAACCAATGTTGGCTGTCAGGGTGTATCGGTATTGAGAAAAATGCATTGCTAATATCTACCACAGAAAAATACATTTGTTGAGGTTTCAAATCATTCAATAAAGTGTGTGGATCTGGCACCGTAGGTGCCCTGGGTATAGCTGCGTCATTTACAGCTTGTGAATCTTGGACCATACACCATTCTCCGTTTGCTTTCCTAACAGGAAATAAGGGTGTATTACATGGTGAATCAGGAGATTCTATCAAGACTCTTTCCTTAAGTAAGGCTGCTATTATAGGTTTGATTCCTATTTCTGCATCCTTTCTCATGGGATACTGTCTCTTTTGAGGTCTAAATGCTGATTTTGGCGTGATAGTAACTGGTCCTGCTGTATGAATAAGTCCTACATCTGATTTCCCTGTTGACCAGAGAGTCTCTGGTATATCTCGTAAGGCTTTTTCCTCTTCCTCTAGTAAGAGTGCTACTCAGCTATCCTCACTTGCTTGTGAGTGTACAGCTGGGTGTGTCTGCTTTATCCAATTTAATTTCTGCTTTTGTACTCCTTGTTCGGAAAGGTCTAACTCTGTCTGCTTTTCACACCTTGTGACTTTTTCTCCTAGGTCTGCCCACTTCAAATTTCTATCTTTAGTTAAACTCACATGTGGTAATCGATTAGATTTGTAAAGTGCTAGAAATTCCTGGGGCAATGAACAGCTTACTACACTGTTTCCTTCTGTGTCCCAGTACAAATTTCGTAATACTAATCTGTTACCATGGTTTCTAAACAGTTCTTGCTCATATTCTTTAACAGGTCCTGGTCTGTTACAGTAATATAGAGTGCAATGCAACAAATGCTGTTTGTCAGTGTCAAGGGAGGGGGATTTACTGATGGCTACGTTCATCAGTTCCTCGGTTACTGCCCCTGGACCAGTCGTAACTAAGTCCTGGCTGTACCAATAAAATGTTTCACCCTCCGGTCGCACTACAAAAGTATCCATTTGTCACTGTGCTTCCATACCCTGCATAGTTGGAACTACGGCTATGCCAAATATCTGCATTAGGTCTCTGCCCAAGAGATTCACTGGGCATTTTGCAGAAACAACAATTTTGCTTTTCTGGGTCATCCCTGAAACTGGGTCAGTTATCGCTATGTTGTGGGAGAGTGGCTCCCGATACAGCTGTCCATTAGCTGCTTTCACTAATATGTAGTCAAGTGATTCTGAATTTTCTGGTAGTTTGGAAGGATGTATCAGGGTCCTTGAAGCCCCTGAGTCACACAGGAATTTAACTTCCCTCCCCTCTACCAGAAGTGTAACTTCCGGTTTTGTGTCTGCTAAGTAGAGCTCTAGGCTCAATAATGCTAAATCCAAAATTTCATTTTCTTCATTATCTGTGAATTCATTTACATCCTCTATTTCTTCTGTCACATCCTCTACCCCTTCTATCACATTTGCACTTGTCTTTTCTTGTTTATTCCTATCCAGTGATTCTTTATTTTATTTTATTTTATTTAACATTTGTTGACTGGGAAAGTCCGACTAGGTTCCACAGATCCTGTTTTCAGCGGAGGCCCGGGGAGAAATGCTCCTGACTATCTTATAGTCATTCCTCACCCTCTTTGTCTTCTGTGGTTACCTTTTTATTTTGCCTGCAATCCCTTCCTAAATGTCCCTTTTTCCCGCATTTAAAACATTCACCCCTTTTCTTTCTCTCTTCAAAGTCTTCTGATCGTTTATCAAATTGTTTGTTTCCCTGGGTATTTTTCTTGCTCTTTTTCCCAGTTTGTACTACAAAGACTTCTGATCCATCTTCTACTGCAAATACTTGAGTTTTCTTTTTTTTTTTGCTATTAAAATGCCTTTCGGTATGTCTTGCATATTCAAGTAGTGACTGTAATCTACTTGTACGATGATCTACCATGTGCTTTGTAGCAAAGCTGCTAATGGGTGCAATACTACCTTTTAAAAATGCATTCTTTAACTGTTGCTCATATGGGGAATCATGTGTTTGATCTTTAGGTACCTGCATTCCACAATGGTTATTAAAACATTCTAATAATCTGGTATAATATCTATCAACAGTTTCACCTTCTTGTTGTATGCATTGATTAATGCAAGTCCAGTCAGCCCTAGGCTTCCATTTCTCAGAGATTCGGTCTGTCAGACCTTTCACTCTGTTGTCCAGTTCTGCGTTACTATGTGGGAGTGGTCTAAGCTCTGCATCACGTGGATTCCAGTTGCCACTGATCATGTGCCAATCTGGACCTATGATTTGTCTAACTACTTTCTCTACTTCTTCTCCATTCAAATGGTAACTTAACCTCATGCCCTGTAAGTCTTCTAAGAATTTTCTAAAATTAACTTTTGGATGGGGAATTCCCTCTGTGGCTTTCCGGATGTCTTCCGGTGTCCACGGTCTATATACTAGAAGAGTTGGGTCCTGTCCTGCCTGTCTTGCCTGCGGATTTGGTACTTCTATGAGTGGACATATCTCTTCTTCACTCATAGCTTGTGAATTTTTATTCATTTCATACAATTCAATATCCCCTCTTAAGTTGCGTGTTCGAGACCTGGTCTCGATAGGATCTCTGACAAACGGTTTTGGTTTTTCAGGAACAGCTGGGTATAGCGGAGGTGGATCAGCTTGTCCACTCGCTTCATATTCTGGTAAGGGAAGTGGAGGGGCTGTCGCTATTACCAAGTTATTGTCTTCTTTATCTAAGAACATTGCTTTTGAATTTTTAATCTTTTGTTCCCTGCGGTTTGCTTTCTCAAGCCACCTGTGTGCCTGAGGGACTCCTAATTGTCGTTGCTTTTTTAACTGACCTTTTGTGTCTGTTTTAAGTTGTCTAACAAGTTTAATAAGTGAAGGTTTATCTAAATTACCGTCAAATTTGTATTTATCAACCCATTTTGTATAATACCTAACATTATCAGCATGCTGTAATTACATATATTTCGCGTCTTCGGTTAAGGGCGGGTCTCGGGAACTTTTCGTGCACTGATTTCCCATGTTGCCTTAGCTAAGTTAGAAATTGTTACGTAACCCTTTTTATCATGTGGTACCACGACTTACACCTTTTCACAGATTATCTAGAATAACTGCCTACCTATTCTGTTTCCCTGATCTATGACAAGACAGCAATCTTTTTGTCCCTGATCTGCACATGCAAATCTCCCTGACTAAACAATAATACTGTAACAAGTCCCTGATCTAAAACAGAAAAAAGGTAAATTCCTCCTTACCTGACCCTCCGTGTCTTGATCCCACCGGAATGTTGACTCGTCCTCCAATCCCAGATCAGAAACAGTGGCTGGCCTCTTTCGAACGACAATTCAGTCGGAGGTCTTTCAAAGCAGAAGAGCCGATGTGGCCACTTCTCCGTACGGGTACATGCCACTGGGCCCAATTCTGACCTGAGCCAGAGTGAGAGATATGTTTCCGGTCCGAAGGACCAAACTGTTAAAGGAAACTATACTTTAAAAATGATCAATACATGGTAGGTTCAGGTTAAGGCACTTTAATCTTGCAGCAAGGAGACAAAAACGTGCTAATACAGAGTTTGTCTGACTAGAATCAGGAAATGCAAGCATTTTTATACATTTTCTAATAAGACATTGCCTACCAAGCTGACGTAGTGAATCACAAGTTTTGTCATCATCATTTCGTAGTGATTGTTTTTACAATATTTTACTTATACTATCAGTTTTTGTGAGAAACTTCCTAAGAAAAACAACGGTGGCCTTGGCTACCACCGGTTAGATATATGCAATGTTACCATTCAAGGTACTATGGCTAATTCGAGCACAAAGCAAGTATAGATCGCAGTTAATTTCTCTAACAGTCCTTTGTCTATGTTATCGCTAACTTCTGCAGCTGTGCATGTTCTCATACTTCGAACAGAGCTGATTGTTTAAAATCATTACATTTACAGAATATAGCATTGTTCTTTCATTTCTTCCTGACCTAGCAGATAATCACCTGCTTCTCAAGTACATTTCCGAAAGGCATAAACATGAATATTGCTGTGCTAGCAATTACTAGGTCAGAGGGCATCTTGCAAGTTTCAGAAAGCACACTGCAGTTTCAAAAAGCATCTTTTAGTCTCATATGAAACTCAGCTGTATATAAAATAGTGCATATAAAATAGAATGAAAAACGTGTTAACTTATTTAGTTTCTAATCAGCATTAAGCACACACATTAGTACATATTTTTCTGACACTTTTAAGTCCAAAAATCTCATTATAAACACAATAGCATGCATATTCAAGCACAAAACATCAGTTTTGTATGGCAGAATGCATGAGAGTATGCAGATGAATGAAAAATGTATATTATCTGCTGAGAGAGTCAGTACTAAAAGGGTCTGAAAATCAGCAGTGTTGGGATGAAAAATACCTACATTTTGTCATACAAAACCAATTTGTTGTTCTTGCAGATGTGTGCAAGCCAACACAAAATAAAACAAATACAGTAGTAGATTTTTTGCAACTCATTCTCCCAAGGGCTTCACTCAACTGGATATTCTGGGTGAAGTAAAGAAAACAAACAAATGAAAACATTATCTAACTGCAGATGTCCATCAGGCAATCCAAATAGAGAAATGACTTCTTCGCTCTTCAGCCATACCTCCCTACGTAAAAATCACTATCTTTCCCTGCTATTTCAAATGACTAAATTACTGTACTGTTCTAAAAAAAAAAAAAATATATATGAATATATAGCTTAGGCTATTTGTTTTTTACCTGTTTTTTTTTCGCTGTATTTTCTACTACACTAAAATGTATGCATTGTTGCTTAAATGTTTAACCTTGTTTTAATTGTGGAGCTTTTCTCCCCGGGCCTCCACTGAAAATGGAAATTATCCAGCTGGACTAGCCCGGTCAACAAATGTAAAATAAAATAAATAAATAAATAAATCATTTTAAAAACGAAGTACTGCTATTATCCCACTCCTTGCTTTCCCTAAATGTTTTGGAATCATGTTTAAAGCTACAACAGAATGGCTATCCCCGTGCTCATGTTGTTTTTGCAAAGAAAAAAGGGCATATGGGACCAGAGCTGTTTAAGGTAGCATTAGCAGTGCTAACCCTGCAACCACAAAAGCAGGAGCAACAGTCATGGACAAAGCATCACTATGGAAATGGGCCAGTAACTTGTGCAACTGAATAAATTAAGCATCTGAAGAAAAACAAGTGAGAATGCTTCGTGACACGAGTGGACTACAGCATTCTGTTGGAGCTAAAGGTCAGTGGATTGAAACACCTACTACTTGCTCTTTAAATTACCTGCATGGAGAGAAGCTCATTATGGGATTATATTATCAGACTCTCCTTTGGAGCTGCATTCATTACTTCATTCTATCCAGCGATCAGGACTGTAGGCTGACATCCATGTTAAATAAGGATTGACTGTACTGATAATGCAGAAAGTGCTGATTTTGTAATAGGAGGATTGTAAGTAAGATTGGCCATAGAGAATCAACATATAAACTAATGTCTTAGTTTTAGAATTTCTGATTCCATTGCTTACCTTCTGGCTTTTTGTATATTCTTCTTCTTCGTGACCTTGGGTTCCCCACTATTTTTCCCACACTGTTCCACATATAGGTCTCTGACTGTGACTGCGTGATTGTCAAAGGGCTGCCTGCTGGTACTGTGTGCACGTGTTATGGTGTGCAACTCAGCGAAACAGAAAGCCACCACAACACCACCAGACTTTTGTATTTTCGCGCCACCCGCCAGGCCAAAAAAAATAACAACAGCTTCTCATTTATTAAAATGTGCCCCCCTGTGGTGGATACCCCCCAACTATGCCACTATGTCAGTATTGATGAGCAGTTCAAATAAATATTGTGATGTGTGTGTCAGGACTGCTGTGTGTATTGCTGTACTGTCTGTAATAGTGGCATTACTGTTAGTTTGTTCGCATATATTGGACTATAGTAGTGTAGATATTAATTTCTTTCTTGTGTTTGTTGCTTATTATCACAGGTGATATTGACAGTGGAAGTGTGGGACTCCTACCACTTGATGTCAGAGTATCAACAGACTCTGATGATGATGGTGGCCAAACAGAGGCACAGTCAGAAGGTACAGTGGTTGAGTCTGGCTCTGATGTTAATATTCAGTCATCCCCTGTAATTCCATCAATCACAGCCAGTAGGTCTATGCCAAACCATTCTAGTGAGCCCTCAGATATTGGACAGGTGGAGAGTGAGACACTCATTCAGAGTAGTCTGGTTACTGCAGCTTCAGTGCTTGTTGACTCTGACTGTAGCCAAAGTGTGAGCGAGGTGCCACATTTGAGGATTGTTAGGGGTGCTTTAGGAAGTCTGCTGTCCATCCTCTACCCGATCCAGATGTTTCTTCCAGTACCACTCAACGTATGTTTAAGGCTATCTTGGAGGCACAGGCACATTTCAATAGGTCCTCCAGAGAAATGCTTAGGGTTGTAGATGTGGCACAGGCTGACATGTGTGACACCTCCACCACGTTGCCATTTCAGTGGATTGGATTAATAACGTATTGGAACAGGCAGTGTGTGTGATGGAATGTCTCCAGGGGAGGAGGATGGTATCCACATGGGTGTAGGTCAGCAACATCATCTGATGTTAGCTGACGTGGCCATGACTAATCATGCTTCCATAGTGGCACTACTTCCACTGCTCTGTCAGTGGTTGAGGTGTTTACACCCAGACATGACAGGTCATAGTGTTGTGGTCCTGGGCATCATGGTGATGAGAGCTTGTCCAGCAGACATCAGTCACACATTCAGGTAGCAGCGCTGCATCTGACAGTGGGCATGGATGTGCCAGTACAACTCCTGGCAGAGCCAGTTCTCATGGCCAGGTATGACAACGATGAACTGCCAACTCTACCATGCACTGCTCACACCTGTCTGACATACCAAGATGTAGAGCTAGCACAGAGCTTGGATCTGTTCCTGCAGACACTCACACACCAATTTCACCTGGAGGGCCCATACTAACACACACACAACAGTTACATGTTCAGCTGTGAGGCTTATAGCTCATTCTGACTCAGTGGCCATTTGTTACTTTATCCAAATGTCAGTCTGTTTTTCATTCTTGCTCACACACACACTCACTTTTTGTGTCAGCCTAGGCCTCCTGACACCCCCCCCCACACACACACACACACACCACCCTGTGCAAGTCATGATAACTGTGCCATATCCCTGTTTTCTATCTTTTGGATTCAGGGATACATAAGATTTGTGTCTGATGCTCAGGATGCATAGCTGACTTAGTGGTCAGTATATCTGTGATTGTGATTTTGTTTTGCTAATTGTACTTTTAACATGTTTGGGTCTTAAAAAAGTTAGACAGGTGATAGAAACAAGACAGTTTTTTGCATCAGTATTTTTAAGAAGCTTCTGAGGGTTTTGAAGTCTGAAACTGAAATGCGTCTCATTACTTTCTAACCTCTCTCTCTAATGACTTTCCAGCACAAATGTATGAAGCCAAACTGTGGACATTTAGTGACCATCACTACTTTGGAGAGGTATGACTGTGTGAATCGTTGATGCCTGAGGCTGATTACTTGATAGAGGGCACATGTATTCACATAAGTCTCTGATGTCACTTGTTAAAGTCATTGCAGTACAAATCATCCACCTTTTACTTACTTACTATACCAAGTAACAACATGCAAGGATATGCCATTCATTTGCATTATTTCACTATTCTGTATTAACACTCCTCGTTCAACACTTACCTTCCAAATCCAGTGGTTGCTACAGTTTTAGTTCAGGGCTGAGTCTGACTGATGCTAGCAGTACACAGCCATTACATGGGTAGGTAAAGGTTGTGAGCTTTGCCTGGCATCATTGTTACTATAAGTATGTGCGTAGGATGAAGTTTTACCCCTTAGGTGGTGAATGAGTGTGCTATGTGTTTCCTCTTAGCCAATGCGAGGGCACATTGAGCATGTCTACACCCACAGCAGCTACTTGTTCCCCCCTTACTCCTCACCTGAGTGTGGCTATGGAGACTTTGCCATTTGTGGTGGGATGTATGCCCCTTCCCGATCGATCCTGCTGAAACTGCTTTCTCAGGATGATGTTATGAAGCATGGCACAGACAGTGAAGGTTTCACTACATGTATGTGGATTGTACTGCAGGGCTCCCCCAGATGTATGTAGGCAGCGGAACCTCGAGTTCAGCTGCCCAAACACATGCTCTATAATATTTCTGGTTTGAGGGTGTGTCTCATTATGGCATTCTTCAGCAGGTGTGTGTGCTTTTCTGATGGGCATCATTAGCCAGATTTCCAGTTCATAACCTACATCCCCCAGTAAATGACCATGTGGGATACCCTAGTGAGCATGTGATACAGTTGGGAGTGTGCCAGATAGGTGAGTCATGGTAACTGACTGGGTTGCCAGCACACACATTCAAAATAATTCCCTTAGCATTACATATGACTTGGCAGTTAATGGAATGGAAGCCCTTTCTATTTATGTAGACCCTTCCCTGTTCCCCAGGTGGTGCCTTGATTTCTATATGTGTACAATGTATGGACCCCAGTACTTCAGGGTAGTGTGCTACAGGGTGGAACTCCTTTATATTTCTGGCCCTATCCTCAGGAGTACAGGGGAATTATCTGTGGTCATTGGCATGTTGGAGCATATCATTCAGCAGTTGATGGAGGATCCTTGAAGCTGATTCCCAGGATACCTCCAGCATGTCCTCTGTTGGTCTCTGAAAGGTTTCTGTAGCTAAGATTCTAAGTGCTGCACGTACCTTTGTCTCCACTGGTATGGGTTCCCCTTGGTTTGCTCTGGGTCTGAGTTGAAGAGGACAGAGGATGCAGTGTTCTTGTTGTGTGTCTTTATCCACCCTGTAGCACTCTACAGTTTCCACCTCATGCAGACTGTGATGTTAACTGGGGTCTAAAAATTCTTCTCCTTCTTGACCGTTGTCTGTTAGCAGCAGCATAGACTTCAGCCTGTTGCACATACATATGAATTAAAGCAATAGCAGCCCCCAGCATTTTTTCCATGGCTGTATTCCAGTAGGTTTTGGAATTCGCAGGGAAAACCAGCACTGAGTCAGTATGGTTGTTTTATAGCTTGTTGAATAGCTCCTCCATCTTGGATTGGTTGATCAGCATACAATTCAGCTTCTTATGCTGTAACTAGCATGCCACAGTGTTTACCATAGTTGTGTGGCTCTACACACCGTGTAGAGATGCTTACTAAATACAAAAGTATGCGCTACTGTGTGCAGCAGTCTTAGCGGACCATGTAAGGCTTATTGAATCTGTGCCTTTATTTTGTTTGCATTTATTATGCATATTTAAAATTTCTTTTGTGTGTGCTTCTGTAAATATCTTAGAAAAACAAGCTCTCAGCAAGAAACTGCTTGCTGGATTTATGTTGAACCACCAAAGTAAAATATTTGAAAAATTGTTCTACAAAAATACCTTAGGAGACATGCAAGGCACATTTTTTTTTCAAGGAGAGCAAGCCCCCACCCCCTTTCACCCTAATGGAATGGTACAATGCCAGACCCAAAAGTTATATATACCAAACTCCAAGGTTGCACAGCAGTGGACAAGGAGGCAAACTCCACTGTTAACAAAAGTAGTTTTGGCGAATATACTTGTTTGCTGACATTACTGTCAGTGAATAAATAGGAACCCCTGCTGGTTACATGAGAAGTTAAGTCTGACTAGCAATAGTGTAGCCAGTACTGTAGGTCTAGGTCGAATAGTTTCTGCGATAAAAAGAGCTCTTTGTAAAAGGTGAGAGAAAAATATAAATCTGCATATTTTGCATTATAGTATGCTACTGCATTTGTGCAATAATTTGTACTGATTTTTGTCACTGTAAAAAGTAGTTTTTCTTTAACATTCTTGCTCTTACTTTTTAAAGTGCATTAAGTGTTCACAAGATAGTTGCATTTCTTTGGGGTATGTTTTGTAACTTACTTTTTAAAAATGTTAAAGAATGTAAATATGTCTCTAGGTTGTTATAAGTATGACATTTCACCGCTTCTAGCTGTTAATTATCAGAAAGATCTCTGTCATCCAAACGTGTCTTGTATAGTCTCTTACCAGGTACACCTGTCACTGTCACCTCATCAGCTGGCATAATTTGCCTTGATAACCAGGTCTCTGACCTCCTCCTGTGCTCCTGCAAAACTACTGCCCTTGGATTCTGGTCTATTTCCTTTGCAGCATTCTGGCTGTCCATGGCCAACCTTTTCCCTCTTCCTGAACAACCCCCTGTCTCCTTGGTCCCCATTTTCCTTTTTCTTCCTTTCACTGTAATTAACTATTCTGGGGTGTTCTCAGTCTGTCTGCAGCTATTTATTTGACTCTCAGTAGAGCAAAGAAATTCTGCAAAACATCTTTCAGAAACAGTACAGTTTTTCCTTTTCTTTATTGTTGTTTGACCTCAAAGTATGTATATATAATTTCTGGGTGTGACAAAGGCTTACTGTCAGTGAGTAAAAAAAAAAAAAAAAAAGTTTTCCAGTATTGTGTAAAGGGGTTTCAGCAGAACTTTTGGTCAGTCAGCAGTTGAAGAAATGGCTGTTGACTGACATGAATCTGAGTTCCTCCATGCGTTCCACTGCTTCTCATTTGGACACTTCTGTCTTGTCTATAGCTCTTGCTAACTTCTTTCCCTCAGGTCTTCATTCTCCTGTGATTCCCGTCTTTTGTTCTGTTCCACTCAGTCTTCATCCCTATTGCTAACCTTTATGTATTTCCTGACAGGACATCTGCATTATTCTTTTACCTTACTTCATCCTTCCTGCCTGGTTGATTTCTGTTTTTCCTTTCTCCTGTTGCTACTTTCATGTAGGTCGTATCATCTCTCTGCTTCTCAGAGTGCTAAGGGCTAATCAATAACTTGTACCATACCATCCT
The DNA here is from genome assembly GCF_019279795.1 of Protopterus annectens. Lineage (NCBI taxonomy): Eukaryota > Metazoa > Chordata > Ceratodontiformes > Protopteridae > Protopterus > Protopterus annectens. Next base: position 130,622,920 of record NC_056749.1, read on the forward strand.
TTTAAGCTTTACCACTAACTGGACAAGCATTCTGGTACTCCCCTTCTGTGTGGGCCCCAAAAGCATGCAAAAAACTCAAATTTAGAATATCAAACCTAGCTCAACTCATCTTCAGTCCTCCAACCCAGACGTCTTTGTTATTTGCTTTTGTCTCTCTCTTCTGGGTACCAGTGATGCAGTTTATATAATTTACTTATTTTATTTATTTATTTAACATTTGTTAACCAGGAAACTCTGACTTGGAACAAAACCAATTTTCAGTGGAAGCCCGGGCAGAAATGCTTGTTTCACAGTTATTCCTTTGATGCAGTATATACAGCCTCTTTTGACTTGTCTAGGTATTCTGTCTGCATACTCAAATAAGTTTACATTGTTTACTGCCTTCGTGTTGCCCCTAGATTTTAATTAGTATCCAAGAGATTAGATTGATGCTATAGGCTTTGAACTTAGCAGGGAGCATCACTCGTTTGGTAGAATTTTACAATACAGTTCAATAGAGTCTACAGATTGTCACTGTCTTTTTATAATGTGTTTATATATTTCCGTCATTTTTGTCATGCACGTGTTTTTTAAACGCATGTTTCTGAGTAGTATGCCATATTCCTACCAGAAACAGGAAGTGTTATGAGCTATTTTGTATTCAATTTTTATGCTAATTAGATATCCATATTTTTTTTTTTTTGCAGTGGATGTACTTAGTTTTCAAGGGCCTTTTTTTTTTTTTTCCTGTTTTCAGTGTCAGCAGGTTGAGTGGTATAGTTGTATGCAAGGTTGTATAAAACAGTTCAGAGTCTGTCCACAATGCTTTCTCCTCGGTAACCATATTTCTGTACATGTTCATTAACACATCACATTATACTGATAGAATGACAACACTGCCATGCTATATTACACATACTCTTTGGCCTGTAATATATATATATGCATGTACATATATATATATATATATATATATATATATATACATATGGATCTATGTTGATAGATCGAAAGTACATTTCAGCGAAACGTACACGAGCGAACTCACTTTCATGAAAGTGCATTTTATCGAAAATGTACTTTTCTGGGGGGAAAAACAGCACAGCAAAAAACCTACACAAATAAAACACTACTCACTGTTATGTCGGGAGGGCAAGACCCCCTGCACCCCACACCCCCCATTTTAATATTCTCACTCCGAGATCGCACTACAGTGGCGAAAAGGGAATATTCCATTATCCCCACTGTACCACGATCTAAGCAACAGTTTGCTTAGTTGTACAAGCAACACTACATATTGGTGTACAACTAAATCTCTTTTTTTTTTGCAAAAGTGCATTTTCGATAAAATGCACTTTCGCGAAAGTGAATTTGCTCATGTACATTTTGCTTAAATGTTCTAAACTTTGAATCTAATATGGCCGACACCATATAATCGAAGTTTTGAAACATCGAAAATGTAATAAAACACAACAACCTACAAAAACAAACCATTTAAACACTCTAAGCAGGGGGGCAAGCCCACCTGCACCCCTCACACCCCGATACTTAAATATACCAACTCCGAGATCGCATTACATTGCAGAAAAGGGAAATCTTCGATTTCCATGCTGTACAGAGATCTTCGTTAAAAGATTAGAAGTTTCAAGACTTCGATCATATGGTGTCAACCATATCAGATTCCAGTTTTGAAACCTCGATCTTCTGATATAGACCCTATATATATATATATATATATATATATATATATATATATATGTCTACTTTGTTTCATTGAAAGCTCATTTCACTGAATTTGAATTCACACTGAACAAATCACTGAAAGCTCAAATTATTGAAAACTCATTTCACCGAATTTCATTTCACAGAAGTGAAGTACTGGCACTGTGTAGAGTACTGTAAGGCAAGTAAAAGGTGTATGCGCTTTTTGCCATTGAAGTGCGATCCTGCAGTTAGTATATATAGTTGGGGGGTTTAGCCCCCCCCACCTAGTTTGGTTTTATATTATATTTCACTGAAAGCTTATAAACAATACATTTTAAACCATAGACATGCATACTTACAACACCAGTGACTAACTTTTTCCAGAAGACAATATATACCCAAAGAAAGTGAGAGAGTACACCCCCACCCCCCAATGTGGGGGGGGGGGTCCCCCCACTTCCCTCCTAACTATATATCTATATCTAAGGATATATATATATATATATATATATATATATATATATATATATATATATATATATCTCCTAACTCCACAATGACACTACAGTGAGGAAAAGAGCATATACATTTTACTTGCCTTATAGTACTCTACACAGTGCCACTGCTTCACGTCAGTTAAATGAGTTTCAGTAATTTGAGCTTTCAGTGATTTGGTCAGGGTGAATTGAAATTCAGTGAAATGAGCTTTCAATGAAACAAAGTAGACCCGTATATGTGTATGTATGTGTATGTGTATATATATATATGTATATATATATGTATATATATATATATATATATATATATATATATATATATATATATATACACACACACACATACATATACACACACACACACACACACACACACACACACATTTAGGCTTATAGGAGAATACTAGGCTAACTGCCTTGAAGGGCCATTTTAAGCCTCGCCAATACTGTGAGGTCTGAATCTAACCTTGTATCTATATGGTGAGACCTTAATATTATGCCAATCCCCCCCCCCCGCACCTCTCCATACATACATACATGCATACATACATACATAGAAACACACACACACACACACTTATATCTCCAAGTCATGACTTCCGCTTCCCAGGTCATCTACATCTACATGTGCACTACACATCTGCCCATTTGGTAGTCAGTAATATGTTGCTTCCACAATCCTTGTGGTACATTGCCATAGAATCAAGTGTAAACATTTCCCTTTTCTTTTTACTGGCCCTCCAAATTGCATACCATGTTTTCATAGTTATCATCTAGCAGAAAGACACGTCTGCCAGCAAGAATATTTGGTTAGATCAGTTGTTTTTTTTTAATGGACCTTCAACTAACTCATTCGAAGCCTTTTAGTTTAAGCACTTGGGCTTCAAACCAGTTGTTTTACATTAAGAAGGTTTGTGGTCTGCACTGTAGTGGCAGAACAGGTAGCTTACATCCTTCTAAGTTGGGAACTGCTGATTGAGGGCTCATTGTCTGTTATTCTAAAAGTGTATTAATTCTGGTTTAAGCACTTGGGCTTTAGGCCAGTTATTTTACATTAAGAGGGTTCGTGGTCTGCACTGTTGTGGGAGGAGAGGCTGGACTCCGCCCTTCTGAGCTTGGAATTTCTGGTTAAAGGCTTATAGTGCCTGCATATTTGAACTGCTTCTTACTGAAATTGGCAAACCTTGTTTGCTGTAGCATAGACTAGATCCAGGCCTGCTGAATCTAGCTTTGTTTGTATGCTTGTTGTTTGTTTGCTTGTTATTTCTCTGAAATGCTAATTCCACCTAAAACGCGGCTTTTCAGCACTTCTGTGGATCCCTAGTGATATCTGCATTGCTTACTGTACTTATTTCCTTGTTTCACTTTAAAGAAAGTTACTGTTTGTCATTTTTGCATTTAAGTTACCTGTAACACATTGCATTTAAGTTACCTGGCACTTGCTCACTAAAGCAATTTTATAAGTCAGCACTAAAAAATTAAAAGCACTACACCCTCACAAACTCCCCTTGAGTACCTTGTTCCCCATTGGCCCTTTTTTCAATTATAAAGGAATTCCCAATACTATTCTAGCATGTCCAAAGGTCAGTTGTCAATCTCCTCTCCGGCCCAGCTGGTGAATCTGGGAATCTTGAGGCAATGTTACAACTGCCTCATGTACACAGACAACCCTCTCCTCCTCCCAACAAATTCCAACACATGTGAGAGATGCAACCATATAGCCAAACTGGAGGCTAAGCTCTCTCAACTCAGTACTGGCGTAACCAGTCAGGAGGAGAAGGAAACCACACTCGCTACGATTCCAGTCTCACATAGACCTACCACGACAGCAAACCAAACACATTAACACACAAAAACATACTCAGAGGCTCTAAATAAAAATATGCCTAAGCAGCAGAGATCTCCAAAGCAGACACCCAAGCAACCGCTACCCCAAAACAAAACACGTGCAACACATAGCTCAGAAAGCCAGTTTGCCGAACAGTCACAGCCCTTAAGGCTAAACAACACACCTGATACACTTGTAATAGGTGACTCTATCGTCAGGCACACTGACGTCCCGCTCACCAAGCTGAACAAGGAGAAGGTCACGGTGAGCTGCCTGTCGGGCGCCAGGATCCACCACATAACACAAGCACTCAGGTCACTCCAAGGCAAGTACAAATATGACTTGGTCATTGTCCATGCTGGTGTGAAAGACCTGAGATGTACCTCCCTGGACTACATGAAAAGAGACATAGAGGAGCTCTCTGAGCATGTAGCCCAGGCCGATATGACCCTGACCTTGAGTAGCATCTTACCCTCACCAAGAATGATGCCACAATATGAAGACAAGATGATCAATTTCAACAATTGGCTTAAGTATTGGTGTCATTCAAAGGGGATCCAATGCCTGTCAGCCTGGGATGACATGCTCGACAAGCCACGATGCTTCGCTAGGGATGGCTTGCACCTGTCACCCCTGGGCTTTCGGATATTGGCAAAGGCTCTTGCTTCCCCCATAGTGCCTTTTTTAGGCAAGGCTCAAAAGACAAACCCACCTCCATAGGTATCACAAGGGATAAAAAACTAAGAGTAATGCTACTCAACGCCAGAAGTCTAAACCTCAAGATGCATGCACTCTAAACTCTCCTTAGCATGGAGAACATCGATATCTGTGCAGTAACAGAAACCTGGTTCAAGGCTCCCGAGAGCATCCCAGCACTACCAGGTTATACCTCGTACCATGCTTTTTGGCCCGAAAACTTGGACCAAACCACAAAAGGAGGGGGAGTATCAATATTCGTTAAAGATACCCACACCTTCAGGTTGGTGGTACAGCATGAAGCATCAGAGACTATCCATGTGCAACTAGCAGTGGGTAAAACTGCCTTCCAGTTTATGGCCTGCTACAGACCACCCTCCCAAACCCAGGAACCCCACTCGGCCTTCCTGAGAACACTGGAAAATATGAAGGTCTCTCCAAACACCATTATATTGGGCGACTTCAACTACCCAAACATAGACTGGGAGCATTACTCTAGCTCCAACACCCTAGCCCAAAGGTTCCTAGAACTTATAAACTCAAATGCTATGGAACAACTTGTTACCACTCCCACAAGAGGGGAAAACATACTGGACCTGATCATCACCAACATGGGGACTCTATGCTCCAGACCAGAAGTGTATCCCTCACTGGTAAGATCAGACCATAAACTAATCTCACTGGATATTCACATCCCGACCCCACCCCCTGCCCAGAGAACCACAGTGAAAAACTTCTCTAAAGCAAATTTCACACTCCTCAAAACCGAGGTGGAATCCTTCAAAGCCCCCGAGCCTGTGGAAAATACGGCCCAGACTGCAGAATCCTTTATAAACGCATTCTGTGAACACCTTCAGGAATGCATGGATCATGTAATCCCAAATAAAACCAAGACCCAATCCTCCAAAGGCAGACGTCCTGTCTGGTGGACCCCAGCCATAAACAAACTATACAATAGAAGGAGGAAGCTACTACATGATAGAGCAAAATCCCAAAAAGGGAAGGCATCTCTGATCAGTATTAGCAAAAAACTACAGGCACTCATAAAATCATCTAAGGCCAGCTTCGAGAGAAAAATTGCACAGGACACTAAGGATAATCACAAGGTTTTCTTTAGTTATGTTAGGAACCTGGGTGGGAATTCCCAGATATGCTCAGAATTAGTCCAAAATGACAAAAAATACATCGTACCCACAGGCATTGCCAACATCCTAGCTGACAGGTTCAGCACAAACTTCTCCTCCCCCTCCCCACCAAAAGGGCAAATATCTATCCCAGCAGGGTGCTGCCCCCCTGACATCTCAGATGCTCAGGTAAGAGCCGCCCTCTCCAAAGCAAAAAACACAGCATCAATGGGACCAGATGGTGTCCCGGGCTGCGTCCTACATGAAATCCAAGAAGAGCTAAACCCAAACATAAAACTACTGTTCAGTCTCAGTCTTACTACAGGATATGTACCCAAAGAGTGGCGTACAGCAGCAGTGGTCCCTCTCCACAAAGGTGGTGCCTCAACGGATCCTGGAAACTATCGCCCCATAAGCCTGACTAGCTTGGACTGCAAAGCTATGGAAAGGATCATCATGGACCTCATAAATAAAGATATTGGGGACCTACAGACACTGGATCCTACCCAGTTCGGCTTTGTTAAGGGCAGATCCTGCCTCTTAAACCTGGTCGATTTCTTTGAAACAGTCACCAAGGCCATTGACGAGGGGAAGGTGGTCCACACAGCCTACCAGGACCTCGCAAAAGCCTTCGATACAATACCCCACTCGGGCATTATAGATAAGCTCACCAGCTTAAATATAAACCCCTATGTCACTAAATGGGTTGCAAACTGGCTCAAGGACAGAACCCACATGGTTAGAATTGCTGGAGCCATGTCAGACTCCAAACCAGTTACAAGTGGCGTCCCACAAGGCTCAGTCCTGGGACCTCTCTTGTTCAGTATATATTTCTTGGAGGTACAGGCCAACACGGAAGGACTGTGGCTGACCAAGTTCGCAGATGACTGCAAACTGGGCGCCATAATCGACTCTCCAGCCAACACAAGCATCCTCCAAAAGGGCCTCATAGAAACAGACAACTGGTGCCAGAGCCATGGCCTCAAGCTAAACGCCAAAAAGTGTATAGTCATCCCCTTTGGCAAAAACCAAGTGCCCACAAATTACCACATAGGTGGTAATCCATTAAGTACAGGAGAAGTAATTAGGGACCTGGGGACCCAAGTTGATAGCAATCTCTCATTTGACAACCACGTGGCCAAAGTGGTTAGAAAAACATTTTATATAGCCCACCTAATCATGCAGGGATTCACATCTAGATCAGGGGAGGTCATCGTGCCTCTTTACTCATCCCTCATCAGGCCCATAATTGAGTACAATGCCCATTTTGGGATGTACCTTACCAGACACCTGCAGGAACTGGAAAGACCCCAAAAGTACCTCACCAAGAGGATCAAAGGGCTCAAATAGATGCCATATGCTGCCCGGTTAAAGAAACTCCAGCTCTACTCAGTGGCATACCGCCTGCTCAGAGGCGATCTGTGCCTGACGTATAAAGCCATGTCCAACCCGGAATTAATAGACATGCTGCACCTCAGAAAATCCAAATCCCATCAAGCTACGCGCTCGAGAGACTTGAACCTCAGTACTGAAATAAATAGGACATGCTGGAGGGACAGATTCATAACCCAGAGGCTCCCTTCACTCTGGAATAAAATCCCAGTCCAGGTTAGGCAGAGTCCCTCATTGACTCTCTTCAAGAGGAATCTTGATGAGTGGATGGGAGATCATAGGTTTACCGGGTATCACTTCTGTGTCACTGTTAGACAGAGGCACAGTATACTAACCTCGAAAAAGGGCATAGCAAAATTAATTTAAAATGGGTGGCGAAAGCTAAACACACTCTGGCTAGGCTTATAAATGCCCTAGGGCAGATAGCCTAGTATGAACCTATGAACCTATGAACTAGCATTTTACTACAGGTCTTTAAATGCAGTTAAGATCCATCTTTTAATATGGCAGCAAATAAATGACTTCTAACTTGGGGGAAGAACATAGATGTCTTGTATTCTTTTAAGAAGTTATTCAAACTGTACATCTGCAGTAGCTAGACTCCTGAAGTATTGGGTCAGGTGACAAACTGACAACTCCCCTGTGATGGCAGAACAACTGCAGCAAGGCAGGATGGCCTATGAAGGTCAACTGCTTGTTCATCCTTTATCCTTCTCTACCTGTTCTAAGGAAAACACATACACACAAGCACTGTACATTCCCCTCAACTGTACAGATTTTAGCAGAATGTTTAGATTTTTGCCTCAAATTTTTGGCTTACTCATAAAATTGTGGTTTTTGGGCAAACCATTGCTAAATTTTTGAGGACTAAACCTAGGAAATAAGGACAGTCATTTGAGATTCAGACTTCACACCCTTCAGAAAATTCATGTCAATGCAAAACCTGTTATTCTATCAAATTTCTTGTAAGAGCAATATTTAAACATTGTCCCCCCATTATTTATGGCTTTGTCCAGATTTCTTGCTCTAAGAGGTTGAGAGCTATGCAAGCATACACACACACACACACACAGCAATATCAGAGGATTTGTATTTAAACAGGGTTGTTGAAGCTATACAGTCAGACTACTTGCGTCAGATTTTGCACTCATAAATGTCCCAGGGGGACACAACTGACTTTCTTATATTTTTTGAACAAATAGTTTAATGTTTTGCATGTAATCCGGCAGACAGATTGAGACCTTTTTTTTAGTCTGTAGTTATATAAACAGCACAGTCATCATAAAAAATAAATTGTTTGCTGATGTCTCAGTAGAAAAAAAGCTTTTTCTCAGCCTCTGTTTTCTCTTAACACATTTTTATCCAAATGATAAATATTTGATAACGGTTTCATCTGCTGCAATTTTAATTTAATTTTAACTCTGTATGGAACTGCAGTCTGCCTCTTTAAAAGGTAACCCTGAAAATGATGTTAGAATAGCAAGCACCTTTGAAAGGGTTAAATGTTGACAGAGATATCATATGGTAGGGTACAGTGTGTTTGTAAAGTTCATGCAACATTGGACTTCTGATTACATGCTGACAGACAAGAAATAGAATTATTTCGAATGAAAAATGATCTGATTTACAGTTTTGTATTACATGTCAGACTTTTAATTTTTTGAGTGACATGTAATCTTTATAAATCAGAAGACAAGTGACACGCAAGAGTAGCATTAAAGTAAGAGAAACCTTTTCAAGGTTTGGTATTTTCACAGATAGTGTTACACTGATTTATAGCAGTTAATTGTTGGGGCACATCACATTCCAAACAGCAGTTATTGTGGAAAAGCACTTACAGCTCAGGTATGTGATAACATCTAAGTATTTGTTTACGGTAACTGCCCTTCGCTTATTTACTGTGACGGTTAAGAGTTTGATACTCACTTGTGCAGATTTGCATTATACTGTGTTACTATGTTAGATGTTGCAGATTATATTTTCTATGTATTTATTTATTTTGTGGGGAATAGAACGAGGTTTCCCTAAACTGGCAAAGTCAGAACAAATAAAGACACAAGATCAAGGATAGTATTTTTTCAGAAAAAAAAATATCAGCTATAATTATCTTCTTATCACAACTACTTCTCAATTCTGGATATTAAGCCCTTGACAAAACCATTATTTGAGATATAAATTAGTTTTGTATTATGCAAAGCAGAAAAAAGCCCAAATCATTTCCATATGTTGTTAAGATCAGTTTGTTGGAGGGTCATTAATTCTGCCAATACATTAAATGTATTACTGCAGCTGTCCTAAAATCAGATTATATATTTTAATGACTTGGATGATTAAATACACATAATAACATTCTTATGTGGCAGAATGATTCTATTTTTTCAAGAAAGGAAATCTGTAAAATAAAGAAATATAAAATATATTCAAGCTAGTATATTTTTATATCTGGCTTTTACAAAGATAACACTAAATGTTTCACTTTTGTGATTAAACAGTCCTTTCAGACAGATCTTACAATATGACCTCGGTTTTGAATTTCAGATACTTTATTGTATTTTCCTAAACTGTAAGAAGTGTTTTTTTAAAAAGATAGTGTTATTTTGCACATTGTGAATTCTTTGGAAATAATGTTATGTAATAGTTGAATAAAGTATGCATGTTACTGATGGACTAAATTCAGAGTCAAAAATATAAAACAAGCAAGCGACATTTACATAGAGGAAGAAAAACATCTGTGGTTATCTCACTGATATTATAGTGTGCTTAAAACAATCTATTTTAGTTATGGACATGATTATTGTAGTATGACAGAATATACAAATGCCAACATGATTACAAAACACAGGACAGAATTTGTGGCAAAGGGGGAAAGTATGGGGTACTGTGTGGGGAACAGTGCCCCCCCCCCCCAAAAATTAGTGTCAGTTTTACTACTAGTAACCGACGTGTATTGGCATTTAGTATTAAAGGCAGTGAACGTGTAAGTAGTAGAGGAGAGCAAACTGTAGCCCAAGCGGACCTACCCAGCAAAATATAAAATGGCAAATGTTGAACATTGTTTACTCCTAGATCTCTAAACATCTCATGGGAAGAGCTCCAAGAAAACCAGAAACAATGTGTTGTTAGATTCTTTTTTTTCATTGTTAATTGGGTTATCCCCACTAGCTTTGTGCTCTATTTGCTGGGGGAGATGAGAGGAAACTAGTAGTGGTAGCTGTACTGACTAGGGGTAATTTGGCCAGGAGAGCAGGGAAATTCTCTCTTACTGCCTTATAGGACATTGTTGGATGATCAGCCTTTGGGGAGAGGAGATCTGCTGCTGAATAACTTAGCATGAAGCTGGAGGAAGAAGATATTTTAATTTTGGCGAATGATTTGCCTGATTCCATGTTCATGGGAATGGGTGAGGTTTCAAATGTCTGGGCCATAGAATTCAACAAGAGATGATGAAATGTGTCATGGATGAAGCAACATAAGGGAATAAAAAGACCAAGGAGATTTTGTATTTAGGCAGAAAAAAGAAAAGACACAAGCACATATAAAAACATAAACCAGGTGGAGAAAGTAGGTCAAGGAAATAAGTCATTATTGGAAGAGGCTACCTCCAGAGATTATTTTATTTATTCATATTTCTTTTGGCACTGGCAACAAGCTTTTTCCCAAAACAAAAATCATTAATATGTTTTCAAAATGAAACTGTATGCAGTGTAAATTATGATAGATATAAGACAGTGTAAAGTATATGAAAATTCAGAAAGGAAAAAAAGATTTTTTTTTTTCAATGGAAGAACTTTGGCCTGTATAATTTATCTTCCATGCAAATGATTTCTTTTTAATGAAAGTTAATTTAAAATATAATAAAAGACTACTGTGATTTTAGCAGAGACACGTTTAAACCAAGAGATGATTTCAGACTTAAAACTTGACTTGGAAGGGAATCTTATGCTTGTAATAGAAAATGGAAAAAAAATGGCACATACATCAAATTGATTTCTTTTTTTTATGTTTTGTTAATTGGGATAGTCGGACTTAGCCATGCAGACCCCTTTTCTGTAAAGCTCCAAGGAGAAAAACTCCAAATACATTGTTCATTATGCTAAGCAGTACACTATAGTTTACTAAAACATAGTTAATACAGATATGAGAGTTATATGTATTATAACAGTTATTATATGCACTTGTGAGAGAGCATATAAGTGAGAAGGAGTGTTTCATAATATAGTCAAAGCTTCAGGTATTTAAAAAAGAGAGGGAGGGAAGTATATTAGTACTGAAAGGACAGAGGAGGGAAGATATATGGAGAGCTAAAGGTCATTAAGTGTTGTTAAAGGAATTGCAAGGAGAGATTAACTATGGAGAATTTAAATAATAGCAGAGATTGTATAGGACTGTTGTTGGAAGAGAGAGAAGTAGGTATAATTAGGAGGAAAAGACAGATATATGGAGAAGGGCTGAAAGAGTATTGTAAAGGTAACTTCAACCTAATGAGCAGAAAGCAAGTGCAGATATAAGAATTGTGCAGGTACGCTTTTAAGTTGATTATGAAGGAACTAAAGGATGTTGTTTGTTTTAGAGTTTGAGGAAGTAAATCTCACTTGTTAGATATGTAATTTGAGTATGGGGAATTGTTGAAAGTGTTGTAAGATTTTTTAAGCATAAGTAGTTTGTGTCTGTACAGCATAGACACAATGGAGTGTACCATTAATGTAAATAGTTGAGGGAGAGACATTTATCTTTGCAGCGGACTATATTATAGGCAAGTTGTAATGTGAGAATTAAGGTTGTTTGGTAGTTAATGCTTATGCAGTTTTTTGATTGCGACATGGTAGTGAGTAAAACTGGGCATTTTGATTACAAATGTGCCTGTTTTATTCTAACGCTGTTCTACTTTTCAGATTTGTATCGCATTAATATTTATAAGACAAGGAGAAGCATAGTGTAGTGTGGATAGAAGGAAGACAGCAGTAATATTTGCTCAACATCGCACAGTGGGGAAGTTAAGAAGCTCTACACAGAAAGACCACTTTTTAATGTGCTTTTTTATGTGAATATCAAATTTTACTAGATTATCTGGAGCAACTCCTAACAGTTTGGTTTGAGAGACAGTTTTGTCATGCATGCTTTGGGAGATTGTGACAGTAAAGTTATTATTCTCATTTGTAAGGGATTTAGATGTGAAAAATTAGTTTTGTTGGGATAAAGTAGCTGAGGCTGAGATAGCCAAGACTTATTAAAGGTGAAGGAATCGTGAGTAAGAGTTTGTAGAGAAGCTAGAGAGGTAGTCAAGCAGATAAGGGTAGCATCATCAGTGCATCGGATAGTGGTTGCATGTGAATAGGCTTCATCATTCCTCTGCCAAAGAAGTCATCCCCAGTCAGATTAAATGATTACCAACCTATTGCAGTCACACTGGTGGTGATGAAATGCTTTGAAAGGATGGTCACAGAGCATATATCATCTTGTCTGCCGGCATCTTTTGATCCTTTACACTTTGCTTACAGACCAAATTGCTCCACTGTGGGTGCTATATCCCTGGCACTACATTACACCTTGAAACATCTTGAAGACAAAAATTGCTACGTATGCATGCTGTGTTCATAGGCTTCAGCTCAGCCTTCAACATTGTAATATTGCAGCAGCTGTTGTCTAAACTACGTCAACTAGGCATAGAAAATGCACTCTACAACTGGATCCTCAACTTTCTGGCAGACAGGCCCCAAACCATTTGAGTTGACAAGAACCACTCACAATGCATCACCCTGAACACAGGGGTCCCGCAAGATTGCATGCTAAATCCATTTCTCTTCGCAATACTGATGCATGACTGCTCCAGAAAACTTCAGACAAATCACATCCTCAAGTTTGCAGATGATACCACCGTGATTAGTCTCATCAGAAATGACAAGGGGGCATACAGAGAGGAAGTGAACCAACTCACCAGATGGTGCACCAACAACAACCTACCACTAAATGTTGACAAAACAAAATAAATTATCATTGACTTCAGAAGGAAGCAAGGGTCCCACGCACCCACCATCATCAATGGTACGGCAGTGGAAAGGGTAAAAAGCACCAAATTCCTAGTGGTGCACATCTGAGATGACCTAAGCTGGGCAACAAACAGCCTTGTAAAGAGAGCCCAACAACATCTCCACTGCCTCTGGAAACTACGCAGAGCAAACCTTCCCTCCCACATCCTCATGACCTTCTACAGGGCCACGATCAAAAGCATACTAACATCACAGTCTGGTATGGAAACTGCTCATATGCAGTTCACACGGCATTAGAGAAGGTTGTGAAGTAAGTCAGGAAAATCACAGGATCAACCCCCAGGCCTTGCAGGACCTTTATTCTTGCAGATGCTATGACAGGGTCATGAAACTGATAAGGGACAAGTATCTTTCTGCGCATAGACTGTTCCACCTCCTGTCTTCAGGGAAACTATGCAGAAGCATTAGGTGTAGAATATCAAGATTCAGTAATAGTTTCTTTACACAAGTTATCAGACTGTTGAGCAACTAACCTTAACACTGTCTCCCTCAGATTGTGAGAACACCATAAGTGCAATATGATTGCCTTTACTGTCGTAGAATTAAATTATTATATTTGTCTAAGTTATGAAATCTGAACTAAATTATTATTTACACAAGTAGGGGAACTGTGAATTATGCTATGCGGCTAGCCTATCTTAAAAACGGTGGTGGGTAGGTTACCTATGTGTGTATTTATATCTGTACTTTTATAATTTCTTCCATTATATACTTTCTTCACCCTGTTGTGAAAACTGTTATTCAATGCACATGAACTTGGAGCAACAAAATGTCATCCAGTGATGCATTGCATTTGTTGATCTGAATGACAATAAAGTTTACTTTGACTTTTGTCTCTTAGTCCTAAAAGGTGTGATTTTCTGCCAGTCACTAGGACTGAAGTCACTGAATAATGACAGAGATTTGATCTTCAAACTTTATTTCCTTCAGAAAATTCATGCTAACGCAAATGCTGTTATTTAAACTACTTGGTAATTTTATAAGAACAATAGTTGAAATCTGTTACTATTTTTGAGCCTTTGTTCCCCCTTAATTTCAGGCTTTATCCAGATATCTTGAGGTTAGAGGTTGAGATGTATGCAAACCTCTAATCTGCTGCTGCCACTGGTTGATCGATCTCACTATGTCATACACACACTTGCGCTTCAGAAAATGCATGCTAACACAAATCCTATTATTCAAACAACTTTGTGATTTTATAACAGCAATATTTAATATGTGTTCCCATTTTCAGCTTTTGTTCCCCATTTAATTTAGGCTTTATCCAGATTATTTAAGCTAAGAGGTCGAGAGGTACGCAAACCTCTCAACTGCTTTTGCTGTCAGTGCTTGATGACGTTCACTCTTTACACTGTCACTCACTCACACACACCTTGCTTTTATGCACACAGCAAACATTTCCTCGCACACAGACAGAAACATAAGCGCACACACACACTTTTTCCTGTTTCATTTCATTTTTACACTCACTAAACCACAAAAGAGCTATTTAGAGAGTGTAAAATAACATCTCGATCAATTTTGCTCTCACTCATGCATGCACATGCTTACACACTATTTTATATATATATATATATATATATATATATATATATATATATATGTATATATATATATATATATATATATATATATATATATATATATATATATATATATCCCCCCCCCACACTGGTTAAAGAGCTATGGTGCTGTTTAGCGAGTGTATAATAATGGTGACCGTTAGCTTATTTTCAGTCTGAGCTTATGGCAGAGTGATATGCTGCTAAGAAGCAGGGCACTCGTTTTTCAGTGGGCATTATCTGATTAACACCCTGCTGGACAATGTTTGTTCTCCAGTCAGGGTGCCGATCTACAGGTTTTCCAGTCTCTAAATTAAAATAAATAAATAGGTAATCCAGCTGTTAAAAGTCAGCAATGGCACTTGCAGGAAATGCAACAAGTAGCTTGTTTTCACTGACAAGGAATTGCAAACTGTGCTTCAAGGTGTGAGGTAAATAGGGTTATAGAGAGGTATTGATAATAAAGTCTTGAATAAAGCTTTGCACTTGAATGTTTTCTTCTGCTAGCTAGCCAAAAAACTTTGGTTTAGAAGTGACAAGTGCAAGTACAGCATTACAGTGAGCTGATGCCACTTTTTTTGGATTTGTAACCACTGTGTTTCCCTCAGTTATATAGTTAACAGAAAATAAGTAATAGGTTTGTTAGCTAATCTAAACATCGCATTCCTATAAATGTATTACGTGACTCCTGATTCAGAAACGTTATACAGTAGGGCACAGCCATAGTGTCATGAATGTTCTGAGACAAAAGACGTTAGTAAAGTCCATTCAACAAACAAAGCTCCTGGGCCTGAAAACATATTACCAGAAATGTATAAATTAATGACAAGACAATCCTTATCCCTAATTTTAAAAGTATATACTACAGTTAAAGAAGCCATAATTATATCCCCATCTTGGAAATATTCTTTAATATCCCCAATAATAAAACCAGATAAAAATGAAAAACTTTGCATATCTTATAGACCCATAACATTACTAAACATAGACTATAAAATGTTTATGGCAATCTCTGCAAATAGAATTAAACAATTTCTTTCAATGTTAATACATGAAGATCAAACAAGTTTTGTAAAAGGAAGAAATACCTATGATAATATCAAAAGAATAACAACATTAATTGACCACAATAAACTCCTAGATATAGGTATTATTATAGTTTCTCTGGATATAGACAGCACCTTTGATTCTCTTAATTGGAGCTATCTTTTCAATTTTGGAGGAGTATAATTTTCCGATGGGCTTTTCAGCTCTCATAAAATCTCTTTATGAAAATACTCGAGCCTATGTCAAATTGGGATCCCATACATCAGGACCTGTTAACATTATGAAAGGAACTAAACAAGGCTGCCGCTTATCACCCCTGTTATTTGCACTTTTGATAGAAACTTTTGCAAACAGCATCAGATTAAACACTAAAATTAAAGGTATAGAAATCACTGGAACACTAAACTTAAAACTTCAGATATTTGCAGACATACTTTTGACATTATCTAATTCTAATTATTCCCTGCAAGCCTTATTTAATTCAGTATTTATATTTCAAAAACATCACGGAATTACAGTTCAATGAAAATAAAAGAAAAATCATACTTACAAATAGTAAAAGAAGTCATATAAATAAAAAATTCACTAAACATGTAACAGATGGCAGATTGCAGTATTTGGGTATCTACTTATCAGATGATTTGCAGGATTTAATCTTATTTAATTATAATTCATTATTGGAAAAGATAGAATTAATGATGAATAATTGGAATAAATACATATTTACAATGGAAGATAGGTTATATCTGGTCAAATCAATAATTTTTTTCCAAGTTGTTATATCTCATACAGGTTACCCACCCCCCCCCCAAGCAGGTTATACAGAAATATAACAAAATTATTTTAAATGTTCTATGGCATCCAAACAAACCTAGAATAGCATTAAATAACCACTTGATGAATTGGGAGGATGGGGTAATAAACTTACCAGATATAGAGATTTACATACTTTCTTCTATAATTAGAAATTTAACACTATGGTTAAATCCTTGCTACACTTCTCTATGGAAACAATTACATGAACTGATTTTGGCTAGAAACTATACAAAACCAAATACACAAATGTTTACTCATATTATATAATCTATTATATTGGATGCTTAAAGATTGTATATTAGAAAACAAAACCATTACAATTCCATCTAATTATATAAATTTTACAATATCAAATTTAAAAAAAAATTGTAACTAAAGATCCTGGCATTAACTCTTGGCTTTTTCACTTTTTCCTATAGCATTTACATTGCAAATTGCTAGGATGAACATATGAAAAAGAGGGGAACTATTATATTGGAATCAGTTGTTGGATCAAGACAAGGTCCTATCTGTTAATCAAATAATAAATACATTTAATATAGATAAAAATATGTGGTTGTCCCTACAATCTCTAAGATAACATATTGTAAATAAAATAGAACTAATGCAATTATCTGTCATATAGAATAGACCTACATTTATTCAATGCATTATAATTATTATTAATCAACCTTTCCAAGTTAGTGGCTATTTGGCAAATATCTATAAAGTTGTTAAATAAAAACAAAAAATGTATCATAAAAACTCATATTGGAATTACTTTACATCAATAAATGGCCACCTACCAACGGAAGAAGATAACGAATCTATACTCAAGTCCTCAGAACTTACTACATTATCACTTCAATGGCATTTATTTACTTGGAGATTTTTACATAGGAGCTTTCTTACTCCACATAAGTTAGCCTTAATGTTTGCAAATGAAGAAATGTGTTGGAGATGTGAAAAAAATTAAAAGCTGATTGGCAGCATGTTTTCTATGATTGTACACGCCTTAAAAATACTAGAATATTAATTATTTTGTCATATTGTTTTTAATGACAATTTTCATTTAACTAAATCTCTAGTTTTGTTTAACTCTCTTGTACCCAAATTTGTTCCTAAAAAATCTTCAATTCTTTGGACTCTACTTACTATTGCTCGCTAAATTATCACTATTAGTTGGAAAAATGCAACTCCTCCATCATTCAAAGAATTTAAAAAAACTTGCTTTGACAGTTGGATGAATGGAAATTTCTATTTTAAAGAATAGAAACAACAGAATTACCACATACTGCAATAACTGGCTGACAGTAATGGACATTTGTTTTGTATAGGCATCATTGTAAATAGTTTTCTTATTAGGTTTTGATGTTATATTGTTCCTTATTCTGTTATATTTGTATTTGTTCTCTTATTATGATCAAATATTTCCGTTGTAAACAATTTCATGGTTTCCTATCTTACAAATGTAATCAGAATATTTTTTTCTATTTTGCTTTTCATGTATGATGAAATGATTTACAAAAACAAATAAAATATTTTAAAGTAAGAAAGAAAAGTCCATTCAGATATGAGAGAAACTCCAAAAAAGAAGAGGATGAGGCCGGAGAAAATAATAATAGAAGGAGATAAGAATAACAGAATGTATCAATAGCATTCTATTAAAGATAACTGGATCTTCAAAAAGCAGCTAAAGTTGTGCACTATTCAGTCAGAAAACAATTCTTATTGTAATAATGCAGAATCAGAACATTCATAACCAACATGTCCAGCTGTATATGGGACAGATGGAGCAGTGCAGTGTGAAAGAAAAAAGTAGTGTTATACACACAAATATGCTGTTTGTGCTCCAGAAAAGTTGCAGTATTTGCTGCCCTGAAATATGCGATTTTCACTTTCCTATATAAAACAGTAGAGATGTGATTTTCATTAAATAAAATCAATCTACAGTGATGTGTAGGAGACAACAAAACAACTGCTTTTGTCGGAAATTTTGTAAACAATGCAAGTTTTTAAGAACAAAAGATGAGATGCTTGTTCATACATTCGTCAGGTTTACAATCTACCTGCCTTCAAGAAAATTGGTTGCCACAATCCCCTTGTTGATTTGTCCTACCTCCATATATGTAGCAAGATTATTTTTGAAGGAAATCAGCAAATAGATTGTTCTGGTTCCAAGGTGATGCTTACTCATTAAGTTTAAGAGGCACTGCATAATTTGCCTGTTATTTTTTTTTTATTATTATTGGTGTTTATTTTAAATATCACATTCCTCAGTCTAATGTTAGTTTCCCTAGCAGTACATTTCAGGTATAAACTTTAAGTGAAAAGTAGATCAGACCTTGGCTCTCAGACCAGGCACCTCTAAGTAAAGTAGAAGATAGAGATTATAATAGCAGCCCCTGAAACTTTTCTGAATAATTCATATTTTCCAAGCTAATGATTTTTGTAGTAAGAAACTTTTATATATTTTCACTTTTCCAGATGACTTGTTCAAAGGCTACAGAACACCAATTTGTTTTCAATAATGAGTCACGAGAGCATTTAACCTGGTACACACCTATGAACCTATGAAACGATCGGGGGTATAATGTTGACCACTTTTCTCTATGATGTGACTTTACATACCCTTTAGAGGTGTTATAGCATATTCTGTTCTGACATTTGTTAAAGTTTAGAATATCTACCATTATACACATAGATCTTGAATGAGGTTGCTTTTGTAGATAATGTGACCATTTAGTTTCTGATCATAAATGTGTCCTTCTCTCTGAATCTTTTAATGATACAGTAATTGACATTAAGAGAAGTTATTACTTTTGTACCACAATACTGTTATTGAGAACTGTCTTGTAGAACTTCAGCATCTTAAATGTTCCTGTATATTTATACATCACTGGTTTATCATGCTGTGAATAAACTGAAAACATTTTCATCTGTGTTAGCATGTTTGGCAGGAGATTTGTATATATTCTCAGATTAACTTGTATGCCAGCATGCCTAATTGTAAAAATGTAAATAAGTTTTAAATGCTGAGTATTTTCCTGTTTAAACAGAAAATTTAAAGAATCTGTCAGTGTTTTGATACATTTCTAATTGCTCATGCGTGAGGGGGAGATTCTAATGTACTGTGGAGAATCAGCTGAACAGTAGATGATGTCATTAGAGTGTTCCTGTTTGCTAGGTGATTATTTGAACAGCTGATTGACAGGAAACAGAACTTTTCCAAACAGCTATTATTTTTAAAATAAGACAGTTGAGACTGTTAAGCTGTGCATCTAGTCAAGTACTGAGCAGTTTGTGAAGAGTTGCAGTCAGTTACAGTGCTTTGCAGTGATACCCAAAGAAAAGAGAACTTACCAGAAAACTATAAACCTGCCTTTGCCTTGCTGATATATGTTAGATTAGATCGGAGACAGTATTCTGTAGTTAGATTAGTAAAGCTTAGTTATTCAGATAGAGTTTTTCTAGAATAATGGACTCCTGTCTTACAGTTTAATTTTATATTTCTGGTGATAGAAGTGATAGAATTCTGGTGTTTATTGAAAGCTATTGATTTACATTCTTGTAATCATTTTACTTATTATTAAATGTTTTTTCATTACTTTACATTGTGGCTGGAAATCAATGTTTTTCTTTAGATATTAGAGATTGTTTATATCTGTTTGTTGCTCCCCATGTCTCCTTGAAGGCCTGGCTGCTCTGGTCATAGCTATCATTTATTTTGATATTTAATTTTCATAATTGGACACCCTTTAGAATTGCATGAAGATGCTCTGATTGGTGGCAGCATTACTGGATTATTTTTGGGAAGGGTCACAGCTGGAAATCTGTGTCAGGCTTTCCCAAAAATGTTAGGATGTGTGAGATTTAAATATACTATGTATGTGAGTGTATCAGAGGTCTTAAACTGTGACACATTTCTCTGAAGTGTGCAATGACGAGTTACATTAGTGGTGGACAGAAGTATACAGTCCAGTCACAGATTATTGAGCATGTTCCTGTGTTGCTCTTAGGGGAAATTGTAAAATATTACTCCTGTTTAAGTGACAGTCTCACATTGGAGTCAGTAGTGAGGATTGAAGCACCTTAGTTACTGACCCAGAATAATAAGGGACGTCACATTAATTGTTAGCGGTCTGGTGGGGTATTGGCCAGACGTCACACATGCCATATCATATCATGTATCATATATCATAATACAACATGACATATATCAGTTGCACAGCACTTAATGCAGTTTACCAGTATGCTATTTTGTATTAATATGATCTATTATTTATTGTCATTTGAATTCAGGAATGTCAAATTGGACCTGTAGGTACCCATTTTCAGCAGAAGCCTGGTGAGAAAAGCCCCAGGTTTACAACCCAAAAAGCATTTTACAAATATTATACATTACAAACTTTTTGTGAAAGATATTTGAATGAAATGAAATATAGCAGTAAAACTTTTTGTTTACAAATATTATACAGCAGCAAAAAAAATTTCTGTATGAGAGTCTGAAATAAGGAAGATAAAAAGGAGATGTTAAGAAAGATGTCTTTCTGTCCATACATAAAAACTCTGGATGTGCAGTTGAGTAAAAGTAGATATCAGAAATGTTGTAAATCCAAGATCGATATGCTATACAGTTTCTTTTGTGCAATATTTTCTATGTGTAGTCATTTTCTTTGTTGAACTTTTATCTCTGGGCTTCTGCTGAAAAGGAGTAATGTCCAGTAGGACTATCCCAGTAAATGAATTCAAATAAGTAAATGTCATGTCATATCATATCATATATATACATAAGAGCTAAGGTCCATAATGCCTGTTGCAGTTTAACTAAACCTAGCATGAACTTATCAGTATTGAATTTCTTAAGCCAATTTGTTAAGTTGCTCCAGCAAGAAGCCACTTTGTGGTCAGTTTATCCTTCTAGTTCAAGGTTTTGATAAGTCTCTCTTGGTTTAACTGTGAGTTCTTCAAATCTAAACCCTCAATTAGATATGCATCTTTATAGGATTTCTGTACTCCATCGTTTTGGCGCAATGGGAAGAGCAGTGGTTCGCAGATGAGAGAAACAGATGGAAAGGCCAATTGTTATTTTACAATAGATTTGTGGATGATGTTTTCCTTCTGTGGGAAGGGAACAAAGCTACGCTAAATGAGTTTGTCGATTTCTTACTGAGTACAACCACATTTCAGAAGTTTGATGTTAAGTCATCTGATAAAGAGATTGAGTACCTAGATGTGAAGGTATATCTGCGTTCCACAGGCATTGATACTGCATTGCACAGAAAACCTATATGGCGCAGCCATATGTTGCATTCCACCAGCATGCATCCCAGGCATATTTTCAGGAACATAGTGGATAATCAAATGATACATATATCGAAGTTATGTACCAAAGAGGAAACCTTCCTGAAGGAACATAAGGAACTACTAAAAAACTTAAAGGAGAGAGGTTATACTGAAAAAGCCATTAAGACGAATGCTATGAAAGCAAGTGAGTTGAGATCTACTTAAAGGAGACCCTACTATTCCAAGTATCAAAATTATGAGCAAACAAGTTCAATAATACCAACTACAAATAAAATAAGATGCACTCTAACTTATAGTACTGACAACAAGACGATATGTGATGTCGTTAAAAAATATTGGCCAGTATTGACGTCCGATGCCAAAATAAAAGAAATCGTTGGTAATAACCCCAGCTTTGCTTTCAGAAATAAGAAAAACCTGGAGGCTGTTCTGCCACAAGGACGGCATTAATAAAGGCGCAAGTAAGATTGCATATACACATAGAGGTACTTGGAGATGTGGCTGCTGTAAGGCTTGTCATTTGATTAACACAAGTAACGTTTTCAAACATCCAAAAACAGGAAAATGCTATGGCTTACTAAGTCGGGCTACTTGTACCACCAAAAATGTGATGTATATCGCTACATGCTCTCTTTGCTTAGCCTATTAAGAAGGTAAAACAAACAGAATGTTAAAAGAGCGCATCCTATGGCATTTATCTGATATAAAGACTAAAGTAGATTCAAATGCCCTGTATTCACATGTGAAGCTTAATAACACCCACTCGTTCAAGTTTATGGTCATCACTGTTGTAAAAGAAACATTGAGAGGAGGTGACCAGAAGAAGAGAATGGAGGTAGAAGAACTCAAATGGATAATAGACATAAGGGCAGATTACCCTCCAGGCTTGAATGGTACCATTGAAACCATTTCTGAAAGAACGTGGTCTAAATGGGAGGAGATAGCAACAGCTTCAATATTATTGGCCCAAAATAAGAGAGTGTTCATTTGAGTAACAGCTACTATGGGGAATGCTTCATAGCTACTATGAGGAAGTGATGCAAACTGAAGGATATCCTTTGAGTAACAACTACTGCATGAGGAAGTGATGCATTGTTTTTCAAAAGACCTTCATTGGTCCATTCAAGTTTTTAAACATTTAGTTTTAGGCCCAGTAAACAGGATCTGAAGAAGGCTATGGCCAAAAGCGCTTGTCCTGCTTACCTATTTTATTGCTGTTGTTGCATTAAAGTTTTTATGTGAAATATGTGCTTTATTCATGGTGGTACGTTCAACTGTCTGTTTTTAAGTTGTTTTGGATCTGGACTACCTTCGTGGTATGACTTTCTTTTTCTTGAAGTGTTTCCAATTATCTATGGTATGATCTCAGTTATTCTCATTAGGGGTAATATATAATTATTAGGTCTATGTAATAAGAACGAAAGATCAAACTCTCAAACGCTCACATGAGCGAATATTGAAAGACTCGAAATTGCTATTGTGGGGGGCTGCTCCCCCCACACCCCCCTGCTAAATATATATTCCACCTCTGAGATCACACTACAGTGAGGAAAGGGCAAATATTCTGATCTTCACTGTAGTGCGAAAAAAAAAAATAACAAAATCGAGTTTTTAAATATTCGCACATGTGAGCATTCGAGAGTTTGATCTTTCGTTCTTATAACATAGATCCTAATTATCAACAATGGGATGAATAAGGCAATCTGTAATCATATGTGATAGGTTATTTTGAGCAAAAGGGAAACTGGTTAGGTTTAAAATAGCCTGCAAGGGTAGCTATCCTACTACTTAGTAATGAACCTATAAATATATTGATATTTGAATTATAAGTTAAGTTGAAAAGCTTATAGTGATTCGATTATTCATTAACAGCAAACTATCAGGTCTGTCCAGTGTGCTACAAAATTCTGTGTATTATTTATTTATTTGTCTTTGTTGACATGGAAAAATCCAACTGGGCAAAACCCATTTTCAGCAGAGGCCCACTGAGAAAAGCTCCACATTTAAGTTACACATTATGTACATTTTGTAATTGCAGGCTTAAAACATCTATACATGAGCTTATTTACATGATTTTTAAATATTTTTTACATGAACATAACATTGTAACATAAAAAACAAGAGAGAAATTAGCATATTGGCTAATTATTGAATAGAGAAGTAGCATATAGTAACAATTAATGTATGTATAGCATGATGGCTGCAGGGAAAGGATCAAACTGGGATATTTATGAGTTTAGTGATAATGTACAGGCAGACAAGTGCAATGTAGCTTAAAAATTATTAGAGAGGTGTGAAAGGAGAAGTTATGTAAATTAGCAGGAAAATAAATGAACAGAGGAAGAATTGTAGTAGTTGGTGGGGTATTAGAGAAGGAGGAGAAGTACGAATTTGAGAGTTTAGGCGATAAGTGCATTATGAGTAAGAGTGATAAACTGCAAAATTTGAAAAGTAAAGTGGTTGTAAGAGCTGGAGAAAAGTAATCTGAATAAAACTAGCCAGGTGAGCAGGAAAAACAGAGCCATAGGTGATGTTTAGGCAAAGTTTTGAAACTATTTAAGTTGCATTCAGAATGTTGACACATAATGAGAGTAGGGAGAGTCTCCAGCAATGCTGAAAGTCTTACTGATACGTAGTAAAAGTGTATTGCTAGAGCAAAGGTCTCTAGTGAGTGAATAGTACGTAGAGTATTTTATACTGCTGGCTGTTTGTCTGGAGAGTACAATAGGTTATGGCAATGGTTAGTTGTGTATATGTCAACTGGTTTGGGTGTTCAACACAGTTTCATTTTTTTTAATATAAAGCAGTGGTGTTTTTATAAGGTTGGTTGGTTGCAAATTTAGCTATTTTGTAGTAGCAGGAGGCAAGTTTAGTTTTATACATAGTGTTGATATTTGTAAGAATAGGGGAAGCATGTAACAGAGAAGGAAGGAAGTATGTTGCTGCTAAGGTAATCCTTGCTTGAACTGTCAGGAAGTATTTAGCCCTATAGAGGGAGCTGAGTTTTTGGGGAGTTTTCTTGATGCAATGAAGTATGTGGTGGTGAAATCAGAGATTGTCAACTATTATGACTCTGAGTAGTTTAGTTTGGTTTATGGCTTCTATTTTTGTGTTATTACTTGAGGTAATATGAAATGTGTGTTTCTGGTTAAGGTGTTGTTATGGAGTAAATAGCTTAAGTTTTTTTTTTTTGCATTAAGCAGCAAGTTAAACATTTTTAGCCATACTTCAATGTCGGTGAATGATTTTTGAGTGATTTCCCTTTAATTTATTTTTTGTAAATGTGGATGAGCAGATAAGGGTTGAATTGTTGGCATATTGTACAAGAGTGACAAGTGTTGTAGTGGTATAAAGTTTATTTATGACAATATTAAATAGAAGGGGGATGAGTACACCTGCAAAGATCGGTTGAAATGCTGAAAAGTTTTTGTTGCCATTTAGTCACCTGGTTACAATTACATTAATAACTGTGAAGCCAAGATAGGGAGATGTAAGTGAGACCTAGTATCGCAAGTTCAGAGAGGAGATTGTAGTGTGACACTGTCAAATGTTTTGGAAAGGTCAGGG
Source organism: Protopterus annectens (assembly GCF_019279795.1). NCBI lineage: Eukaryota > Metazoa > Chordata > Ceratodontiformes > Protopteridae > Protopterus > Protopterus annectens. Next base: position 130,648,465 of record NC_056749.1, read on the forward strand.
GAAAGTGAAGAAACAAGGCTGCCCTCCTTTCTGTATTGGTTTACTATGTTGATGAAGTTGAGGAGGGCAGTAGTAGTACTGTGGCTCAGCCTGAAACCATGCTGGGTGTTGGAGAGGAGGTTGTGTTTGGTTATATGTTTCATAAGCTGAAAGTGAATACATTTCTCAAAGATTTTAGAGAGTGCTGGTAGGATAGCAATAGGGTCTGTAGTTTGTTAACTCTTTTGAAGTGCCTCCTTTGTGAAGGGCTATGATAATATATTTTTTCCAGATGGATGGGACACAGCTTTCAATTATTGACCAGCTGATTGGAATGGAGACAGGTAAAGCTAATGGTTCTGTAACTATTTTGAGGAACTCATTGGGAAGGTTATCAGCAGCTGATGTTAGTTTTAACTTGGCTTATAATTTTTTTATGGTTGATGTTGGGACAAGCTAAAAACTAAACAAACGAGAAGCACTTGAGAGGCAAAAAGACCTCTGCCGAAAAGTATGATGTAAAATTACAAACTTTAATAGCAGAAATAAAAACAAGTACACGTAGAAGTTTTTCCACAAGCTAAAAATTAAAAGACAGTGTGCTGCTTTTGAGAATGAATGGAAGTTGGAGGGATGAAATGAGATGGTCATTGATTAGTGATAGAACTGACTGGATTGGTGTTTTGGTGTTTTTTTGGAGATTACTGTAGGATGATTTCCTGTCAGATTTAACAAGAATCTTGGTATGGTTTCTGAGTTATCTAAAATTTTGGTAGGCGTGTTGTGTTTTATTCTTCTACCATTCTTTCCATGCTTTGTCTTTGCAGTATAAGCTGTTGGGTCTCTTTTGTCAGCCATGGCACTGTATTAAATGTTATCCTTCTTGTCCTAACTGGTGCTAAATCGTTTAGTATTTTTAGTAAGGTGTAACTGAAGTGAGTAACCACTTCAAATAGGGGCATTACTCCTAATACATTCCAGTTGTAGTGGGATAGGGTTGTAATAAATGTGTGTCTGTCAAATGTTGTTAAGTTGTGTACTTTTTTATAGATTATTTGTTTGGGTGAGTCACGTTGTTGTCATCTGATTACATAGGTTGGAAGGTGGTCATTTATAGTATCTTGTAAGCAACCAGAAGATTTTGTATTATGGAGTTTGTTTGTAAATATCCACTCCAATGTGGACTGCCTGTTAGTGCTTTTGTTGATACTGGTGGTGGAGCTTATTAGTTAGGAGAAGCTAAACAGGGAAATAGAGTCCTTGGATTATTGCTATTTATGGATTGACAGTCTATATTAAGGCCACCTAAGATGTAAGTAACCTGGGGATGTCAGATATCCAGTGTAGGATATTTGTGACTGTGGTAATGTTGCTTGGTGGGATGTATCCTGCTAGGATACATATACATTTCTTTTGGATAAGCTTGGAGGTATGCAATCAGAACTTCAGTAGTATTAACCTGTGGGATACTTCGATGAGCTGGAGTTACTTCTAAATTATCGTTATAAATAATAACAATACCACATGCTCTATTAAGATTTCTGTCCATTTGAGTATGCTAAAACCTGGAGGAATAATTTTGTTGTCAGTTATTTTATTGTTTTAGCCAGGTTTCAGTGGTGATTATAATTTTTTTTATTTATTTTGAAATTTGTTAACTGGGCATGTCTGACTGAGCCTTAACCCATTTTCAGCATTGGCCCAGGGGGAAAACCCCCATACAGAATATAATTGAAAGCAGAGGATAATACTAATTACAATAAGCTTTAAATGCATGGCAGACACACTTACAGTAGGAAAATACCCAAAAAATCTGACATGCAGTATAACAATATATAAAGCGGTAGGTGGTGAGGAAAATAGTAATAACAATCAATGCTGATTTCAATAATATCATGTAGAGCAGCGGGTTTAGAGAATTAAATGTTTGGTGAATAAAAATGTAGGCATGCATAGATACTGTAATGTCACATCATATAATCATATCTGAACAGTGCATTTTAGAAGTTTCTGTATTCCACAATACATGATCAGGTCCAAATGGTGCACTACAAAAATCTGTGAATTCCTCAACACATGATCATATTTGGCTGTACACTGCAGAAGTTTATGTTTTCCACATTGATTGATCAGGTCTGTCCAGTGTACTGCTGAAGTCTGTGTATTCCACATCACATGATCAGATCTGTCCAGTGCACTATAGAAGTCTCTGTAATCCACATCATATGATTAGGCCTGGACAGTGCAATACAGAACTCTGTTTATTCCTCATCACATGATCATGTCTGGCTACAGCACTGCAGAATTTTATGTATTCTACATCACATGATCAAGTCTGGTCAGTGTACTGCAAAAGTCTATGCATTCCACACCACATGCTCAGGTCTTTCCAGTGCACTATAGAAATCTCTGTAATCCACCTCACATGATCAGGTCTGAACAGTGTACTGCAGAATTCTGTGTGGTCCACAGTGATTGATCAGGTCTGTCCAGTGTACTATTGAAGTCTGTGTATTCCACATTACATGATCAGGTCTGTCCAGTGTACTACAAATGTCTGTGTGTTTCACACCACATGATCAGGTCTCTCCAGTGCACTATAGATGTCTCTGTAATCCACATCACATGATCAGGCCTGGAGTGTGCACTACAGAACTCTGTTTATTCCTCATCACATGATCAAGTGTGGCTAGGGCACTGCAGAATTGTATGTATTCTACATGGGTCTATATCACTTCGACGAAATGGCAGAAGTTCGAACACCATATGTTCGAACTTCTAACCTTGAAGTGCAAAACCATCGAAGGCTTAGAACAGCGTTTCTTTTTTTTCCCAGGGAAAAAAAATCACTGTTCCAAGAAACACACACACAACACAAGCACACCAAACAAACAGCAATCCACATACACACACTTAAAATCCTACATCTAACCCTACACTAAACTGTACATACACTACTATCTATCCACTTACCTTAACCCAAACCCTAACCCTAAAGTCCGTCACTATCGCCCACTCACCTGACCTGCGCCCTAGCTCACCTATCCCGCCCTAACCCTAAAGCCTGTCACTATCGCACACCCACCTCACCGGCGCCCTAACCCTAACTCACCTACCCCCGCCCTAACCCTAAAGTCTGTCACTATCACACACCCACCTCACCCGCACCCTAACCTGTGCCCGAACCCTAACGTCCACACAATCGCACACTTACCTGAACCCAACCCGTAACTTTCCACCACAGTGCTGAAAATTGCGAAGCCACAGAAACGGCCCACTGAATTCTTTCCCTGGGAAAGAATTTGCTGTTCCACGGTTTCGCGATAATCAGTTTTCAAACTTCATAGTTTGAACATATGGTGTTTGAACTGCTGAAGTTTCGACGAACTGATAGGAACCCATTCTACATCACATGCTCAAGTCTGGCCAAGGCACTGCAGACTTGTATGTATTATACATCACATAATCAAGTCTGGCTAGTGCACTCCAGATGTCTGTGTATTCTACATCACATGATCAGGTCTGTCTAGGCAGTAGAAAATTTTCTGTAGTCCATATCACATAATCAGGTCTGTCCAGTGCACTAGAGAAGTCTATGAATTCCACATCACATGATCAGATCTGGCTAGTGTAATACAGAAGTGGTGGGGTTCTTTCTGAATCCACAGGTTTATTTACCAGTCCTACACCACAATTTATGTTTTATTACTTTTAGTTTTATTGTTTGCAGTAACCTGTGGTCAGCTAAGTGTGTGTCGGTGTTTTTACCTGAACAGATTTAAAAATCCTCAAAGCAGTTAAAAGGAGTGTCCGCATAAACATTTTATTGATGAGACTATTATTTTATTTTTTTAAAATGAATAGTTATTAACAAAAGACAGTATGTATGAAAATAATTTTATTCAGTACTTGCACTCGCATCTTAACCTGCAGTAGTGGTACTGTGGTAGCATTGTCGCCTCACAGCAAGACGTTGTCCCATTCGATTCTTAGCTAGAGCGTCTTCTGTGTGGAGGCATGCGTGAATGGGCGTGCCTTCGTTGAAGGTTGTGCATCAGGGCTGGTAAAAATCCACTACTAAACATTAGCGGACTGGAGTTCGGCTGTGGAGACCCCTAACCGGGATAAGCCGAAAGACACAACAACAACAACTTGCACTCGCATCTTAGAGGTAAAGCCTACCAGGTACAAAGCTTTCCAGGTTGACAGGAAGGCACTGAGTTCCCTGTAAATGATAGTATGTTCTTAGTCAGTAATTGAAAGTCTAACCTTTGTCTTGATACCATACAAGATGATAGAAAAATTTCACTGAGCAGGCGTGCTATTCATTTGCTTACTAGGGTGTTCAAAAAACAACTTTATCCTTTAACTTATTCAAGAGAGAGAGAGAGGGGCCACTTAGATTTTTTTCCTCAAACTGTTTCAAATATTCCCAGCAGTCAGTTTTAACATGGTTGAGGTCTGTTAATTTTGAGTCTATGTAGGCATGACTGTGTACTCCTTGTAAAGTCCATTAAATTATCTGTATGTTTTGGGCTCAGTGGAATCACCATTGTCAAAAGTATTTGAGAGTTGCCAGATTCCATTGCTTGTCTTATAAGCTTTTGGGTCTGATTTGCTTCAGCTGTAATCGCATATATTTTGTTATTACACACCCTTAATATTATCATACAGTAGTAAGCTCTCAGTTAACCAGAACTCAAGCAACTGGCACTGTCTAGCAACTAGAAAAAAAATATCAAAGAAATACAGTACAATTTTAATGTGTTGCACTTTTTGTTCAACCCCCCCCCCACCACCACCACCACCACCACAGTAACGTACCTTACGTTTTTAGATTTTTAGAGTTTTAAAAAGGAAGACAGGAATAAATTCCTTCTCTCCCCATCCTGAAAACAAGTCAAACCAAACAAATATTATAGGATACAGTATTAGTCAGGCCTATTCTTAAAAGTAACTCGCAAGCAATTAGAAACTACAGTTAGCGGGCATCTACCAATCCCCATAGGTGCCTGTTAACTGAGAGTTTACTGTACAATGAGCTATATACCGTGTTATATGAATAATGTTTAAGTTTTCTTCCATGTATGTCTTCTTGGTATACTGTTGTGATATCTGTGAGTATATTCTTTAGTATTTCTGTATATATATATATATATATATATATATATAGAGAGAGAGAGAGAGGATGTGAGTGTGTGTGTGTGTTTGAGTGTGTTCATAGGGCATGGCTGCTGATGATAGTTTAGTCTCAATATCCTCTGCATTTTTTGTGAGCATAAGGCAGTCCTTAACACTGCTTAATGTAATCATCATCTACTTCGTCTTTCAGTTTGCTGACGACGCTGCCATGCCTAATACAAAATATTATCCTTCTAATTTATAATTGAAACAGAGAAATTCATGCTAGTTTTACCTTTATCAAGGGACTAGGAAACCAGTACATTTTAATAAGTTTTCTTCTTAAAAGTTGACAGTAGAAGATTGTACTACAAAAATAAAAAAAAGATCTACAAATATGGATAAAAAGTGTTGTAGGCCATAAGTAGCGAGTCTGTACTATAAATTGATGATATGTAGCAACTAAATGGATCAGGGAGTATGGATAACAGTAAGTAAATATAAACTGACTGAGAGATTTATTATTTTCTCTTACCTCAGGGCGTAACTCCATGTTTCTGCAGTGTTTGATGTCCACCCCTCAAAGCAGTGTGAAGTGTACACACACAAAGTAATTGTCTTTTCCCCCAAAAGTAATGGTGGTGCTGAAGGTTTTTATAATAATCAGCAGTAGTATGAGGGGGGTCACACTAATATATGAAACCCTAATATCATAGAAATACCTCATTCTGATAAATTTTGTGCATTCAAGGCAGAATTATTGCTAATTTTAGGAAGGTCCCATTGATAACAGCGATGGAAACATTCCTGACATGACAGAAATTCCAGAAAAAACTATGGGTGCATTTACAATATTCAAAAATAATCTTAAGTTGATGGATTGACTGATAACATATGACAGTGAGAACATTCCAAATATAAATTTCCATCTATCTGGATGTATGAATTTTTAATATTTATATTGTTACTATCTTAACAGCAAGACAGCAACAAATTAGCACGGATATTGTGAATTACTGTTTCTTATCTGAAAACTCTGTTTTTATGTGCATCTTCTAGCTTTCAGATTAGAAGCTTCCCCTCTGCTTCCTGCTTCAGTAAGAAGAAAGAGTTTGAACAGTAACCCTTGTGATGGGATTCTCTGCTTTCAGCAATGGACAACAAAATCAGTGTGATATCATTAAAATGTATATGTTTTTCTGATCCTCCCGAACTCTCACTTACTTATTTGCACTTAGAAATATATGTGGTGCAGAATTAGTTCAACAGAAGAAGGCAATTTTTCATAATGAAGCTTTATTCGAATGTCTTACTGCCGGCAGTGATCTAGTGTGTTTCTAAGCATTTTTGTAGGTTACATATATGATGACACAGGTGCATGCTTCTTTTAAGTGAATTAAATGTAGTATGAAGTGTTCACCACTGAAAACAAACAAGAACCTGCAAGAAATATGAAAACAGATTGTAAATACATCACTGATAATTTACATTAGTCACTAAAGGTCTAAATAACTCTCAGATTTGTTCTTAAACTGCATTCCATATACGGTATGCTAGTTTATTTGCTGAAGTATTCCGCAGAGCAATCAGTATGTGAATTAAATAATTATTTTTACCAGCTTTTCTGAAATGTTCCTACATTTTGAATATAGATACACACCTCATATCCATTCTTCAGTACGTTAGAACAAAGCCTGTGTATTGACCTGTATCACATCTGTAAAGATTTTAAAAATAATTGTTAAACTGCACCACAAACACTCAATTGTTTCAAAAGTTCAAATGCAAATCAGCTTTGTATTGCAAATAACACTGCTGGCTACCAAATCAAGGAAATCTTTTTAGCAGCTTTATATCATGCAGTGCTTGGTCGAAGCCGTGGAGGTACAGTGGTAGCATTGTTGCCTCACAGCAAGAGGTTCTCCTATTCGATTCTCGGATGGAGTGCCTCCTGTGTAGAGTCTGCATGTCCTGCCCGCGGTCGAGTCACCTCCGAAAGACATGCGTGAATGGGCATGCCTTCGCTGAAGGTTGGGCGTCGGGCTGGCAACTCGGCACCATAAAAATCTACTGCCAATCATTAGCGGACTGGAGTTCCGCTGTGGTGACCCCTAACCGGGAAAAGCCAAAAAGACAAACAAAAAAACATATCATGCAGTGCTTGACGACATAGTTTGGAAGTATAAGCAAATATGGAAGTTAAAATAGAAAACAGAAAATGTGATTGAAACAATGACAATGTCCAGTAAGAATGCTACAAAACTCAGTGCATTACTCTGTAAAGACATACAAACTATGTAAGTAAAGATACATCAACTTTAGACAAACAGGTAACCCCAAAATTTAAGCAGTGTTTTTAATTGTCTATGAAGAGAAGAGTCATTCACAAATAAAAAAAAAAATACAAAAACATTTTAATTTCAGTAAGAGAACATATTGAATGTTTTTAAATGTGATTTAATGTGAACATTTTTAGCTTTTGTAGCGGCATTCTGCTTTGTAAGTTTGAAATTAAAACATTTGCTTTCTCTGCATGTTGTCTCGGTTTACAGGAGACAGCTGAATGAGGATTTATTAATACGATTTTGCATTATTTAGCTGTGAATTATAATGCAAAATCATATTAATAAATGCTCATTCAGCTGTCTCCTGTAAACCGAGACAACATGCAGCTGTGAATTATAATAACTTTGGTGGTGGTGCTGCGGTAGCGTTGTCGCCTCATAGCAAGACGTTGTCCCGTTCAATTCTCAGCTAAAGCGTCTTCTGTGTGGAGGCATGAGTGAATGGGCATGCCTTCGTTGAAGGTTGTGCGTCAGGGCTGGTAACCTGGTACGTAAAAATCCACTACCAATCATTAGCGGACCAGAGTTCCGCTGTGGCGACCCCTAACCGGGAAAAGCCGAAAGACACAAACAAACAAGCTGTGAATTATAATAAAGGTTGATATAATTGCCTTTTATTTCCTTCATGAAACAGTGGTAGCATTTTATTCACTGCTGCAATGTTTTATTTTATAGTATGGCAAATAGCTTTTATTTGTTTCTTTTCCTCTTCTCCTTCTCTGCTTATAAAGACTGGCTCAGAGAGACTCACAGCAGTTTCCATTTTATTAATGAGTTGGACTTTCACAGAGGCATGTAAGAAAAATTTTGTCAAGCAAAGTGCCTAGTAGTATGGACTAGTCATAAAAATAAAAAATCTGAAGGAAGTAGGAATTTCTGCACGGCCACATGGACAACTGTAATTTAAAATAAAGGACAGCATGAATAAATTGCAGTTATATGTTATTAAGCAAGTAAAGCAATGAAAAAGCAACTAAAGAGATAGGATAACATGAATGATGTAGTACATGTCTTTTGTAAACAGCAATATTCTGGGGGACATGTATAAATGGGTGCTAAATAATGTGCAGGAATCTCTCTGGGCTATAAAAGGAGGTACTGAAGAAACACAGCTGAAATGCACAATGACACACTATGCCATACCATTTTATTAACGAGTTGGACTTTCACAGAGACACGTAAGAAAAATCTTGTCACACTGACCTCAGGAAGTATAAATCACCATTTATTCTGGTACCTCGGCCTTCTGCCTTCAAGGATTCAAAACTTTTGAGTTTCCTAATACCATGATGGGAATGGACCCCATTCCTAAGTCAAAGTATGATTATAATTCATGAAATTAGTATTGTTTCAATGTCAGCCAGAAGTGCTTTTCACAGCACCCGCAATGTGCCCAGTAATGACTCCTGCAATTTGTAAGGATTTACATGTATCAGTAACATATCTAAATACGATTGTAGATTCTTTTTTTATAAGACCCGTTGTTCCTACTGCTGTTGGAAATGTCTGGGTATCCTTCTTCCACATTGCCCTCATTTCTGCCTGCAAATCTTGATATTCTATGACTTTGTGTCTCTCTGTAAGCAAGACACTGTAGTCACTGGATGTAGTCATTTCCATGATCAATGCTACTTTTGTCTTCTTTTCATGGACCATGATTTCTGGGTTTCCCTTCATCTATCTTTTGAACGTTTGAACTGTTGGTAATGGGTGATCCCATGTGATATAGACTTCATCATTTTCTATAATGCTTTGTGGCTCATGTTTCCAATACGTTTTTCAGCTACTTCAATATTATAATGTTTGCACAATCCCCAGTGGAACACTCTTGCCACATTATTATGCCTTTCAGTATACAGACCTTCTGCCAATAGTACGTCACAACCAGCAACAAGGCGTGCAACTCTTTCCAATTCTGTTTTACAAAACCTACATTCGTTTGTTTCTCCAACATGTACGTAGTCCACTATCTTTGGCCGCCAGTATTAACCTTTCTTCTTTTATTTTGAATTTGCCTCTCCTTAACCATTCCTGCATTCTGTCCTGATTAACATGAGGTTGTTCAGGAGTTTTTTATACTTGCAACTATTTTCCACATTTCTTGCCTTCTCATCTGATCATTTTCCTTATAGTCTTTTTTTTAGCACATTCAGTTGCTGCTTGATTTTTATCTACTTCTGCTTTGATTTCCATTCCCTCTTGACACTGATATGCATCTGTAAGACTAAGAAGGGAAGTTATCTTAGACTTATTCTCCTCATGTTTCAAAACTTTCACTGTCTTTGGGTCTTGTGAGGTCAGCAGATATGTATGGAGTCCCACAATTGCAGATCTATGTGTTTAATCAATTTCAAGGAGGCCCATACCTCCTTCGTAATGGGGAATATATAATCTTGGTATGCACTGATTTTTATAAATAATTTGATGAGCATGAAGCATCCTACTTGTTTTCATGTCTAATCTATCCAACACCTTTTGGGGCCAGTCACTCATTCCAAAACTGTATGTTAAGACAGGAAGAGCAAATTGGTTTATAGCTTGAACTTTATTTCTAGATGGCAATGCTGTTTTCAAGATTAATTTAAGTCTTCTAAAATATTCCTTACTGAGTTTTATTCACATTTGTTCATGTTTTATTGTCTACCCTTCATCAATTCCCAAATATTTATACACTCCCAATTGATCACGTTCTTCTATATCACATTCTGATGTGTTCTTGGTACTGCAGCTTTCCTTTTTTAAATGTTGCTTTTGCACATTTATCAAGACCAAATGACATTCTTATATCATCTGAAAAAGTTTTAACTACTTGCAGTTGTGCTTTCAATTCCTGATCTGATGAGCAATACAGTTTTAAATAATCAGCAAAGAGAAAATGAGAAGTCTTTACACTCTTTTGCTTTCTGGGAGCCATATTATGGCCATGACCTAATCTGTTAAGCAGACAGCTTAATGGGTTAATGGCAAGGCAAAAGAGCAGAGGTGACAGAGAGTCACCCTAGAATATCCCCCTTTGAGTTTTTATCCCTGGAACAATAATTTGTTCTTTATCATGGCTTAACTGCAAAGTGGTTTGCCACTGTTTCATGGTCTCGGTGGTGTAGTTTATCAGGGTAGGTTGTAGCTTATACATTTTTAAGCACTCTTTTTTATGCATGAATGTGGGATACTGTCAAATGCTTGTTTGAAGATATGCAGTGGGAGGTATGAGGTAGCCAGAGAGGTGTGTTTGGAATAAGAGGTAGAAGAGTACCTTGAGAAGGTTAGAAATATGTTAGTGGAGCATTCAGGTGATGGTTAGAATAGAAGATGTGAAACAGCACAAGAGATGTTTCACAGTTGATGGTATCAGTATGCTTTTGTGTGGAGAAAGGTGGAAGAGCAGGAGGAGGTAGTCATGAGGTTCAGAGCCATAATATTGCCATGTGTCAAGAAGGGTGGAGAGAGATGGAAGGAGAGGGAGGAGCTAGTCAGGAGGTTCAGAGCCATAATATTGCCATGTGTCAAGAAGGGTGGTGGAGATGGAAGGAGAGGGAGGAGCTAGTCAGGAGGTTCAGAGCAGTAATATTGCCATGTATAAAGAAGGGTGGGAAGTGATGGGAGGAGCTAATCAAGTGATTCAGAGCAGTAATATTGCCATGTGTCAAGAAGGAAGACAACATTGGATATATGTTTATTACCCTTTAAGGATATCAGGTGTTTCAGCTAAATGGCAATTCTGAATGTCCATGACTTTTTTCTTTTACTTTTAAGTCTTTTTATGGACAATTTCAGGCCAGTAAAGCCAAACCCCTCCAGCTGTGGACATGCATGTTTCTGCCTTCTTATAACATAATCAGCACAGCATAAGAGGAATGTTTGACTTTTGGAAACAGAGTGGTCATACCCAACGTCCTTCTCTGTACCAACAACATGGACATCCATAGATTGCATCAAACCCCTCATAACATTAACACACAATTTCAACAAGCACAAGACCTCTTTTTATCTTCCTTTTTCAAATGGCTAAACCCAAGATTACTATTACCAAGCCAAAACACAACAAAATGCATGCTGTTTGGAATGCCACAAAAGTTCAGATCATCATTTTCTGATAACATTATTTTTGACAGAAAGCATACCTTCAACAAATCCACAACCTTATTCAAATATATTCTAAAGTTACAACAGGCACCCAAAGAGGCAGAAGGTAATAATAAAACACGAGCCTGTAGGTGTAAGCAGCAGCAGGAAAACCTGCTGCTGCTTACACCTACCGGCTCGTGTTTTATTATTACCTTCTGCCTCTTTGGGTGCCTGTTGTGGTTTTACTGGTTCTTGGTTCTGTGGCACCCTTTCCTTGGAGTTTTTATATTCTAAAGTTCCAACTTCACATTCACAGAACCAGAGCAAAACTAAAGCAAACCTTTTTGTGGGTGTTGATGATCTTGCATGTTATAGCTCTATCAAGTAGTAAAGCCATAGGGAAAGGTAATCTTATGGCCCAGCTTGAATATGTTCTCCCGGGGTCTATATCACATAGTCGAAGTCTTATAATTTTGAACACGTAATGTTCGAACCATTATATTCGAAGTTACAAAACTTTGACTATGGATTAAAAAAAAAAACAACAGAAAACAAAATAAACTGTTTTAAGCATGGGGGCAAGGCCCCCTGAACCCCTCACACCCCCCGCTACTTAAGTATACCAACTTAGAGATCGCACCCCATTGAACAAAATGGAAACCTCCGCTTATGGAGATTTCCATTCAAATGCTCAAACTTTTACAAATTCAAACTTATGTTCTCGACCATATGAGGTTCGAACTTGTAAAAGTTCGACTACATGATTGGAACCCTTCTCCCAGTAATCACGTTTGCCTCAAAGAAAAGCTTTATCTGACAACATACAACTGACAGTAAAATATACCATCTCACTAATGCCAAGAACAGAACACCACTGCTCACTCCTTCAGAAAGTAAACTGGCTCCCGGCTGAGTAAAGAGCAGGTCTGGTACTAGGCACCTTTGATTTAAACTGCTAAACCAAGACTCCTTCTCTTACTGAACGGAAAGATTCACAATCAGGGAAAAAACATACATCCTCATATCTCAACCTATCCTGTGTACTCTCTCCACACCACCTTTACCAGTGAGAAATGCAGTAGCTACATCTTCTCCATATTAGGCCCCAAATTCTGGGAAACTTTAAAACCAGTTGTAAGAACTCACCTATTCTACTGCAAATCAGAAATGCTCTCAAATGTTACGTACCTTAATTAGCAGAATGTTACTGCTTTCCAAACATAACATAATTTAACCCATATAACATATTCCAGCTGCTACTCAGATTCTTTAACAATGCTTATGTTGTCCCTAGCTAGCATTTGCTTGAACACCTAAACACATGCTATCTGCTGGCTCTCTCCCATTTTCTTCTTCCAGCTGCCAGAACTTTCTACCATACACCCTTAACACTCATCTCTTCACCATCACACTCCCTTCCAACTCCTCTGTTTGTGTTCTTCTCACCCTCACAGCTAGCTCTCATTTCTTTTCAATAGGTAACTCAATAAGCACTTTTCCCTCTTCAGCTGACTGCTTACTTCGTTCTTTTTTTCCTCTCTCTCTACCTTTTCCCACCATTTACACTACTAACACCCACTGTCACTCTGCATCTATCTATCAACCTATCTGTCTATCTCTCTATCTATCTATCTATCTATCTATCTATCTATCTATCTATCTATCTATCTATCTATCTAATCTGTCTATCTATCTATCATTTGTTGATTGGGTTAGTTCCACTAGGCTAATGGTCTCTATTCAGGAGAGAGGTGTATTTACACTACAGGAAATTTGGCCAGGGTATGGGGGGGGGGGAGGAATCAGTAGATTCTGTGGGATGTTTTACATCCACCAGAGCTACCACCAATTCAAAGAGATGGGACCCAGGTTTAATGTCTTATGTGGAGGAAGAGTTTTAAATCTGCATGCATCACCTTTTTACATAAGAGTTAAGACCCATTCCTTTGTCAGACTTTACTGGCAAACTGTGGTGGGTTTGTTTTTTGTTGTTGCTGCTATTTACTGACAAACTGTGGTGGGTTTGTTTTTTGTTGTTGCTGCTATTTACTGACAAACTGTGGTGGTTGAGTTTTTTGTTGTTGCTGCTATTTACTGACAAACTGTGGTGGGTGTGTTTTTTGTTGTTGCTGCTATTTACTGACAAACTGTGGTGGGTGTGTTTTTTGTTGTTGCTGCTATTTACTGACAAACTGTGGTGGGTGTGTTTTTTGTTGTTGCTGCTATTTACTGACAAACTGTGGTGGGTGTGTTTTTTGTTGTTGCTGCTATTTACTGACAAACTGTGGTGGGTTTGTTTTTTGTTGTTGCTGCTATTTACTGACAAACTGTGGTGGGTGTGTTTTTTGTTGTTGCTGCTATTTACTGACAAACTGTGGTGGGTGTGTTTTTTGTTGTTGCTGCTATTTACTGACAAACTGTGGTGGGTGTGTTTTTTGTTGTTGCTGCTATTTACTGACAAACTGTGGTGGGTTTGTTTTTTGTTGTTGCTGCTATTTACTGACAAACTGTGGTGGGTGTGTCTTTTGTTGTTGCTGCTATTTACTGACAAACTCCTCTTTCTTGCCGTAACACCATTCATCTCTTCACTACCTGTATTCACTTACTACTTATACAAACCCTCTAATAGAAGTATGCACTTGTTATATTGTATGTGCCTGTGCCTTGTAAACATCTTCTTACCACTGTACTCGTTTTAATGTTGGCATACCTGCACTTTCTGAATGTATTTTTGAAACTGTATTGTCTTTCAATCTCTCCTTATAAATTTTCATTGTAAATTCTCCTTCTGTTAGATTTGTTTTCACATCTGGGATGAGCCTGAAATAGGTCCACATGGACCAGTGCTCCATCTTGTTAAATCTAAATTAGTAAATAAATAAACATACAGGCACTCTGAAAAAAAGTCTAGTAATGCTAACATTTTGAATAAAAGAAAACGCATCGTAACATAAAAAAATCCCATTACTGCTAACAATAGAAATCAGTATTTCAAATACAAAAATGGAGTGGCACACAATAAAAAACTGATCAACATACATCGACATTGTGCACCCATTAAACACTTTTACACATCATAACCCAGACAACACTTAACAGAACATAAACCTTAACATATAAGTTATGACTAACACAAAGTTATACCAACCAAAGTACTGTCTGAAGGACCAATCATCAACATAACAAGAAAATTGCAACCTAGTGTTCTAAAAAAACAATAAGCCAGACAGTAGTCCAAAATGTTGAACCTTTTAAAAGAAACCTACAAATCTCCTAACATTAACAAGAATGGCTGCTAACTCAGTGATTCAAAAAAACACTTTTCTCTCACAAATAACGTGCATGACCTATTATTCTACCATGTTTGTATAAGCAGCCTACAGTACTGCTCTACAAATATGTATCCTAGCATTGAAACATTTCCTGTTTAGGGTGTAATGAGGCTTTTAAGATTTGTACAACTCACATACCTACACCTGATTTGAACAGACTGCAACTCAACAACAGCCACACAATTCAACTTTTAATATAGGTTCATAGTTTATTACTAAGCTAACTGCCCTTGCGAGCCATTTTAAGCCTAGCCAGTTATCCCTTGTGAGACTCAAACCCTGCACCTTGGGTTTGTAAGGCAAACACCTTAGTCATTAAGCCACCCTCCTGAATGCTATTTTACTAGTACACAATAATGACACCACTACTGCCTCTGAAATGTCCAGAAAATCAAAAAACATGCAATTTTGTCAATTGAAGGCTTGTTCTGCAGAGCCCCCGACACCTCCTTTACTTGGATATAATAACTCTGTGGTTGTGCATTAGTAGAGAACAAATCATCTCATAAAAATGCAGAAGTACTGATTTCCTTCACATTGTCAGTCCTAAATTTACCAAAACCTTCAGTGTTAATCTTTCAAGGAGTTGGTATAAAGTTTAAGCTATTTACCTCATAAACAGAAGGTACAGGGTTTGATTCTTGCCTTTCAAAGGGAAATTGGCTAGGAGTAAAATGTTCAGCAAGGGCAGCTAGTCTTGTACTGCTGTTGCCAGTATGCAGAATTTACCATTGTCAGTCTTGAGCAAATACAAATGCATATTTATCTATCTACATACACACACACACACACACACACACACACACATACATTTTGCACCAAAACACCTCCAACACAGAGGCTTTGCCCCCATACATCCTTCATTTTATATATATGTGTGTGTATATGTATAAATATATATATATATATATATATATATATATATATATATATATATATATATAGATATATATATATATAATATAGATTAGATATATATATATATATATATATAATATACTGCGGTGGTGGTGCTGCGGTAGCGTTGTCGCCTCACAGTTAGACGTTGCCCGTTCGATTCTCAGTTAGAGCGTCTTCTGTGTGGTGACATGCGTGAATGGGCATTCTTTCGTTGAAGGTTGTGCGTTAGGCCTGGCAAGCCAGCACGTAAAACTCTACTGCCAATCATTAGCGGACCGGAGTTCCGCTGTGGCGACCCCTAACCAGGAAAAGCCGAAAGACACAAACAAATATATATATATAATATATGGATTTACTTTATAATCTCAAAATACTGAAATATCGAATTTCAGTATCTTGAAACTGAAAACTCACAAACCCGAAATTCAAAACCGCGAACGTCAACAAAACACTGTACCACACAAACAAACACAAATACACCTACCTCCCGACACTACAACAAACAAAACAACACACATGAACACAACAAAACAAACACACCTACCCTTCCTATAAGCAGGGGGGGCAAGCCACCCTGCATCCCCCACACTCCCGCTGCATATGTATACTAACTCCGAGGTCACACTAAACACCGAAAGACAGAAAACCCACAACCACACATTCTACACCCCCCTTGCACAAACACATCACATACATATAAACACCACCACTCTCAACACTGACACACTCATACTCTTACCTACCTACCCTAACCCACACTTAAAACTCCCCAACACACTCGCAAATACACAAACTCTCCCCAAAAACCTAAAGAAAATAACACTTACCTAACGAGCCATCAGTACCGCAGTTTCAACATTTCCAGGTTCGATATTCTGCAGTTTCGCGCAACTACAGATTCGACAATTTGGTCTTGAGATACTGAAATTCGACATTTCAGTATTTCGAGATTCCAAAGTGAACCCACATTTGCCACAGAAACATGCATCTTCTCTCCTATCCCAAAAATATTGGTACCTTCTGTGTACCTCCCTGCTGTTAGACTGTAACAAAAGTAAAAGAGCAAACAGTGACAGAAATATAATTTAGCTTGATGCAATAAAGTGTGCACACACAGCATGACTCCTTACCCCCACCACCCACAAAAGATAGCCTCCTCTTCATATGTCTGATGTTTGATTGAGAGGAAAGTGGGAAAAATAGTAATCTCAGAAACATATTCCAGATTGTTTTATCTAGACAGTATGGTACCCTTAGATAATCTACAGAGACCTTCTATGTATACCTCTAAAGTCTGATTAATAAGGACAGTTAAAGAAATAATGGTTAAACTGCCCCAAGTACCCACATCAGCCAGAAGAGTTCTTTATATGCTCACTTCTAAAATGTATTGTGCATCTACGGATAAAGCTGCTGGTATTATTTTCCACAGATTAACACACAAACTTACACTGCTCCACCCCACATATACATACACACATGCACACACACACACACACACACACACACACACACACACACACACACACACACACACACACGCACGCACGCACACACACACACACACACACACACACACACACACACACACACACACTACTGCATTATTGCTGCTTTGGCTGTTACAGTGTAATGGAATAACTTTAGGTAATAAATACATTACACAAGCATAGCACTTGCTAATTTGTTAAAAAACATTCTCTGAAACTTCTGAGTTGCATTGCATTGCTCAACTTACCTTGCCCTAAATCTTCAAGAGCAGTTTAACAAAAAAAAAATGGAGCAAGTCAGCAGCACCGCACAGTACATAATATCCTACTTCTCTAAAAAGAAGTAACTAGTGCTGAACACGTTTGTAGAAGCTCCGAGTCTGCTGACATAAACAGCCATAATTAACCCCCCCAGCCAAACAACAACTTCTGCTGAGGTCGTCTCTGAGACTGCTCCACCAATCACAGAAGCAGTGCTAGCTAAAGGATTAAGGGAAAGCTGCAGCAGAGAACCAGGAGATCAGTCTAATTTCTTGCAACTTTATGCCACTTTACAAACAACATTAATTGTTCAGTTAATGCCTTTCAAACTGCCAGGGTAAAATAAAAGGAAAGCATTCAGTCTGTGATGAGCTGCAGATGGCTGTCTGGTACAGTCTTGATCAAGGCATTTTCATGCAATATGAAACTATTTTGTTCTATTTTTTTTTTCAGTTTGGGTTGGGTTTCTCCTTGGGTCTTAGTGCCTGTCTGTTACCCCCCTGTGAAAAACTATACTGATGTGCATACAGTCAGTACGCTTCCCCACGTCTTTGGTTAATTGAATAGCTTTGGTTCTGAAGTTAGAATATCAGAGGATGGCCCACCTTTAAGTAGTGGAAAGAAGAATAATTGTTTCTAAATGTAGGGGAAGTCTGCTTCCTCAATTGATCCATTAATTAAGATATAAGTAGGTAACCTAAGCTTTCAGCTACTGGTTTTAGATACTCTTTGCTGAGGTTATCAGGTGCTGTGGTGATAACTACCATCTGATGGCTTTATGAGAAATGGTTTGAAGAAGTCAAGAGTATTTTCAGTATGTCATGGGAGATAGGGCTGGGTCCATACTGCAGTATAACACAGTTGTATTTTGAGAGAAAGGTAGACGTTTTGATAAAATTTGTGTTGAAGGAACAAGCCACATGGAAGTCAGAATCACTAGGTGGAGGGTTAGGTTATGAGGGTTTGCCTGGGTTTAAAAGTTGAGAAATGGAAGACCAAAACTGTTTGGGGGCTTTGATGTGGTAGTGGTTCTGGGAGAGGAAATTATTTTTTTGTCTGAATTTATTTGGGTCTTGACTTAATTACAAAGGACATGGTAATGCTTGTAGTTGGTTGCACTGTCATATGAGTTGTCTGGTAGGTAGAGTGAATCAGGATGCTGGGGTAGATTTGACTCTTTTGTAAATGAGTGGGACATGAGAACTAAGGATTTTTCAAAAAAAAGTATTACTAAAGTGATGGACAGTTTTATTTTGTGATAGGAGCTTTACTGAATGACAGTTGTACGCCTGGTGAAATGCAAGCTTATACAGAATCCAGCACTAGGCAAATTAGGCAGCTGCCTAAGGTCCAGTTGTTGGCTGGGGAGGGGGAGCCAGCCACAAATTTCATTTAAAAAAAAAGTAAATGTTTCCTGTTTGTACTGCTGCCTCCTGCTTTAAAAAAAATTTCCTACTATCAGGGCAGCAGCAATATTATGGATGGAGCTGTAAAATTACTGGAACAAGCTGCGCAACTTGATTTCTCAAAGTGTAGACCTCAGGTGCAGCAGTATTGCAGGTAAAAACAGGGAAAGAGAGTGCTGTATACAGCAGCAGTACTATGGATGGACGGGATCATACGATGTATGGAATGCAGTAACATCGCATTGCAGGTACAAGCATTCAGAAAGAGGTGTGTGTGTGTGTGTGTGTGTGTGTGTGTGTGTGTGTGTGTGTGTGTGTGTGTCAAGTGCCCTGTTAGAGAAGACACTTTAATTGCATGGACTGGCCAGTCTCAAAACCTGTACCTTAACTACAGGAGGCAAGAATCTTAATCCTCTCCACTACCTGTCAGACCCTTTGGTTAATCACTGAGGATTATGATCAGTGATTTGAGTTGGTTGAAATGTTTTGAAATGGTTACTTTTGTCAGTATCATTTCATACAATTTATCTCACTGCTTAATGGAAGTAATGTTCACAACTACAAATTGAAAATGCACTCTAACAAATGTTGCTGTATTAACCACAAAATATATTTAAAACAATCAGAAAGCTAAATCAAAGACCACATGGTTTTATTCATGGTCGTAAAAATTTATGCAGGGGGCCCATGGACTGAAAACAGCCCAGGGAACAAGGTACACGTAATCTTCCATTGGCTAGGTGCATTTTCAAGGAATGCGAGTTTCAATGCATTTTCAATTAATCTGAGCCTCAAGGGAATAGAATTCAACTGTTGTTTATGGTAAGTCTGTTTTCATTGTGTGGCTGTTTTGTTTGTAAATGGCCATCAGTGTTTGTAGTATAAAATTTGAAAGCAGTGCTAGTGGTGCAACAGGTAGTACACTTGCCTTTGATGCATTAGATTGTGGGTTCTACTCTCATACCAAGTAGATGGATTGCTGACACTGCAGTGCAGTATAATGGGAGTGCTGCACTCCTGAGTGTGTTGTCCTTTGGATGAGATTTTAAACCAAGACCTCATCTGCCTGAGTTGGTGGAAGCTCAGGTAGATGTAAAAGATCTTATGGCATCTATCAGAAAGAGTAGGAGTCCTTTATTTATATATAGTTACTCTTATCTACAAAATATTTACAAATATGTAAATATACAAATCTGTTTGCTCACATTCATAATTTCCCTTACATTCATGCTAAATTTTCAGTCCTATTAGACCCTCACTCCTTTTTCCATAACCATCTGATTTTACTTAACATTTTTGCTAAAATCCATTTGCCATTAAACATAATTTAATGTATTCTTTCATTCCGTATAACCCATATAGCATAAAATAATTTATCTGTTCTTTTAACGTAGTCTTTACTTCTGTTCGTATAATATCCATATTTAATTATATCCATGTTTATTTTAACCCCATCTTTTATATCTTTAAAAAATCATCTTTACATAGTTTTCCCTTTAATTTTTTATTCTTTTACATTTCAAAAACACGTTCCATAATTTATTCTTCTTGACAATGCAAACATAGTCTATACATTTTCTTTTTATATATTTCCTTTTACTGGCAATTAATCTATTACCAGTCTTCATAAAAAATCTCAATACTCGACTTTCTGATTCTACCATTTGCTTCTTATTTTTATAGCTTTAATTTTTCATCTGTTAGATTTTCCCATGGTTTTACATAGCATTGTTTTATCATTACATTTTTACACCATACATTTCTATTTTTTTCTATGTCATCAATTTTTATTTTCTACAAAAATATGTTTTTTGGTAACGTATTTCTTCATTTATGCACTCTTTTTCCTCTTTTACTCTTACCATATGCCAAAATGTATCATACTTATTTTTATACAGTTTTACTACTAATCTCTTATCCTTTTCATTTATGCACTTTAGCACTGTGTACAAATTTAATGAAGCAGCATATACCACTGGGTTAATTAATCCTAAATCTCCTTCTTCTTTATTTACATACCAAATTCCTCTTTTTACTGGGTTAAATCTAGAGCCCTGTATAAATGAAAAAAAAATTTTTTTCAAGTACTGCTGGCAATATAAATACCCTTAGTAGTTATTCTGTTCTTGCATCAGTACTGAACTTATCAAATAAGCCTTTTTTTCTTAATGATAATTTATGTGTTCTCCAGAAAACACGTTTGCCTTAATTCTTCTATTGTTTTCTCCCCATTGAATTCTACATACATCTTTATTCCCAAATTGTATACCTAACACAGAAATTTCATTCATTGTAAAATATCTACTCCCAATCTTTACTACATCACCTAAACTTTTACTTTTCTCTTTATTTAATGCCATCCTGGTCATCTCTAGACACTCATTTGTGCAAATTATTGCTTGTTATCCAAATTTTGTATTTTGCAATTATTATAATGTCCGTTATATATGTTAAGAGAACTGGAATTCTTAACCCTTCAGGTGTTATATGCCTACCTCCTTCAGTTTTTAATTTATTTCACATAGTACCACATTCATAACTTCTGCAAAGAGTATACAACTCATTGGACATCCCTTACACCACTCTTCATATGTACATCCTGGCTTAACCAGCCATTTACAAGTATTTTTACTTTATTATTATTATACACTGAAATACATAATTTTTTAACTTTCTCACTTAAATTATATTCTTTCATTATTACCCATAAGATTTCTTGTCCAATTGTGTCAAATGCCTTATTAAGGTCTCCTGTCATGATTTTCACTTCTTTTCTTGACAACCCTTTCCATTATACCATATCTATTTTAGTTTCAAATCTATTTTGTATTATTTTCATAAAGATATTATAATCATTATTAAATACATTTGGTCTCCATTTTTTTAATTCTCTTCTATCTTTCTTCTTCTACATGAATTTATGTATTCCACTACAAAATCATTTATACATAAAACGTTCATTTAACCATTCATTCAAAATCTTTAAAAAATATTTTTTTTGCCAATCCCTTACATTTTTATACATTTCATACCTATTCCATCTGGGGGTGCAGCTGAATCTGTATTTACTTGTCATGATATTTTATCTAACTCATTTAAAGAAATTTCTTCCAATTCTTTATTCTATTTTTTTTGTTTTCCTGTTAACTTTTTCATTTTCCATGTTTTTACGCTACCTTCTTTTTCTTTAAAAAATTTCTACTATATATTGTATTACACTATTCATATTTTTCCTTCGTTCTTTCTTTTTCCTCTTTTATATTTTTTATTTCTCTAATTACAGTACCATCTTCCTTTATTGATCTGCTTAAGTAAACCAATTCTTCTCATTTTCCTTGCTATTACATAACAATTCTTTTATTTGTTCTTGATTTCTTTTGTCAAATTACTGTCTATTAGTATGTTTTAAATATTCCAATGCATCTTTATATGTTCTTTTATATTTTTCTTTCACTGATTTTTTAACATCATATTGCCACTGTAAAAAAAAGTTTTTTTTTTATATTTTTCCTTAAATATCATCCACTTTCAGACCCGTTTTTATAAAATGCTTTCATAGTAATATTATCTTTCCATAATTGTATTTCTAATCTCTTTCCTTCTTCAATCCATGTTTACTCATTTATCCTTTTTATTCCTTTGCCTATTTTTTATATATTTCTTGTTTTCTTGTATCTCTAGCCAATAGTACAGGATCATCAAAAAATCCTGATGTTATGTGATCCTATCTCGCCTACATTCTGACTGATGGGTTCGGAGCCGATCCCTCGGCTCCGACTCGGCACGCTTATGCCAAAGAGCGAAGTCTCTTATTGGCTGAGCTTACTATATCCCAGGATGCACCACTACCAGTCCCCCAGATCTCGTTTGCCGCTAACTAGCGAAGACGTGGTCTCGAGCTGGCTGAGCTGAGTAGTATTTTACTTACTTTTTTCTGTCAGAAAATTGCTGTTCCTGTCATAAAAAGCTGTTTTAACGGCTACTCTGTGCTTTGTGTAGTGATTGGAGTTTTTTTTGTGAAAACTTGTAGTGTGATTGGGCGTTGTTTTCTGATTTCAGGCCTCCTTCATCTGAAGGGCCTTTCCCGGTCAGTCAACCCCTCTCAAACCTTTGGGATTTCAGATCCCCTTGAGTTTATTGTTGTTCCGGATTGTTTAAATCGGCAGTTGTAAACTGATTTTTGTAGAGTCAGTTAAGTTAAGTCAAATTAGGATAGTGTTGTTCTTGCTGTCAGACAATTTCTGCATTATTGGTCATAATGTCTCAGAATCCTAGGCCTTCGGGCTTTAAAAAATGCACCAAATGTAATTTTAAAATGTCAATCACAGATGACCACTCTCTCTGTGTTTATTGTTTGGGTGCAAAACATTTACAAGAGTCATGCAGCGTGTGTCACGCTTTTTCCTCGAGGGTCCTCCAGGAGAGGAAAAATAAACTGATTCTTAAAGGCTTAATAAAACCCTCCTTTGAAGAAGCTTTAGCATCCTCTCCTTCTCCAGCTAAAAAGAAAAGGCGTCGGCTCCGACCAGTCCGTCGGATCCGGCCGCCAAAGACATAGGCAGGCTTCTCCTTCGGCTCCAAGGACTTGGAGCCGAGGCGGAACGGTCTGCCTCGATGCCACCAGTCTCGACTCCTCTGGCTTCGAGCCAATGGCTGGGGCATCGAGGCGGGTCACCTTCGGCTCCACTGGTCTCGGAGCCGACAAGGGTTGCCCGCTCAGACACTTCCTCCTCGGCGCCGAAGTCCTCCTTGGCACCGATGGAAACTAGTGTGGGTATTCCTTCGGCGCCGATAGTCATCGAGTCGCCTCGGAGCCGGTCCCCTAGCCCTTTGGGGCCGTTGGAGAGGCCATCTCGAACCCGTTCAGTATCCTCTAAGTCATCGAGGATGTCGGATTCGGATATAGACAGGGTGCTCCAAAGACTGTTCCAGTCTCCAGTCTTTCAAAAATTTGTTTCGGCTCCGACCCAGTTGGCTTCGGAGCCGATAGCCCGTGCCCATCCCATTGCTATTCCTCCTCCGACCACTTCGGCTCCGTCGGAGCAGGTGCTGTTGGAGCCGGTGGAGATCTTAGGGTCGGCTCCGACCCTTACTCCAACCCGGGCCTTCGGGTCCGAGTTTGGTACACGGACTTCTTCGGCTGGACCCGGGGTGATGTTTGGGACCTATGCTATCGGTTCCGAGCCTCCCTCTCGGTGCTTCGGCTGCGGGACTTCCGTCGGCTATCATGGCTCCGGGGACCGGACACTCCCAGGATTCTGGGGGTCCGGCTTTCAGAGCTATGAGGAGTGCCTTGGCCAAGTCTTCGGCCATCTCTCCGGCTTTACCGGCACCTTCCCTGGGCGTGGAGACTGGGTCTTTGGCAGTTCCCCTGTCCGTAGGCAGCGGGGCCCCTGGGCCTGAGGTTACCCCCATTGGGGGTTCCCTTCCTCCTGAGGGTTCTTCGGAGTTGTCTTCAGAGGAACCCCCAAGGAAGAGATCGTGCAAGAGGAAGCACGTGGACTCGCCCGAGTCTATTACATTGGACACGGATCTTGATGATGCGGAGGCGTCCCGAAGTCGTCCTCGGATGATGTCTCATTTGCAGACATCTTAGAGATCCTCAAACAACGAGGCGGCTGGATATCCAAACCCCCCTCTGCGGATGAGTCAGTGCTCCTCAAGGCCTTTGGGGCTCAGCCCTCCGCCTCCTGGGTGTCTCTGCCCTTCGACGAGCTCCTGGATTTAGTTTGTCGAAGGGCGTGGGAACATCCAGATACCGTGGAACCAGTCCCTTCTCGTCCTAATAAATTTTTGTCTGCCCCACCCGAGAAGGAGTTCCTCACTAAAGGCGTGGCTGTAGATGCCATGGTGGTGGCATCTGCTACACAACAGGACGTGGCAGAGGCTTCAACGTCCATCCATCCTCCTAATAAGGAGTCTAGGAGCATGGACAGGTACGGGAAGCGCACCCTGACTTCAGCGGCCTTTACTTTAAGGTCTCTGAATTATTTGGCACATTTTACCAAGCTTCAGAGGGATCTGGTCAAAGAGCTGTCAGATTCCCTCTCGGGTAACCTACCTGAGCAGCTAGCCCAGTCGGTTAGCTCTCAGTTGGCTATCCTTACGTCAATTTCTAACTCGTCCATGAGGCTCATATCATATGCGGCCGAAGGGGCGGGTAGAGCGGCAGGCACAGGCGTGGCTCTACGGAGACAAGCCTGGCTCCGCTTGTGTCAGTTTGCGGAGGCCTTCAAGTCTTCCTTCGCCGACGCTCCCTTTGATGGGTCCTCTTTGTTTGGACCTAAGGTTAAAGACACCCTTACCCGCTGTGAGCAAGAGGGAAAAACTTTATCTGCCGTAGGTGCCCGTTATTCCACTCCCTTTCGGCCTTATCCCAAGGCTAAAGGAGGAGGGAAGATGTGGTTCCGTAAATCACGTAAGTTTTTTCCTCAACAGCAGGAAGATTCCCCTTCCAGAGGCAGAGGACGGGGAAATTTTTCTGGGAGACACCGTCCCAGAGGCGGCAGAGGGCCCCGCAATTCTGGAGACCGCGAGTCCTTTCGTGGCTTTTCAGCCTCCCACACCTCGTGAGGGATTGCCCGGCTGTGCTGCTCCGGAGCCAGTCGGGTGCCGTTTTGCCAAGCACCTAAAAGCCTGGGAGTCAATCACTCAGGACAGATGGGTGCTTCGGATCATTGCCGGAGGTTACACCATCCCATTCACATGCTCACCCCCACCGTCCAAAAAAATCCCGGACCCACCACCCAGTCAAAGGGAAATTGCAGCCGCAGAAGCTTTAAAGCTGCTAGAAAGGAGTCATCCAACCGGTCCCCACAGACCAGATCGGATCCGAAATTACTTGAGGTTCTTTTAGTGCCAAAAAAGACAGGGGACCTGAGACCAATTTTGGATCTCAGCAGACTAAACCAATCCGTCACGAAATCCAAATTCCGAATGGTCACGTTACAATCCATTCTCCCATTGTTGGAGAAGGATGTTTGGATGTGCTCCATAGACCTCAAGGACGCCTATTATCACATACCGATACATCAGGCGTCCAGGAGGTATCTGCGCTTCAGCCTGGGAGACAGTCATTTCCAATTTTGTGCACTGCCCTTTGGTCTCACCACAGCCCCCAGGGTGTTCACCAAGTGTTTGGCAGTAGTGACTGCTCACCTGAGGAGTCTTGGATTCCAAGTTTTTCCCTATCTGGACGACTGGCTCCTGACTGCCACCACCAGGCATCTACTAATGGACAACCTCAAAGCCACCATCTCCTGGGTGCTACCCTGGGAATTACATTCAATTGGTCAAAGTCTGTCTTGCTGCCCTCTCAGCGCATAAGATTCATAGGAGCAGAGATAGACTCAAGATTGATGCGTTTTTCTTCCGACCGAAAGGATCCAAACTTTACAAGGACAGGTTCAAGCCCTGATTTCAAGATCCAAAGCCCCAGCCAGGATGGTCCTACAAGTTTTAGGTTCGATGTCTGCCACGGTTCTTCTAGTTCCTCTGGCAAGATTGCACATGAGGATTCTTCAGTGGCTATTGTCAACTCAATGGTCCTTTCAGGACCTTCCCCTCAATCATCCCATTATAATTACAGAAACATGCAAACGGGACCTTCGCTGGTGGCTTCAGACATCCAATCTAAATCAAGGAAGTCCTTTGTTATTCCCTCTCCAGTGGTCACCCTGACGACAGATGCCTCCCAGACAGGGTGGGGGGGGCATTGTCTGGGCAGGTTAGTTCAGGGTTCCTGGCTTCCAGACGAAACTCTTCTCCACATCAATGTATTGGAGATGAGGGCGGTACTTCTGTCCCTACAGGCCTTACACAGGTTTCTCCCTCAGGGCATAATCGCCATCCACACAGACAACATGTCGGTGGTCTGGTATTTAAACAAACAAGGAGGGACCAGATCTTACCCCCTTTGCAGAGAGGCCATGAGGGTGTGGGAATGGGCGGTAGCTACCAGCCGTTTCTTGGTAGCGACCCACATTCCGGGGAAATCAAATATACTGGCAGACAGATTAAGCAGAACAATCCTCTCTCCTCACGAGTGGTCCCTAAACAAAACAGTAGCAGCTCAGGTTTTCAGGAGATGGGGGACGCCGTGCTGTGACCTATTTGCAACACCACTAAACACGAAGTGCAAAAGGTTCTTCTCCTTGACTCCACATCAGGGAGAAGCAGCTATGGATGCTCTAGCACAACCTTGGCCAACAGGGCTACTTTATGCCTTTCCTCCGATTCCACTTCTCTCCAAAGTCATTCAAAAAGCTTCTCAATTGGGATCCACAATGATACTGATTGCCCCATACTGGCCTCGTCAGGTATGGTTTCCCTACCTGAAGAAACATGCGGTGGATGATCCGTGGACTTTAGACCTAATTCCGGATCTGTTAATTCATCAGTCGGGACGACAGCATCAGTCCCTTCACTCCTTGAAGTTGACAGCTTGGCTCCTCCACTTCCAACTTTAGTCAGAAGTCACACATTAGACCCGGAAGTTATTCACATTTTATCTTCGGCCCACAAACCCACCACTAAGAAATTGTACCTCAGTAAGTGGAAGAGGTTTGCTATCTGGGCTCAACTCAGGGGCTTAGACCCTATCACTGCTCCAATCCCAGAGGTTTTGAAATTCTTAACATCCCTGTTTAATCAAGGATCTTCTGTCTCTACTATTAAGGTCCAACTAGCGGCTATCTCTAAATTCCACGAATCCATGGATCCTCCATTGATGAGCAGCAGACTATGCAAAACTTTCATTAAAGGTGCGGGCCTGTTAAGACCCCAGTTTTTCATCCTGCGCCTCCGTGGGATCTTGATTTGGTGCTTCGTGCATTAACATCTTCCCCTTCGAACCGGCTGCTACATGTGAGTTAAAATATCTGTCTTGGAAAACGGCCTTCTTAGTTGCAATTACTTCTGCAAGAAGAGTTTCAGAGCTTCAAGCCCTGTCTATCAAACCACCGTACTTGATTTTTCACAAGGATAGAGTATCACTTAGGCCTAATCCATCCTTTGTCCCAAAGGTCTGTTCTAATTTCTGTCTCCAACAATCCCTAGAGCTACCAGTTTTCTTTCCAAAATTCTCCAATGAAGCAGAATACACTCTCCATAAATTGGATGTTCACAGGCAATTGCGCTTCTATTTAGACAGGACTCAACAAATCCGTAAGTCAGACCAATTGTTTGTGTCCTTCTCAGACAATAAATTGGGCAAAACCATCACAAAAGCTACTATCTCCAAATGGATTAGAGATTGTATAACTCAGGCTTATTCTTCTTGAAATAAGCAACTTACAACATCTATCAAAGCTCACTCTACCAGAGCTATGGCGACTTCTATAGCTTTTCATTCCAAGCTCGCTATCTCGGAGATTTGTGCTGCGGCTACTTGGTCCAATCCGCACACTTTCATTTCCCACTATAAATTGGATGTGGCATCTAAAGGGCGAGCATCATTTGGTTCCACGGTACTCAGGAGTGTTTTCCAGTGAGCCACCCAGGATTCAGGTGCTAGGGACGCTGTCCCATCAGTCAGAATGTAGGCGAGATAGGATCACATAACATCTTTTAGTTATGTACTCACCATAACTTCAGATGTTTGGGATCCATCTCGCCTACATTCCTAATACCCACCCTCCTTCCCCCTGCCTTGGAGATCAGAAGAGATTGAACGGTTTTGAGTTCTACTGTTTTATCTTGTTTCATCTGACGATGTTATATAAGCAGGGCGTGCATGTGTGCATGTATGCGGACAAACTAGATCTGGGGGACTGGTAGTGGTGCATCCTGGGATATAGTAAGCTCAGCCAATAAGAGACTTCGCTCTTTGGCATAAGCGTGCCGAGTCGGAGCCGAGGGATCGGCTCCGAACCCATCAGTCAGAATGTAGGCGAGATGGATCCCAAACATCTGAAGTTATGGTGAGTACATAACTAAAAGTTTCAACTACCTCCCCATCTTCTGTAACTAAACCTTCTGATGCTATAAAATAATATATTTCAGTTATATGCATACCCATTTTGTAAGTCCATGAATTTTTGTCCCAAAGCTTTAATTTACCATAAAGTCTTCTGTTATTATAATATTCATATTTATTATTGCATAGTCTAAAACTGATGAAATAAGCTTCCCCTTTCTTTACAGTTAGTATAAGCATATAATCTTCTAATTCTATGTACTTGTTCTTTCCATTTTAAATCTGCAATGGTTAATTGTCCCATTTTATGCTAAAGTTATGTCTAATATCTTTACTGCATTTCTACATAACACAGCTATTCCAGAACATCGCTCATTTCCCAAATTCCTCCCCATAGTTTTTTTCTGTTTGTAATCTTCATTTGTTAAAAATCTTGTGTCTTCTAATATAATTACACCTGCAGCACTGTATTACACCACTCCAAAATTCCTGTTCTGTTTACTATATTCTTAATACTATTTACATTTACAGAAAACACTCTAAAATTTTTATTTTCTCTTTTCCTTAGATTCATGGTTTCATAAGTTTATTGCTAATTACTAGGACAGCTTTATTAACAGGCCATTCTAAGCCTAACTAATTTCCTTCCCAAAGGTGAGAATCAAACACCCTAATCATTATACCCAAGGCAAAATCTTTAGCTGTAAGCATTCTTTTTCATCCATTTCCTTTTTTTTCTTTTGTACTTATCCCTTGAAATTTTCTTTTTCTGTCTTTTACCAATAGATTTTTTCCCTTTTACTACCTCCCAGTTTATACCATATCTGTTAATTATTTCAGAACCTTCTTCTGTGTTCTCTCTTATTTTTTCTCATCTACTTTTTTGCTATTTCTACAACTTCTAAAATTTTTCTTGATGTTCATTTTCTTCTCTTTTTCCTTACTGTTATTTTCATTTTTGCAATCCATCCACAAATGTTCAATTTTATTATATTTATAACATTTTCTTTTGTCACGGTTACTTATTAAATTCATAGGTTCATAGGTAGGTACTAGGCTATCGGCCCATGGGCCTAAGTAAGCCTAGCCAACAAGGTTCCCTGGTGAACAGAGA
The DNA here is from genome assembly GCF_019279795.1 of Protopterus annectens. Lineage (NCBI taxonomy): Eukaryota > Metazoa > Chordata > Ceratodontiformes > Protopteridae > Protopterus > Protopterus annectens. Next base: position 130,678,394 of record NC_056749.1, read on the forward strand.
CACAGAAGTGATCCCCGGGGTGTATTTCCTATTTCCCATCCACTCATCAAGATTTTTCTTGAAGAGTGCTAATGATGAACTTTGCTTGACATAGATGGGTAGCTTGTTCCAGAGTATGGGAAGTCTTTGGGACAGGAATCTATCCCTCCAGCATGTCCTGCTTATTGTGGTGACAAGGTTTAGGTCCCTAGAGCATGTAGTTTGGTGCGATTGGGATTTCTTTAGGTGTAGCATGTCCAACAGCTCTGGGTTTGACATAGCTTTATATGTTAGGCAGAGATCACCTCGGAGTAGGAGATATGCTACTGAGTAAAGTTGGAGTTTTTTGAGATGGTCAGTGTAGGGCATTTGTTTGAGGCCAGTAATCCTCTTTGTGAGGTACTTCTGTGGCCTTTCCAGCTGCTGCAGATGTCTTGTGAGGTACATTCCAAAAGGGGTGTTGTACTCTATAATGGGTCTAATGAGTGTCGAGTAGAGAGGAACAATGACCTCTTTTTTCCTGGATGCGAACCCTTTTATATTGAGGTATGCCACGTAGAAGGACTTCCTGACTACTGTGGTGATGTAACTATCAAAGGAGACTACTGTCCACCTGGGTCCAAAGGTCTCTTATCACACATTCGGTGTGAAGTAGATTGCTGCTTATGTGGTAGTTCATGGGTACAGAGTTTTTACCAAAGGGGATGACACTGCACTTTTTGGCTTTGAGCTTGAGGCCATGGCTCTGACACCAAGCATCTGTCTCAGCGTGGCCCTTCTGTAGGATGTCCACATCATTTGGGGACTTGACTGTGGCTCCTAGTTTGCAGTCATCTGTGAACTTCATTAGCCAGAGGCCTTCTGTGTTAGCCTGTACTTCAGAGAACCCTGTGTTACTCCACTTGTCACTGCTTTGAGGTCAGATTTGGAGTCTGCAACTTTTACAGTGTGGGTTCTGTCAGTGAGCCAGTTGGCAACCCATCTTGTGCCGTAGGGATTTATACCTAGTTTAGTGAGTTTAGCTATAATTCCAGAATGGGGGATGGTGTTGAAAGCCTTGGCGAGGTCAAGATAAGCTGTGTGAACCACCTTACCCTCATCTATGGCTTTGGTGACTGCCTCAAAGAAGTCGATCAGGTTCAGGATGCATGATCTGCCTTTCACAAACCTGAACTGGGTGGGATCCAGAGATTGGAGGTTACTAATGTCTTTGTTTATGAGTTCCATGATGATACGTTCCATGGCCTTGCAGACCAGGCTCGTCAGGCTAATAGGTCGATAGTTCCCAGGATCAGTGGTGGCTCCCCCTTTGTGGAGTGGGATAACTGTTGCTGTGCGCCATTCTGTGAGCACAAAGCCTGATGCAAGGCTATTATTGAACATAGTGCTTAAGTGGGGAGCCAGTTCATTCTGTAGTTTGTGTAAAACGCAGCCTGGGATGTTGTCCGGTCCCATGGATGCTGTGTTTTTGGCTTTAGAGAGTGCAGCTTTTTCCTGCGTAGTTGTGATTACAGGGACTCTGCATTCTTCCTGTATAGATATGGGCCCTTTAGGGGGTGAGGGGGAGTAAAATTAGTACTGAACCTATCTGCCAGGATGTTGGCAATATCAGTTGGTTCTGTAATTTTCATACCATTGTGCTGTAACTCAGAGAAGATCTGGGTGTTGCCATTGAGATTCTTGACATAGCTATAGAATGCTTTGTGGTTGTCCTTTGAATTAGTGGTGATTTTGTTTTCATAGCTAGCTTTGGAGGATCTTATAAGGGATCTCAGCTTCTTACTGAGGCTTACCAGGGAGTTCCTCCACTCATGAGATTTTACTCTCTTTTGCAACAGTTTCTTCCTTCTGTTGTACAGTTTGTTTACGGCAGAGGAGCTCCAGATTGGCTTCCTTTTTTTGGAGGATAGCGTCTTGATTCTGTTTGGGATAGCACGATCAATGCACTCGTGTAAGTGCTTATAGAGTGCATTTGTGTAGGATTCAGCAGTTGTAACTGTATTGTCCATCTGCATGGGTGTCATGAAGTTCACCACTTCTGTCTTAAGAAGCATGAAGTTGGCTTTGGAGAAATTTTGTACCATAGTTTCCTTAATGGGGGGGGGGGGTGGATATCAAGGGTGATTAGCTTATCGTCGGATCGGACCAACGAGGAGTTGACTTCAGGTGTGGAACACCGGTCACTCATGTTGGTAATGACTAGGTCTAGGGTATTGTTGCCCCTGGTGGGGGTGTGGATAAGTTGATCCAGGGCATTGGAGTTTATGAATTCCAGAAAGCGTTGAGCTAAGGAGTTGGTACACGAGTAGTTTTCCCAGTTAATGGTGGGATAGTTGAAGCTGCCCATTATTAGGGTGTTTGGTTGAACCCTAATATTTTCCATTACATCAAGAATCCTGGGGCATGGTGGGGATCTGTAGCAAGCTACAATATGGATTGCAGTTTTGCCCAGAGTCAGTTGCACTTGGATAACCTCGTATGCATTATGCTGAGCAACTAACCTGGAGGTGTGCATATCCTTAATGAATATGGACACACCTCTGCCTTTGGTGTTTCGGTCCAGGTTGCATGGCCGAAAAGTGTGGTATGAGTTATAGCCTGCTAGTGCAGGGGTGCTCTCTAGAGCCTTAAACCAGGTCTCAGTCACTGCACAGATATCGATGTTCTCCATTTTAAGGAGTGCCTTGAGTGAGTGCATTTTGAGGTCCTTCTTTTCCACAGAAAACATATTTTTGATTGTCTTCTGTATTATACATCAACATTTATCATGCTATATATATATATATACATTTTCTTCTATTTCTGTTTTAACACAGTATCACAATCACAGCCTTCCGTCCATAAAACCCCTTTTGTCATAAAAGTTTGCAATGTCTTGTACTTCTTTACATAAAGCTTTCAAATGTCCTTTTAAAGTCTCTCTTTCTATCTTTGTTTGAAGTTGTACATGATCTTCTTTTTTGTTTCCCTGTTAAATGTCTCTATCACATAAAGATTCCATGGGTATCAGTATTTCTTTTTTTCATATTCTCCAAGAAAATTTTGTGTTAAAAAAATAGTCTCAAATATACTGTCACAAAATGTTTCTTTGTTAATAAGAATGAATACATCTTACTCCATGTGCTTTTACACCCCACAGAGCTTTTAAATCATTCCACACTTCATACCTGTCCATAGGTTTGTACCAGGCTAATGGCCCTGGACCCTTTACAAGCCTAGCCCATAGGATTACCTTGGCAAAGTGCCACCCGACCTTAGTTCCCAATGCTTCTGTCGAGTAGAGCCACTGGAGTGATCCCAGGGGTGAATTTTCTATTTCCCATCCACTCATCAAGATTTTTCTTGAAGAGGGCCAGTGAGGCACTACACTTGACATGCATGGGAAGTCTATTCCATAGCATAGGCAGTCTCTGAGTTATGAACCTATCCCTCCAGCTTGGTTCTGTTGATTGTGGTAATGAGGTTGAGGTCTCTGGAACATGTAGTGCGGAATGATTGGGATTTCTTTAGATGTAGCATTTCTAACAGAGCTGGGTCAGATATGGCTTTTTAAGTCAAGCAGAGCTCGCCTCTAAGTAGGTGATATGAGACAGAGAATAGTTGGAGATTTTTGAGTCTGTCCATGTAGGACAAGTGTTTAAGGCCTGGGATCCTCTTTGTGAGGTACTTTTGCAGTCTTTCCAGTTGTTGCAGGTGTCTAGTGAGGTACCTGCCAAATGGGGCATTGTACTCGATGATTGGCCTAATGAGAGAAGAGTAGAGGGAGACAATGACCTCTTTCTTCCTGGATGCAAAACCCTTAGTAATGAGATGTGCCACATAGAAGGACATTCTGACCACAGTGACAATGTGGTGGTCAAAAGGGAGGTTGCTGTCAACCTGTGTTCCCAGATCTCGTACGACGCCTCCTGTGTTCAGTGGACTACCATCGATGTGGTAATTCATGGGAACCGGGTTTTTCCCAAAGGGGATGATGACACATTTTTTGGCATTGAGCTTAAGGCCATGTTTCTGACACCATTTGTTGGTCTGAGTGAGGCCTTTCTGTAGGATGTCAACCATTTATTTATATTTTTTACTTTGAATCCATACCACTTATTTCCTTCTTCATTATCTTTTGCCTTCTTTTCTGGTACTCCACATTTGCCTTCTTTTACTTTCACTGTATATGTTTTCATTTTCATCACACCACTATTCTTCAGGATAGTCTCTGCATCCACCTTTTGCATTTTCTCCATAATGTCCCCCCAGGAAACATCTTCATTTTCTCACTCACTCGACACCACCATTTGTTTGAATAAATCATCTTGCAACCCTCATGAGTGGAGGGTTGTAATTATACGTCCATCTTTTGCTGCCTCATTTTCATCAAACAAGTTTCTTTGAAATATATCCTCACAATCCTACACACATTCTCCAGTCTTGATATTTGCTTTCTCCTTCATTTCTTTCACTACTCCATCATCTCCTTTTCTCGCCGTCTGCCTCCCTGTTTCTCCAGGCCGCCTCGGCTCCTGGAACAAAAACAGGAAAGGCTCCTCCAGAATGTTTCCCACTCACAACAATGATGAGTAGGGGGAAGTTCCATTACACTATGGCCAAATTTCCACTAGTAGTATAATTACCACCCTGGGTCTCCCCTGAAAAGAGGCTATGAGCCTAGTGGGACTAACCTGTTCAAGAAAAAGATAAATAAATTAAAAGTTGTAAATTAAATCTAGATCTCTGTAATCCTTCTAAGGTAAAGAAGAAAACAGTGTGCACTCTGAAAGTTGTTATGGTACTTGGTATTAGGGGGAGAGAAAGAAAAAAGTAATGGGATACTGGAATAACTGCTGGAGGGGGCTGGTCCATTACCTTCCCTCAGGCCCCATTTGACCAGGATCCGACTTTGTGCTTATATATATTGCTGACTTGCTCTACTTGGATAGGGAGTGGAGAGCAAATATCAAATGTTGTTTGGCTTGTTAGTTAGGATCCAGAGTAATATGGATAATGAGCCTGTGGATTTATTGTGTCTAGTAGCATAGCTGATTGTGTGAAGTTGAAAAGGTTTATAGAGGGAAGTTGATTTGAGAGTATTATGGAAGACCTTGATGTTTACATCTCTTAGGATAATAGTTTCAAGTGATATGTTGGAGGATAACCAGGAGAGAATTTATTCTAATATACTACAGTTTGACCCATTAGAGGGTTGGATATTAAGGTATGTTATGAAAATAGACTTGGCACTTTTAATTCTTAAGAGGGATTTGGGATTTCTACTTTTGAGAAAGATGGAATTAATTCATGGTATAGAGAAAGCTGGAATTTACTGAGGTAGAAGAGTGCGGTGTCACACCTTTTTTTTTTTTTGTGGAGTCAAGGTATTGTTACAAGGTGACAAAATCACTTCAGAGGCTATAGTGGTTTTTAACCATGACTTGGTAAGGTCTAGAATGTCAAGATTGTTTGATTCAATCCATTTATGTAGTCAAGGGATTTTATTACATATGCACTAGGCATTTAGATGAAAAAGTTTTAGTGTATGTATGTTGGCTGATTGTTTGTGTGAGGTGTTGATTGTTGTGAATTTGGGGGGCAATGGATTTGGATGCATGTCCCCACTGCATAGAAGTGAACTGAAAATTGAAAGAAAGATGAGTTTGAGTGATTTGTGTAGTTTAATAGTTTGGTAATAGTGGGATAGCTAGAGCTATTGGGAATATAAGGGAATATAATAAGCTGTTAGGAGGTGAAAGAAACTGATATAATAATGCTTTGGACTGATAGAGTAAGACTGTTTGAGAAAGAGGAAATCAGTAGTTGTCGATTTAGTGTGAAGGGGTAAAGTATAGTGGGTGATCTGGTAGTTTGTGGGCAGAGTAAGGATGAGAAGTAGTTGTACTACAAAGGCCGGGGCTATCATTTTATTTGGAGTAAAGGTTGAGATGAAATTTTGAGTGGAGTGAAATGTATTTTGGTGATTTGGCAAGTGTGGGGTTAAAATCAGCTTAGAGCAGAGGGGGTAACATAATAGGCAGAAGAGGGAGGGGTTAAGTAACTACTAGATGGAGATGTGAGGAAATGATGTAGAAGGAAGCGGTATAGGATGCAGTAAGAATGTTAATAGTCATGATGTTACCAAAAAAAATAATAGATGGTTATAACAGATGAATGGGTTGTTACATGATCCACCATGGGATGACCTTTATATATGTGTTTGAAATTATATCTAAGTAGCAACCAAGCATAAATCTATAGTTATAGATCAGGAAAAACGTATATGATGCTCTAGCATCAGTATAAACAGACTCTCAGATGTCAGTACAGAAGCAGTACTATGAGAGAGCTCAAAAACAACAGTCCATTTATTATAATGCTAGCAGAAGGAGTGGATAGGCTAAGGATACACGCTGTGTAAAAAGAGGAAGAAAAATAGAGAAAGTGTCATCAGATGAGCAGCTTGTAATAAATGACCTAGAGAGCAAAAAGGGAAAGGAATTAATGCAAAACTGAAAAAAAATGGGTGGCAGATTGCATCAGGAGGGCGACATTCAAAATAAAAAGGGTGTAAGGAGAAGGTACATAAAAACTCATATTTATGATCTCAAGTAATAAGTATTTTGGCCTACCTGAAACAATCTTTTGCCTTTTGGTTAAACTGCAGATCTAGTTTAAGATCAACATTTCCTTTTCCCAGCTCCTTCAAAGAACTGCCTTTTATTTACCCCATGTGTACTTAAATATGTTACTCTCTTGATCCTGTTACAACTTCAGGTTGCATTATTTTTTCATTCATCATCCTTTCTTTGTCACAGTATTTCCTCATTCCTTTCCTGACTGCATAGAGAAGATATTACAGAAAAAATAAAGGACTGCAAAGGTGACAGTAAGTGTGTGTTGGTCATGAACATGTATTATGCTTCCTAAGGAGTGTTCAAAGGAATAAAACAGACATCATGGAAAAGTGTAGGTATGTTAATGGTTTACAATGCATTGTGCTGCTGTTTTACACAGGTACCTTTTATAAAATGCACTATTGTTTCTGGATTTTCCATCCATAAAAAATACATAACTGCACTATGTTTTGCTGCATGTCTTCATGTGGGAGGGGGTGACACAAAGTACTCCTTGTCCTCCTTTACTGAGATGCAGGGCTAATTAAGGGGGTCATGATCCGGCTTCTGAGCAGTCTGAAATCAACAGTTATTTTCTTACGCTAGGGAATATCATGAAATAGGTGTACTTCTGAATCCACTATTAACAGCAGGCTGGTTCGAAATGAAAAATAATCAGTTTTAAACTGTCATATCTTCCCACTAGGGACTTGGTGATATCTCTTTAACCTCATTAAGAAGAAACAGAAGTTTAACTCATTTAACAGTGCCGCGGTTTTTGACCTCAGATAAATAAATGTTTTTTAAAAACAATAATCAGCCTATTATGGTACTGTTACTTAATTCGCTGATCTTCAGTATAAAATCATATTTAATTGTATCATTTCCCAGTTGACAAATAACATCCATCTACAAGCCAGCTATATATTATACAGGACTCTACTGTGACAGATAACTGTATGATTGCTTCTGTGTGAAATTACATCCAGGCCTTTCTGGATGGCTGCTGCTGTTTGGATCTCCTGACGAAGTTACTTCTCTGTACTCCTGCCTAGTTACCAAAAGAAAGAACAAAAATATATGCAGTCATATATTACCAGATGTGCAGTTTGCTAACTAGGTGTGTGTGTGTGTGTGTGTGTGTGTGTGTGTGTGTGTGTGTGTGTGTGTGTGTGTGTGTCTGTGTGAGTGTGTCTGTGTGTGTGTGTGTGTGTGTGTGTGTGTGTGTGTGTGTGTGTGTGTGTGTGTGTGTGTGTCTGTGTGTGTCTGTGTGTGTGTGTGTCTGTGTGTGTGTGTGTGTGTCGGTTGTCCGTCCATGTGTATGTCTGCATAGATGCACTTTGCCACAAATACAGATGTAGGTGTGTGTGAAAGAGAGAAAGGAAGAGAGCGATTGCAAATTTGGGTACAAGGAATGAAAACCATTTACATATACCGTTTCCTATTCATCTCCAGTAAAAGGGTAGTTTCACAGTCTTTAAAAATAAAGCAGACATGTTTGCTTTCTGATTCAGTTGTGGTATAACTGCTGGATTTCATGGTTTGACCTTGTCATAATTATCAGTGACCATTCTTCACTAATGAGTTCTTACTTGGGCATTCATTCTGGTGGCAGGTTGACAGCTTGGCTAATTAAGAAAGCCTAGATGCCTGACAGAGAGAGAAAAGCCCATTTCCACATGACATACTATATAAAACATCGCTAAAACATTCTATTACTTACTGAATCAGTGAATGGAGTGAATAACATGATCAGAGTGATATCTTTGCCAGTTTTGCTTTCAGAAATGTTTAAAAATGACTTTTAGTTACAGACTTTGTGAGGCATATTATTTTAAAATCATTACGCTGGGGTGACTCAGTTCAAGCTTAAGGACAGAGCAAGTGGACCCAGTATGCATTAGTGTAAAATCTCAATAAATGGTGTAATTTTTAGTAAAATAAATTGAAGTCACCATGACCCATTACATTTAGTTCAGTCTTGCCATGCATTTATAATTGTACTTGTAGATTAGGGAAAATAGTACTAAAAGGTGATTTTTTTTCCCTTTTAAAATATAGTATATATTATATATTTTTGACACCACACAGGAAATGAGTGCATCACTTCTTATTTGTTGTATTTTCAAGTAAGTGTAGACAATTCCTTTATATACATACATATGTGTGGTATTTGAAACATGTAAAAGTATAAAGAAATAAATCTCTAGGACAGAGGATGGTTAAAAATAAGTCCACGAAATAAAGACAAATAAAAGAAACCAACTATCTACAGCTGTGGCTAAAATCGAGGAAATAATTTATTCAAATAAATTCCGCCAAGTAGAAACAAATAAAAATAGATTAGTGCTTTCATGTAGTTTTCTGCACTTCATCAGATCATACAATACAAAAGAAATAAATCTCTCTCATATATAAAAAAGTAAAATCAAGCAACCAGTGGAATTAAATTAAACAGCCAATAAGGAGAAAACTAAGTTACTAAGGCAGTTTCCTCGCCTTAAGTGCAGGTTTTAAGGGGACAGACACATTAAGTCCTGGTAGTCTGTAGGCTAGCATAGAAATAATCCATCTCTGTTCCATTAGTTCAGCTTGATTCACTAAATCACCACCTCTAAGTGTGACATTAAGTTTTTTGTAACACCAAAAAGCCTGTCTAATTTAATTCTATTGGTTGGTTGATTTTACTTTCTTTTATATATATAAGAGAGTTTTATTTATTTTATTTGTAGGTATTTGAAACATGTTTATCAGACCATTGAATCTTTAGTAATAAATTTAGTTTTTTTCAGAGCAGATGTATTTGTACATATACAGCTGCATGGCAGTGGAGTATAGCCAAGTAAAGGGTTTAGTATGGAGTTATCTTAATGGAAGCTAGGTAGCAAGGTAGAGGAAATTATGTGGGTAGAAGAAGGGAGTGCATTATTTAAAGCAGTGCAGAAATCAGGTGGTTTCTTTTTTGGTGTGGATGGCTTTGGAAAAATATTAATCTTTGCCCAAGAGACCATTAGGAGTTGGAACAAACACGGGTGGTGTGTAGGTAGTGATCAAAAGTTTAGGGGATTCTGGTTATTTTATTTGGAGTTCGGGTAACACTTTTAGGGTACAGTTATTTTTCATACATGCAGCTTAGTGTTCAATTGTTAGTTTGGGGATTGCATGGATTTAAGGGGGTTTCGTTATGTGGTATTTGGATGTGGTAAGCTCTTTTACTTCAGCTTAGAGGCTATGTATAGTCATCTGTTACTGCATGTCTGGTGGAAGTTTAAGTAGGGTAAAGGCACTCAGTAGGCTGATTTTGGTTAGATATGGCAATTCAGAATTAGTCAATAAATATTGCCAAATTATGGGGGGGGGTTTAGAGTAGCGAGAAGAGTTTGGCTCATGGTTGTGGTCATTGTGACAAAATGTGAAGGCTGCCAGCCCAGCTAGATAAAACTTTGTAAATAATTCTAGGTCATTGTAAATATTAATATGATCAACAGGCTTGTTTTACAAATGTAAGAAAATGGTTATGTGCTGAATTTCAAAAATGTAAACACAGTGCACCCTGCTGGAAAAAAGCAAAATTGTGTATAAACTCTATGCCAATGCAATGTATGTTTTCATGGTAGAAAACTGGGACATATAGAGTTAACTTGCAAACTCTAAGAAAAGCTGATAAAAAAAGAATTTTATGACTGTGTGTGATCTCAAGATAAGTGACAGGATGTCTGGGCTAGGAGCTTCTTTCTGTTGTTTTAATACAGAGATAATTACTAGGTTTCACATGTAAAGTGTGTTTAATTGCTGTGATTTCCTGGCAGCTGCAGATCACAAAGAAATGTTACATTTTAAGTTTTGTGAGCCTGGGAAACTTAAGCAGAAGTGACAAGAATGATGTAATCTGAAGTGACTCAGCAGTAATGTGTATTATTAATTTAAGAACTATCTCAAGAGAAAGAGATTGCATTTTGTATTTGTCTTCAGACCTGTTAACAACTCACCCACCAGCACTTGCTTGCTCTGTAAGTAGGATTTAGATTTAGTATTTATCTTAGAGATAGATAGAAATAGCAAGATTCGTCTAGCTGTTTTCTATATTTATGTCTGACTATCCTACAGTGTTGTTTTAAAGTATTTCCTGTGATTTCTGAACTCTCTATTGTCACTGTGTTGAATCAATGAGTATTGGATTCTGTTTTTATTATTTATTATTAAATATTTTTAAACCTTTTAACTGTGGCTGTTTTATGTAGAGATAATTTAACCTCTTAGAGAACGTGCATGTATTTGGTGATACTGTTCAAGCCACTCCAATTGCATTGCTGTTCGTCACACTATTTGGATAATAGTAACATTGCACAGTAGAATTGGACACCCTTTGGTAAGGGCCTTTATAGTTGCTGATAAGGGTGGTTGGTGGCAGGTGGTACTACTGTATAGTCGGGGCAGAAGGGGGGGGGCATAGCTGGAGAATCTGTGCCAGCCTTCCCTAGGAGTGTCTGTGTGTTTGCATATAAATGAAATCTCAAAGTGTGTGTTTGCCAGCTACTTGGGCAGGGACACAAAGGACTATTTGGACAGAGAGGGTGCTGAAGGTTTTGGCTTGACCATTCGGCTGAGATCTGAACCCTATAGCTGTACCAGTGGGGAGTCTTATTGGGGATCTGGAGAGAAAGGGAGAAACCAGCCTCAGACTGACTGTGATCTCTGAGTACTCTTAAGGGAAGTTGTACTTTACTGTGTGTGTGTGTGTGTACTTGTTATCCTCCCAATGTGGATGCCCCTCGCTGGTGCTGGTAGTGAGGAATGAGGCTCCTTGGTTACTGGGCCAGTGCACGGGCATCACATATTAATTGTTTGTTAGCGGTGGGATATCCACATCAAATCTTAATTGGTTGATAGTGGTGAGTTAGCCATATCAGATATTAATTGGCTTGTAGTGGTGTGGATAGTGAATTCCTGTAGCTTGTGTACAGTGATCACTGAAGGTGTTTTTGTACTCTAAATCAGCCATGCAGTGAACATTCAGAGTTCAGATCGTAATTGTTTTATTTCTTTTGTTAGCTTAGTCAGGGAGAGCAGGCAAGCATGTCAGTAGAGGAGTATGGCAAGCTGACAACGAGCCAGTTGGCTGAGATGTGCCAGGCTAAAGGACTTGTGCATGGAAACCTGACTAAAGCTGAAATTATTGCAGCTTTAGTCACAGCTGTATCAGAGAATAGCAACCAGGAGAATGATCAGACAGGTCGTGGAGATGTACAGCACTCAGAGAATGGACAGCTCAACCTTTCTACAGAGGACTTAAAAATCCATCCGGAGCTAAAGAGACTTGAGTTGGAGGCCAGGCTTTTGGAAATAGAAGCAGAAGAGAGACTGAAGCATCTAGAGAGTGAGGAAAATGAGAAACTGTGACGTCTGCAGGCTGAGGAGAATGAGAGGCAGAGGCAACATGAAAAGGAGATGCTGACTCTTCGCCAGAGTCATGGAGATAATGGGGAAGGGAGTAACTGAACCCCAGAAGCAACAAAGGTCAGTAATTTTCTTCCACAGTTTACAGAGGGGGATAATTTTGATAGTTTAATTCATATGTTTGAGAGGGTATGTAAACAGTATGATGTTGATCAAAGGCTCTGGGTATGGTTTCTGACCCCCTTACTTCATGGTAAAGCTGTAAATGTTCTGTCCAAACTATTTGACATTGACATTTTAAACTATAATGTTGTAAAGAACGATTTGCTAGAATTTTTTAAGCTAGCACCTGAAGTTTATAGGAAAAGATTTCATGAGCATAGACACAAGTCAGATGAAAGTGTGTGTGAATATGTTACTGAACTGAGCACTTATTTTCATATGTAGGTGAGTGGATGTCAGGTCACCACTTTTGAAGGGCTGGCATAACTTTTGGTGAGGGAACAAGCCCTTAGCACTTTGCCTGAGGACGTGAGGATCTGGTTAGCTGATAGACAATGCTCTACTGCAGATGAGTTGGGGAAGAAGGGAGACCTATACCTAGCAAGCAGGGCATCTCTGCACAGGAAAGAGACACCCAGTGCTGCTCATGGGTTTAAGGGAACCCATGGTGGGCAGCCCAGACTGCCCCAACAGAATCCACCAGTAGCAAGGGAAGCCACTAGTCCAGGTACACATCCAGGACCTAGGGTTAAATGTTTTGAATGCAACTCGTGGGGCCATGTGGCATATAGATGTCCACGAAGGCAAGGTGGGGAACAAAAGGTGAGAGAGCCAGTAAATGGGAATGACAAAATGCCAATAGTAGGTTGTCTTGAAACAAAAGGGTTACCAAAATACCATCCTGCAGATGTCCTGATAGGGGAGGATTTTGATGAGGCAGTACCATGTGTTTATGCAGTTACACATAGTCAGGCTTGAAGACAAGCATGTGGGTCTGGTAGCCTGGGGGAGACCCAGAAGAACCGCCCACTTACAGCCAGGACTGGTGAGGTGGTTACTTCAGGGAGGGGGCTATCTGTAGCAGTGAGACTGAATGTGAGCCGCAGCTGCTTGTGGGTACTGATGTTCCCTTGGACAGAGTGACTGCAAGGGCAAAGGTGAGTAGTGGTACCCAGGCTGACAGTGAGGCACTGCTGTCAGAGGATGCAAGGCGTCCTGTGGAAGGGGGCGTGAGAAGGGTTACAAAGAGAGAGTTGAGACAGGCTCAGCTCTCAGACCCTTCATTACAAGGCCTGAGGCAGGTAGCTAGTGAGGCACCTGATTCTCAAGGGAAGGGGGAATCTGTATACTGGGACAAAGGGTTACTGTATAGAGAATGGACCCCTGAGGGAGGGCTAGAGGGTGAGAGAATACAGCAGTTGGTAGTGCCTAGAACCTACAGTCTGACACTTCTAGCCATAGCCCATGATATTCCCTATGCAGGTCATATGGGCATAAAACATACAAAGAGACATATTATGCAGAACTTTTATTGGCCCGGGATTTCCAGAGATGTAACCGGGTACTGCAGGACCTGTGAGCAGTGCCAAAAGTTAGGCAAGGCAGGAGACAAAGTGAAAGATTCTTTGATGCCTTTGCCTGTGATTGAGGAGCCATTTCAGAGGGTAGCTATGGATATTGTGGGGCCTCTGAGTACCCCATGTTTCACAGGGAAAAAGTATATCCTAATAGTAGTAAATTATGCTCAAGAAACCCTGAGGCAGTGGCTTTGTCCTCCTTTGAGCCGGAAAAGGTGGCAAATGCTTTGTTAGAGATTTTCCGTGGAGTAGGTTTCCCAAAAGAAATACTGACTGACAGAGGTGCCAATTTCATGCCAGACCTACTGGCTTGTCTTTGGAAGTACTGTGGGATGAAGCACTTAAAGACCACCCCCTACCATCCCCAGACTAATGGTCTTGTTGAGAGGTTAAACTCTGCACTCAAGTCCATGCTACGGGCATTTGTAGACCAGTTTAAGAGGGAGTGGGACAAATATTTGCCCCAACTGTTGTTTGCTTACAGAGAGGTTCTCCAGAAATGCACAAGTTTTTCAGCCTTTGAGTTGTTGTGTGGGCATAGGGTGAGGGGGCCTCTAGACTTAATTCATGATGAATGGGAGGGTGAGTTTGAATCTCACAAGGAGTCTGTTGTGGCATATATCCTAAACCTCAAGACAAGACTCGGAACTCATGGGCTTGGCCCAGGAGAACCCTGGCAGAAGCCCAACAGCAGACAAAGGTCTGGTATAACAGGAATGCTCGAGTTGGAGAGTATGCTGTAGGGCAGCAGATAATGGTTCTCATTCCTGTCAGACACAACAAGATGCAGGCAGCTTGGGAGGGACCCTACAAGGTGGTAAGGAAGGTCAGTGATGTTAACTACATGGTGGAACTGCTAGGCAGGAGGCAGGAGCACAAATTGTACCATGTTAACATGATGAAACCTTACCATGATAGGGAGGCCCTTGTGCTGAGTATTTGCAGTGGATCGCAGGAGGAGTCTGAGGGAGATCTGGTGACTGATCTCCTCAGTGAGGCTCGGACTGACACCTCAGTGGAAGAGGTAGCAATGTCCCAGCAGCTATCTCCTACCCAGGTTTGAGAAATCAGAGCAGTGTTACAGGAGTTTGGGGACATGTTCACTGGAAAACCAGGATGCACCACCAGGTGGATACAGGACCCCAAAGGCCTATTAGGCAGGCCCCTTATAGGGTGCCTGAGAGAGTCAAACAGACTCTGAGGGAGGAGATACAGGAAATGTTGGAACTAGGGGTAATTCAGGAGTCCAACAGTCCCTGGGCCTCCCCAGTGGTGCTGGTACTGAAGAAGGATGGCCGCATCAGGTTCTGTGTGGACTACAGGAATTTAAATACTCACAGAGAGTCAGATGCTTACCCCATGCCTAGGACAGATGAAGCCCTAGAGTAACTGTGTGGGTGCTAAGTATCTTGCCACCATTAATCTTACCAAGGGTTACTGGCAGCTGCCCTTGACTCCCAGTGCTAGAGAGAGGTCAGTCTTTGTGACTCCTTTTGGTTTGTATGAGTTCACAAAGATGCGCTTGGGATGAAAAATGCCCCAGTGACTTTTCAGTAGCTGACAGATCATACCCTAGCAGGAGTAGGTGATTTTGCCCTTGCTTACCTAGATGATATTGCCATCTACAGCCATTCCTGGCAAAAGCAACTTCACCATGTCAGGGAGGTGCTAGTAAGACTACAGAGGGCAGGGTTGACCATTAAGCCCAGCAAATGTCAGGTGGGTATGGCAGAGGTCTCCTACCTGGGACATAGAGTGGGGAGTGCTAAGATCAGGCCAGAGCCAGCCATAGTGGAAGCCATTCAGGCATGGCCTGCACCTGTTACCAAAAAGCAGGTGAGGGCATTCTTAGGGACAGCAGGGTACTACAGAAAGTTTGTCCCCAGTTATTGTATCATAGCTGCTCCCCTCACAGACCTGACAAGTTAAAACAGGCCAGATAATGTAGTGTGGGCCACAGCACGTGAGCAGGCATTCCAGAAGCTTAAGGAAACTTTGGGAGGACCCCCTGGGTTAGTCAGTCCAGATTACAGCAAAGAATTTGTTTTGCAGGTGAATGCTTCAAACCATGGGGTGGGGACTGTGCTTAGCCAGATTTCTTCAGAGGGAGAAGAGCACTCAGTGGTTTATCTCAGTCATAGGCTCCAACCCAGGGAGGAATGCTATGCAGCTGTAGAAAAGGAATGTCTAGCCATAGTGTGGGCACTACAGAAACTTCAGCCTTATCTGTATGGAAGGAAATTCACTGTAGTTACAGATCACAATCCCCTAACATGGTTAGATCGAGCCAGCCAGCAAAATACCAAGTTACTAAGGTGGAGACTAGGGTTGCAAGCATATGATATGTCAGTGCAGCACCCCAGTGGGATTAGCAATGTCATCGCAGATGGGTTCTCAAGACAAGGAATGGGGTAAGGTATACCCAAATAGACTCAATCCTTTCAAGCAACGTTTCTCAAGGGACACTTGAAAAACCTAGCTTGGGTTCTCAGTGGGGGGGGGGTGATAAAATGTAAAGGCTGCCAGCCTAGCTAGATAGAATTTTGTAAATAATTCTAGGTAATTATAAATATTAATATGATCCACAGGCTTGTTTTACAAATGTAAGAAAATGGTTATGTGCTGAGCTTCAAAAATGTAACCACAGTGCACCCTGCTGGAAGAAAACAGAAATCTGTATAAACTCTATGGCTATGTAATGTATGTTTCCATGGTAGAAAACTGGGACATACAGAGTTAACAGCAAAAAATTAGCAGTAAAGGATGAGAACCACAGGTGCAAAATCCAGTAAAATGCCATTTATTGGTAAGCACTTTTATCAGGTTTAAAATCACCAGTAATGGAAATCAACACTATATCCTGCCCATATAAAGTTGTTTTTAATTCTGTCCGGGACTTTAAGATATATAATTATAGCAGTGTTTATTTTTCATGTGCTCATGCTGATTTTTTTAGTAGCGGTAACAATTTTGCACCTAAGAAGTATAGTGATATTGTTCGACTTATATGTGATTTAAAATTATATGTTCATAATTTAAATTTGAAGTATATGTACAGAAAACAACTGCGCAGTGACGGTGAACCTGCCCTGAGAATACAGAGTGTATACAACCCGGAACTGCACGACTTGTTAAAAGTGTTTGAAAGTGCCTGTGAGGTTGACTTTAGACATTTTTTGAAGTATAACAACACTATTAGTAATTTAACAACTGAGGAAAGCAATATTTTGCCGGAATTGTGTACCAACCATGATATACGATACATGCAGCCTGTAGTTATGCAATGGGATGATTGTGTACAGAGAATGCTTCAAGTTTTGTATAGTGAGACCTATAGTGAGGCTTCTTTAAATGAAGTAAGTGTGGCTTATAGGAAAATTGACTACAATTTGTTGGACATGTTGACACAAGATCAAATAACAGTCACTGAATATAATTATATAACCGTTGAATTTCCTAAGCTCCCAGTGATTTTTGGTATACCGAAGATCCATAAGGATCTCAATAATCCCCCTCCCCACGCCCAATTGTTGATTCTTGTTGGTCTAAAACTAGCTTGTTTGTTTGCCTTTCGGCTTTTTCCCGGTAAGGGGTTGCCACAGCAGAACTCCGGTCCGCTAATGATTGGCAGTACATTTTTACAAAACGCCAAGGTGCCAGCTCGAGCCCAACCTTCAACGAAGGCACGCCCATTTATGCACGCATGTCTTTCGAACGCTACCCAACCGTGGGGAGGACATGTAGACTCCACACAGAAGGCACTCCCAAGCCATGCCGAGAATCGAACGGGAGAACCTCTTGCTGTGAGGTAACAACGCTACTGCCATACCACCGTGCTATAAAGCAAAATTCCTTGATAAGTTAAAAAATTGTGTTTTAAAGATTTCTTACATTTGTAAAGATTCATGGCACTTTTTGTCAATGTGTAACAGTTTAAAACCTATATATGATGAAATTTTCATTACCATAGATATGAAAGATTTGTTCAGTTGCATACCCCATCAAATTGGTATAGAATGGTTTGGTGAATTTTTACGTGAAGTGATGGAACGTAACCAAGATGTTATTAACACCTATTGCCAGCTAATGGATATAGTGTTAAGATATAACTTCATTCAGTTTGAAGGGCACTATTTCCAACAGAACCAGGGTGTGGCCATGGGCTCTGCCTGTGGCCCACTGTATGCCACTATCATTATGGCCTGGTGGGAAAGATGTTTTTTTTTACTAGCAGATTTCATACCTATATCTCTATGTATGCCCTTGTTTTGGAAGATTTGTTTATCTGCTGGAAGGGACCCCTAGAGGAAATAAGTTCATTTGTAGAATAAATCAATCAAATGACTGACTTTTTGAAATTCACTTACACATTGGGTACAAATTGTATAGTGTATTTAGTTGTTGAATTATCCAAGACGGAAGGTGGTGGAATTAAATCTGAAATATATAGAAAACCCACATTTTTTTAACTGTTATTTACACTGCACTAGTAGTCATCCACTACATGTTAAACGTGGAATCATTAGGGGACAACTTGTAAGAACAGCCCGAATGGTTTCTGAATTTAATGATTTTTGAGTGAATGTGATGTAATGGGGCAGATGTTTTTGGATAGGGGGTATCCCATATCTTTGATTCGTAGTATAAGGGATGAAGTTACAAGGAAGCGATTTTATGCACCTCTAATACAAGAGTCAAGTTTAACATCACCCCACTCCCACATTCAACCCGGGGCACGGGTAGAATCATCACATGAGTTTATGACCAATAGTAGTCTAGTAATATATGAATCTAGTCATAACAAAGAAAGGAGTTTAACTTCTACTAATGATCCTTCTTTT
Source organism: Protopterus annectens (assembly GCF_019279795.1). NCBI lineage: Eukaryota > Metazoa > Chordata > Ceratodontiformes > Protopteridae > Protopterus > Protopterus annectens. The sequence continues at coordinate 130,696,790 of NC_056749.1, forward strand.
TGCCCTTTTGTTACTACATTCTGTGAAGACAGTTTTATGGTAACTGATATATTAAACAAAAATTAGAGTATCATAAAAGGGGACTTAGATATGCTGGACACCTTTGGACCAATCCTTAAGGTAGTATATCGAAGAGGTTGTTGTTGTTGTTTGTCTTTTGGCTTTTCCTGGTTAGGGGTCGCCACAACGGAACTCCAGTCCACTAATGATTGGCAGTTAGTTTTTATGGTGTCGAGTTGCCAGCCCGACGCCCAAACTTCAACGAAGGCATGCCCATTCAATGCATGTCTTTTGAATGCCCACTCGACCGCGGGGAGGACATGCAGACTCCACACAGAAGGCACTCCCAACCCAAGCCAAGAATCGAATGGGAGAACCTCTTGCTGTGAGGTATATCGAAGGGGTAGTAATATGAAAAATATTTTGGAAAGGAAATGTATTGATACCAGGACACTGACCTGTCAGATGGCACCATGTGGTATGTGCCATCAGTGCCAACATATTTTTATTGGGTCCAGCATTAAGGTAGTGGACAAGACCATAAAAATAAAGGGCAAATATAGCTGTTATTCTCGGGCAATGGTTTATATTGCCCTATGCACACAATGTAATGGATACTATGTGGGCAAAACACAACGTACATTGTCACAAAGAATTTATGAGCATTTTTATGAAATAGCACAACACAAGGAAACCAGTGCCTTATAAAGACACTTAAAGGTATTTCCCAACACACTTTTAAATTTGCGGTATTACAGCATATACAAAGTGAAGCTTGTTGGGGACCATGGAAGCTATATTTAGAAGAGAAAGAGGTATGGTGGCAGATTTATCTGATTGCTAGTTGTCCACCGGAATTAAATGACATGGTGTCCATTTCTAGTTTGCTTAAATTAAAAGCCTATGATAGATAGAATTTCATTCTTTATCACTAGAAATGTGGTGTAATGTATAAATTCAAATGGTAGATGGATGTAATGCAACATTAATAGTGCTATGAATGTCTCTTTAAGGAACATGTATTTTTAAACTTGTAGGTTCGTGAATTTTTAAATGAATCATGTGGGGGTGTTTACTTGATGTCATTGGCTGCTGGCAGTTATGACACTGGTATAAATGTTTGGGCATGCTTGTAAAATGATGTCTGAAGAAGTTTGGTGATTTTAAACCTGACGAAAGCGATTACCAATAAATGGTATTTTACTGGATTTTGCACCTGTGGTTCTCATCCTTTGCTGCTAATTTTTTGCTCTTCTGATTGGTGAAAATTTGCTTTACTTGATTGGCACATATATAGTTAACTTGCAGTCTCTAAGAAAATAATCTGATAAAAAAAAGCATTTTACAGCTGTGTGTGATCTCAAGCTAAGAGACAGAATGTCTGGTCTAGGAGCGTCTTTATATTGTTTTAAGACAGAGATAATTACCAGGTTTCACATGTAAAGTGTCTTTTATAGCTTTGACTTCATGCCAGCTACAGATCACAAAGAAATGTTAAATTTTAAGTTCTGTGTGCCTGGGAAACTTAAGCAGAAGTGACTAAGAATGATGTAATCTGAAATGACTCAACAGTAATGTGCATTGTCAATTTAAGAACTATCTCAAGAGAAAGAGATTGCATTTTGTATTAATCTTCAGACCGGTTAACAACTCACTCACACTTGCATGCGCTGTAAGTAGGATTTAGATCTTAGTATTTGTCTTAGAGATAGATAGAAATAGCAAGATTAGTCTAGCTGTTTTCTGTATTGATGTCAGACTATCCTACAATGTTGTTTTTAAAGTATTTCCTGTGATTTCTGAATTCTCTGTTGTCACTGTGTTGAATCAATGAGTATTGTCTTGTGCTTTTATTATTTATTATTAAATATTTTTAAGCCATTTAACTGTGACTGTTTTATGTAGAGATAATTTAACCTCTTAGTGTACTTGCATGTATTTGGTGATACTGTATAAGCCACTCCAATAGCCTTGCTGTTGGTCTCACTTACTGTTTTGATAATAGTAACATTGCACAGTAGACACTCTTTGGTAAGGGCCTTTATAGTAGCTGATAAGGGTAGTTGGTGGCAAAAGGGAGCATAGCTGGAGAACCTGTGCCAGCCTTCCCCAGGAGTGTCTGTGTGTTTGCATAAAAATCAAATCTCAAAAGTGTGTATGTGTGTCAGCTACTTGGGCATGGACACAAAGCACTGGTTGGACCCAGAGGGTGCTAAAGGTTTTGGCTTGACTCCTCGGCTGAGATCCGAACCCTATAGCTCTGCCAGTGGGGAGTCTAATTGGGTACCTGAAGACAGAGGGAGAAACCAGCCCCAGACTGACTGTGATCTCTGAGTGCTCTTAAGGCAAATTGTACTTTACTGTGTGTGTACTTGTTATCCTCCCAATGTGGACACCCCACACTGGTGCTAGTGTTGAGGATTGAGGCTCCTTGATTACAGGGCCAGTGCACAGGCATCAGAGTCATATGCAATGTAGTGCCATGTGCATATCAGTAGAGATCATGGTTGCATACCTCTCAGCTGCCAGACTGTCACAGAATGTCCAGATTTCAGTCACATAAGTTTGGCCTGTTGAACAGAAATTTGTGTTTTTTTTGGCAAATCACGGAGGTTGAAGTCATTAAATAATGACATATATTTGAGTTTGACTTCACATTCTTCAGAAATATGCATGCTAACACAAATCTTATCATTCTAGCAACTTTCCCCTTTTCTTGTGTTTAGTGTACATTGTAGGTTTGAGTGGGTGGTGTTACGCTGCTCTGGTCTGTATGTTTGATCCAGTGAGTGGTTGGTTTCGCACTGGTGGAAGGGGTCAATTTACTCACTGTCAATTACTGGTGAGCAGTTCAGGCTGCCTTGGTTCTTAATGGTTTTAATATTGCTATTCATATTGTTGTAAATTACTGATGTACACTGTATTTTTTCAGTAATTTGTCATGGGGTCTTTTGGTGTGTTTTTCATTTAGGCAGGGTGATATGTAAAACTGTTTTTGGAGTACACGTGAGCCTTAATAAGCTATGCAACATGCTTGTCACTTTATTTGAGTTACAGTATTGTTATGAATCTATTGTCTTTCCGTGGAATAGTATGCTACTTGTTTTGCAACTCATAAATAACCATAATAAAAATACCAGGAGGTCTACTCCTTGATTCTTACAAGAAAGAAAAGTTCTGTGACCCATTGGAATTTCAGAATTTCACAAATATGTGAATGGAACAAGATCATTAGAAGAGACAGACAGATTTCCAGTGGCCATGGCAAATGAGAACATTCATCTGACCTCTTCAGGAGTACTGTAGATAATTTGTTGAACACAACAAAATTTTCCAGTATGCTGCAAATCTTTCACATCAAACTCATCCTTGTGATGTACACAACCTAAATTGGTTAGAGCTGTCTCAGCTTCTGACATTAAATCAACTAACAAATATACACAAAATACTCACCAAACCCATCCTGGGGAGGGGGGATGGGGTGGTGGCATTTGTCACTGACATTCCCTAAGGGAAGGCATGGTCCAAAGAGGATGGGGGAGGAATGTGTCAGGGAAGTGGGTAAGTTATATATAAATAAATAAATAAAAACTCCAGCTACAAGGTCGACACTGGACCCCTAGAGCTCCTTTAGGTTCCTTGCTGCCTCAGGCTTACATATGGGCATTGGACTATGGAGTGAATTGAAGCATCAGTAGACTTAATGTACGGTGTGGAGCACCAGGGGAGTTGTCAGTATGACAGTAAGAGAGTAGAAAAAAGTATGGTTTGTGTGCAATTTACAAGAAGTCAGTAAACACCAAAACTATGGATAAACTAACAGAAGCATTTTTGTTCATCCTGTTTTGAAATTTTATATAGGGCTAAGCAGTTCTGTGTACATTGCTTAACTGTTGAAATAACTGACTAATAACTGTTGAATAAATGACTAAATTATCATAATTCTCAAGTTCTCTTAAAGCCGATAAGTCATCCTTATTTAAATTATAAAAACGTTGTTTATATGGGACTTTCAATTTCTGTGACAACTCAGTCTTACATATCTTCAAAAAAATATCTAATGTTGAATTCATCTTAGGTAAAAAGGTGCTAGGTTCCTTTAAAGAAGCAGAATTATGACAATTACTTCTCTAAGTCATTACAGGGATCGAAGTAAGGAAAGTTTCCTTGAGCAAATATGAAAATAAAAATAAAAACACAAGAGTTACTCTGACATATGCTAGTGAGATAGATAAAGTTTGTGAAGCTATTAGAAACAATTGGAAATTGTTAATAATGGATGGGCAGATCAAAGAAATGTTGTTACTTGATTTTGCTTTATTTAATTTTCATTTATGCAAAACAGCTGTGCCTTACAGAGCTTTGTTGTGCCGCCATGAAGCGATGGATTTGTTTTTTACAGGTGTTATCTGTACATTAATAATCTGCTGGAGAACCTTCATTCTCTAGTTGGGTACTTGACTGTATGTTTTGGCCATTATCTAAAAGACCAAGATCTCAAAATATAAAAACATTTAAAATATTTCCATTACTAGAGATTTCCATTAGCACAGAAGAATAAATCTCTGAATAATTCCCAGGTGACCTGAGTGTAGCAGATGACTCCAGTGCCTGCTGGAGCAGTGAGGATAGGAATGCCAATCCTGGGGAGAGGAGTTGAATCATAGCTGCCCAGTGGGACACACCACTGGATGAGAGTCAACTACACAAGGCATGGCTCTAGGATGGGTGTTTAGCCACTATGCCATAATTGTCATTGTGGGTGCAAAGAAATGGCTGTAGGCTAATTCTGGCAGAATATTTTGCAGTCTAAGGTATGCACATGTGGCGGCTTTCCCCAAAAACTGAAAAACAAAACATGTTGCTTTTTCATTCCATTTGACCTAGTTAAGGTTGAAAAGAAGCTAGCTAAGCAGTTCTTTCCTCAGTCACAGAGTATATCTGCTGCTCTAGAATACCCAAATATTCCCGAGCCAAATAAATATAATTCCTATTTCCAGCATTTCCTAGGTCTGCACTACAATCTCTTAGCAGTGAAGTGTACTGCAACAGTAGCCACCCTAAAGATTCATAGGTTTTTAGGTAGCTGTCCTCATGGGCCATTTTAAGCCTAACCAGTTTTCCTCTGAGGTGAGAATCAAACCCTGTACCTAGTATCTGTGAGTTAAACACCTTAACTATTATGCCAACTCCAACTCCACATTTTATAAAATGCCTGAACCACCACAATTCATTCTTAGGAACGTGAAGAAGCAGCAGTTCTTCTCCATACATGTCCAAACTCCTGTCCTTGTCACTTTGAGTAAGCTTGGTGACTCTACAGACAAAGATTTCTACTTTTGTACTGCTGCTCTTGTTTTTCTGTTATTATTGACATTTCATAACCATCTATGAGGAAGGAAACATTCTGCCTGTTAAACCAAGATTTTTTTTCTAAGAGCTTAGCTCCCTCCTCACCACCACAGATCAGTTCAACACTGACAAGAATGCAGCTACAGCCGTATTCCACTTTCTGGGTCTCCCTTACCATCACTCATTGAGATGCTTAAACTCTTCACATGGAGCAGCGACGCTCACATGTCTACATGCAGGCACATACACACCTGAACACATCTGGCTACTCTCTTTAGCGAATTACCAGGCCCTTCAGACTTCGGCTGAATCATTCAAATACATGACAGATCCTGATCAGGTGAGGCCCAAAAGACATTATCATCTGTAAACAACAGAGATGCAAACACTAAGCCCCAAACTGGATATCTTCTCATCTTAGGCTTTGTTGTGATACCCTGGCCAATCAGTAGAGGTGGCAAGATGTTTCCCTGGTGAAGCACAATGTCCAACTTAAATGAATGGCTTAATGCCAAGAATGGAGAGACAGCTCTTTACACGCTTACATATGTATATATGAATGCATTACGAATCTCAAAACATCCTAACCACTGACATCAGTATCACAGAACATTATTCTGCCAACATCAATATCAGAAAACATAATTCTTGACTGCACAAGCAGTTGAAAGTACATAATATTGATACATTCATTTAAATTTGGATTTAATTCAGCATTTTATAAAACCTTGTATGAAGTGATCTTGGTTCACTTATTTTACTTCTTTGAAATTAAAACCTCTTTAATGACTACTGTAAGAAATTTCTTCTGCTGTTGAACTCTGTGATTGTCCTTTCTTTGTTTGGTGATAGTGTGATCAAGGGGTATATTAGTACCATAGCCCCTCCTGAGGTATAGATTGTGGACATAAGGGTCGAGCCTCCTGTCCCAAATAAAATGCTGTTATCATCCATGAGTGCCGGATCGACAATTGAAATGAAAGCATTGTCACATATGAGGTGACACACACCACTGCAGGGTTTAAAACCCTTACTACCAATTTATTGAAAGACATGCAGGTAGGTGCATGCGTGAATGGGTGTGCCTTCTTTGAAGGTTGGGCATTGGGCTGGCAACTCGGCACCGTAAAAATCCACTGCCAATCATTAGCGGACCGGAGTTCTGCTGTAGCAACCCCTAACTGTGAAAAACCGAAAGGCAAACAACTGACAATTTTTTGGTGTATAGACAAACAGAATACATACTCGGACATTTCCTTCATTGAGATTTCAATTGTCTGAAATAATGAAAATATGTATAACTGTAAAAACAACTTTATTAAGCCTGTAGGGATTCTAGCATCCCATTTTATAAGGCAAGCTGCATCTATTAAAGTTTTTAAATCAGTGACAGCTATAAGTGTTTATTTCCTTTGGTTGACTTCAATGTATATTTAGCCCCATCTAACTTCATAAAGGGGGGGGGGGCAGTCTTTTTTGGCCTTGTTGTGTCAGATAAATTATTTCTTGAGTGTAAGTACATATTTATACTTTTACTTACCATTACATAGCTTTAACTCATTCACTCCAATGGAGCGCAGGAAGTTTGCACTGTAACTTTCAGTGGGTGGAGCCTAAGCTTTTGACAGAATCAAATTATGTCCTTAAATTTCAAACAAATGTTCATATCTCTGGAATCATAGGGGTTATAAAAGAAGTATAAATGGCAACCTTTTCAGCACAAACTATCTTTACAATGGTAGTATTCTTTAGATTCTAAGTCTTAAACTAATTTTTATAAGTCACAGTAAACACAGTAACTATTGTATTATTTTGTATTATTTTGTAAACAACGTAGGGTACTTTTCCGTTATCGGGGAAACAGTTATAACGTGTGTGGGTGATGTCAATTTCTGTGCAGCTTGGCTGTATCTTTTTGCAAGACTGACTGTCGTGAATGCCAGGGGAAACATATAGCGGTGGTACTTTTTCAGATATCCCAAGTCAGGCATTTTTTAAGGAAAATAGACATTTTACAGCTCAAACCATACATACATACAAAGGCAAAGGACTGGACTCCACCTATTTGACTGGTTTATCTTTTTCTTTGTATATAACGTGTCTTCGATGCAACTGTTTCAGGTAACTTAGCACACATTTTTGTCTTAAAATCTCAGGACACTTACCCACCCCACCGTCACCACTACTGACATTAGGATTTGGGACTGTACTGCAAAAGAGTGGGATAGAACGTAACATTACACACACAGAGCGGCTTGTTGTCTGCTACAATGTGGCATCATCACATTCAGCACTGATAACAAGAACAGGCAAATGTGGTATTGAAGAAACGTGGCTTACATAATTTCTATACAGAAAAAAAAAAAAGAAATCGCACGAATAAGAGAAAAATATTTTTGCTCCGTGCTGAACTCTAACTGAGCCTCATAACAGCGGGCCACAAACAGGGTCACTTATGTGTTCGTAAAACAAGGTGACCTGACAGTAGACACTTACAATTAGTGATTCAGTAATTCATATACCCTTAACCACAGGAAGATCAGTAAATATTGGGGGAGCGATGCTGCTTTTTAAGTGTCCAAACCCTACTGTTATGCCTACATCGTGGCAGCTGATACTTGAAAGGTATATTCCCCTGTCATTTTCTGAGATATGACTGTAACCACACTATGTCCATCCAAAGTCCCAAATGTGCTGATTTTGCTGCTACTTTCGTCAAGCTTATCATCAGTCCTTGAAGGGTTAGAGCGCCTCGCAAACTTTTCTACGAGACAAATATTTTTCTACAAGAACATATAGAAGACACGAATGTTAAAAAAATACAGTACTTCAGCTGCGCGATCATTGCGTGTACATGCTAGCTCATTAGAACCGTTGCCCCGATAACGGAAAAGTACCCAACTTAGAATATCTCAGCAACCACTAAAGTTACACACATACAGTCAGCAGCATTTTATTCATCTAGCTGAGAGCTTTCATGTGAAACTAAGGAATTCTGTCTGTGTTACTTGGTTGTTAAGATATTTAGAAAAATATGAAAGTTATATCTATATAAATTAATATCATAAAAACAACCATTAATATCTATTTACCTGCACTAGACAGAGGTCAAATATTAATGCAGTTGAGTTTGCTATTGTGTAAGCTTTAAGATGAAATCTTTTAAAATCTTGTAAATTGCATGGGTTTGGAATTATTGATGCAAATATGAAGAAGCAATATTTGACTCTTAGAGGCATCAGTAGGAGTTAACTGCAGATGCACCTGGAGGCGTCACTCGGATGTAATGAGTTAATTATAAAAGACCTTTTTGACATAAGAAAAGATGAATTATCTGGATTTTTTACTGAGCTTCTCAAATCAGTCTCAGACATCTGCAAGAGAATTCCTCAGGATTCTATGATTCATGGCTTCTAATGATTCCTCTAAGTAGATTACACATGAGAATGGTGCAATTGTTTAAAAAAACACACACGGACTCAGCATTTGCATTCTCTAGAGTATCAAATTCCCATCCTGGGCTTTGTAAAAAGGGAGCTACATTATTGGAGACAAAAAAAATCAACTGAACTAGTTATTTTTATCAAAATGGAGCTATCTTCCATTTCACAGAAGAAATGTTGAAAACCTAGCAACATTCAAAGCTCTCTACAAATCATTATTTTGGAATTGCTTTCCCAGTTGTGAAAATATCTATTCTCTGAGTTTACCTACTTTACATGCTCAAATTCTAAATATCTGGATTTACAATATCATTTTATATTGTACTGAATGTTGTGATTTTTCTATTCTAAATGTTTCTATTACTCGTGGGGCTTTTCTCCCCATGCCTCCGCTGAAAAAGGGCTTTGGCTCATTCAGACTAACCAAGTCAACAAATGTCAATTATATAAATAAAATATTAATTAGTTAATATCTTTGCAGATACATCCTTCTTTACTTCTAAGTGTATGAAATAAAAGGAGACAGTGTAATGTCTTAAGTTGTGCTTTTTAACTTAAGTTCCATGCTCTGTTATTAATGCATACGTGGTTGGAAACTTAGTCTAGTATAACATATTTGAATTAATCATGCCTATGCATCATTTAGGTAGGAACATTATGCTCAAGGTCCTTTTGATTTCCTTCTGTTACATTGGTGTGCTTTCTTTTTCACATCATGCCTTTCTCGCATCCCATTTTTCCTGAAGTATTTGCTGTCTTATTTGTTATCTTCACAACTATCTCCTTCCTTTAGTCTCTAACTCTTTCTCTTCTAAACTAAATCTTACATTTTTTACTTCTCTATGCATCACTGTCTTTGTTTATATCAATTTTTTTATTTCTTTTGTACTGTTACTATTTATAACAGCTGATTTTATCGCATGGTGAGTTTGTTGAACCATCTTATTGTTCTGCCTGTATCTAAACTTGCCTTCCAACCTTTGCTACTGTTTTTTCTTTCTTTTTCATATATCTGTTCCTGTTCCTTTTTCCACCTTCCTACTTCATTGGATGATTCTTCCCGTTAAGCTCAGCCATCCGCAAAGTATACTTTTCAGTTTATTATTTCATGCAAGTTTACTAATTCACATAACAGGCAAGAACAATAGTCTGCTCTTCACAAAGAAGGCAAGATTTAATATGATGCATTTGAATATATTATTAGTTTTATTTTTGTAATTTAAAACATTTCAAAAGCTAAAACTCAGAGGAGATTTCGATTACTTCCTGCTTGTTACGAGTGATAGATCCTTTATTGTAATTAATCAATGGGTGGCCTACGACAAAAATGACACACACACACACACACACACACACACACACACACACACACATTGTCAAATGTGTGTGATGTCAGATTGGCACAGACAAAAAGCATGTATAGAATTTTTTTAAAAAGTCAGGGACAGATATAATTGTGTGAAAATAGATGGTTAATACGTCTTATTTACATTTGAAGAGATGGAAGATAGCACACTGTCACTCTAAACCACAAAGGGTTGTGACTTTAATGGTTGGAGAGAGTCTCAAATCAGTCATTCTACATACCAGCAATGATAGTTAAGGAAGATACGTGCTGTCAAGATTAAAACAGAAAGGAGAATCAGTATTTTGTACAGACCCGCTGATGATAATACAAAAGCTGGATTTCTTAAGGGAAAATAACATGCCGCTGGAAGGAACTTTCAGCAGTTACAGTGAGTGGGGATTTTAATGCGTTTCTAAGCCCAGTTGTAGACAGGAACTCATAAGGACACCCTAGGCTTTCCTAGGTCAATTAAGTAACTGCATGAGTAAATTTCCTCTAACAGATTTATTGAATGCACTCCATTGTTAGGGGCTATATACACACACCTTTCCTAATGTTTGGTTAGTTGATTGTATTACTGAATAATGGTACAGATTGTAAAGGTGATATTGCAAAATGTCGGTCATAAGATGCCAAAACTATCATGGAGGTTGGATCCCCTACTCTTAATATAGTTTGAATATTGTGAGAAAATTAAGGAATGTATGACAGCAAATCCTTTTCAGCATGCGAATAGTATACTTTATCACTGAGATTTCTTTAAAGCACATGTTAGGTATATAAACATCACACACACACACACACACACACACACACACACACACACACACACACACAATATGCATAAATGCATTTGAGAAAGAAAAAGTGGAATGAATGCCTTACACTGTGCTAAAATGCATTAAATCAGCTAAACTACTGGCACAACAACAGTGAGAAGAAAAGAAGAATGATTTATTTATTCATTTAGGAATAAAAATAGAAGTAGTACAGCACAGTGTATTAGTGATGCATTTATGCTATTCTGCATGGATTTGTATATGTTAATGTATACATTTAAGCAGGAGGATGGAGATGTCTTTATGGGAGGATGGAATTCCCCAGATACTTCTCCACAACAACTAGCCACTCCCATTTGCTCCATCCTAATTATGGCTTTGAACTTCCTGGGCTTTCATAAGAGGTTCACTGACAAGCTGGTACGTCCACACTGTTTTTGATGTAATAAGAATAGAATCTATCAAACCATGTGGCAGCACTCTATCATGATTTATTCATGGTGTTTGATTATGGTGAATAAAACTGTCATGGTGTGTTGTACCTCCTTATGGAGTTAAGGGTCCCTTTTAGAATTTTGTCAGATCCCCTATCAAACCCAGCAATCAAGTGTCCACCAATGGACTTGTTTGCAGGCCACTTGATGTTATAATGGGCATGAGACAAGGGCACCAACTTTCACCACTTCTCTTCATCCCAAAGATAGATCCTAATGTGCAGATTTGAAGGACAAGTGTATGTCTGGGGCTTGCAAGATATCTCAAGTTAGCCAGTTATACATCATGGTTTTCAGGTGACAGGGTAATCAGGTTTGGGAAGCTCATCTCTGACCTCTCATCTATATTGGAAATCCTAGATCAGTTCATTGAGTTCTCCGAGGTGAGATTAAATAGAAAAAAGTTAGTACGGGTCCCACTTAAGCAGGATAGTTACTATATAGTAGAGCTGCAGCTGGAGAAAATCAAAACATTAATGAATGTATTACATTCATAGGAATCATTCTGATGGGCAATGTAGTAAAGCTTACAGAGGTCAACATGACACCGTTTCTCTGGGATCTGAGAGATACAGTACCAAAATGACACTCTTTTCACCTTCCTACCGAAGATTAATGCTTTTCAAATGAGTTGCCTATTCAAGATCTTTTTCTTAATAACATATATTCCACAACCATGCTGTATAACATTAACATCAGAGACACAGAAAATGTGTGCTGATGGGAAGGTAAAATGCTTAGTTGCTAGAAGGATATTGATGTGCTACAGCCAGAAGGATGTCTTGCATTGCTAAATTTTGAGCTATATGCACTTGCAGTCATCTTATGCAATAACATACATGCAAGAGTGAAACCAGTCACGATTTGGAGTCCAACCGGTCTTAGCTACCAGCACTTTCAATAAAAGATCCAAACATGGAAGGCAGGGGCATTGTGTGTTTGACAAATGGGCTGTAAAATCTAGTTGGGCAGAAATGATTTATAGATCTGTACTTCATATATAGGATGAGATTTGGGTATCCACTCAGTACAAACTGGTTCCACACCAGTTTTCTGGTAATGACTGGCTTTGTTTTCTGGGCAGACTTTGTGCATGAAGTAGTTTTAAAATTTACAGTGAATGCAACCAACAGGCACATAGTTTGGACCCTCCATTCTGGCAACCCCTGCAGCTAAGATGCACGTTTCAAATATATCACTTGTAGGGCTTCGTGATATATGTATCATTGGCTACTAAATAACCTGTCAAGCTTGTTCAACAGGATAGAGCTCTTCCTCTACATATGATCTCATTGTATAATAAGGTTATAGCAAGAGGGTATCCAAGTAGGCTGGGATAGGATAGTGACATGCTGGAATTCAGTGAAGGGATTAATGACAATGTGCAAGAGTGGGGAAAAAATGATTACATCATGGTTCCTCATGACTTCATGTTGCCATTACAAAATTTAAACTGATTATTTACTAACACAAATATATAAAAGGAGTGCCAACTACCTGAATAGTTGTTAGGGACGTAATTTCCCTGTAACATACTTTTTACATATGGAATGGTACTGCCCTGTGGCATATAGGGAATCCTCAAACTCTGGGTCCCACACAGTTTGGTTTTGTGAAGGGTAGATCATGCCTGCTCAACTTGGTCGACTTCTTTGAGTCAGCCACCAGAGCTGAGGATGAAGGCAAGGTGGTTCATACAGCCTACCCAGACTTGGTCAATGCCTTTGATACCATTCCCTATTCAGGAATCATAGAAAAACTCACTAAGCTAGGTATCAACCCCTATATCACTAGATGGGTTGCAAACTGGCTCACAGATAAAACCCACAGTGTGAAAGTAGCTGACTCCAAGTCAGACTGCTGACCAGTCACGAGTGGAGTCCCACAGAGTTTGATCCCGGGTCCTTTACTGTTTGGTATCTACTTCTCTGAAGTCCAAGTCAACACGAAGGGACTCTGGCTGACAAAGTTCGCAGACGATTGCAAGTTGGGAGCTATTATTAACTCCCCAAGTGATGTTGACATCCTACAGAAAGGTCTCACTGAGACCAATGACTGGTGTCAGAACTATGGCCTTAAGTTCCATGCCAAAAAATGTGCCATCATCCCCTTTGGGAAAAAACAGGTTCCCATAAATTACCACATCGATGGAGGTCCACTGAACACAGAAGACATTATAAGAGATCTGGGAACACATGTTGACCGCAAACTCTGTTTTGACAACCACTTTGCCACTGTGGTCAGAAAGTCCTTCTATGTGGCACATCTTATTACTAAGGGTTTTGCATCCAGGAAGAAAGAGGTCATTGTCTCCCTCTACTCTTCCCTCATTAGACCAATCATCGAGTACAATGCCCCATTTGGCAAGTACCTCACTAGACACCTGCAACAACTGGAGAGGCCGCAAAAGTACCTCACAAAGAGGATCCTAGGCCTTAAACACTTGTCCTATATGGACAGACTCAAAAAACTCCAACTATTCTCTGTCTGATATCGCCTACTTAGAGGCGATCTCTGCTTGACTTACAAAGCCATGTTTGACCCAGCTCTGTTAGAAATGCTACATCTAAAGAAATCCCAATCCCTGCGTGCAAAATGCTCCAGAGACCTCAACCTCATTATCATAATCAACAGAACGTGCTGGAGAGACAGGTTCATAACCCAGAGACTGCCCATGCTATTGAAGAGACTTCCCATACATGTCAAACAGAGCACCTCGCTGACCCTCTTCAAGAGAAATCTTGATGAGTGGATGGAAAATAGAAAATTCACCCCGGGATCACTCCAGTGGCTCTACTTGACAGAGGTCTTGGAAACTAAGGTTGGATGGCACGATGCCAGGGTAGTCCTATGGGTTAGGTTTGTAAAGGCTCCAGGGCCATTTGCCTAGTAAACACCTATGAACCTATGAAAGCTAAAATGCATAAGATCAAGATCAATGTTGGTGAGGCTCTTAGAATGCCTCTCCACCCTTTTTTTCGGAACTTGGTTATCAGATGTTAGACTCTGAGCTAGAACTTCAGCAAACGATAGGAGAATGGAATGCAAATCTGAAGGCACATGGGATGAAACTAAGAACAGATAAAATGGTAGTAAGGACACAAATTGGGAAAATCAGAAGAAGCTGAGAATAGAGATAGAAGGGAAGATAGTGGAACAGGTAAGCAACTTCAAGTATCTGGGAGGGGTGGTTGAGGAGAAGAGTAGTCTGAATGAAGAGGTCAAAGCTAGAATCAGGGGGGCTGCAGCCAACTGGCATAAAGTATCAGGTGTAGTCTATGACAGAAGAATGCCAAAGAAGCTGAAAAGTAAAGTGTACAAGACAGTGGTGTGACCAGTACTACTGTATGGTACAAAAACCTGGGCAGTAAAGGCAAAACCGTTGAAGAAGCTAAAGGTGATGGAAATGAAGTGCCTGAGAAAGGTGGTAGGATGCACACTGTGGGACAGATGAAGAAATGAGGACATAAAAGCAGAAACCAAAGTAGCTCCAATTGCAGAAAAGATCAAAGAGAACAGATTACGGTGGTTTGGGCACGTGTAGAAAAGCAGAAGACAATTTGGTGAGAAAGATTTGGGACAGACAGAAAGAAGGTAAGAGGAAGTGATCGACGACTTTGAGGCAGTCACCAAAGCCGTGGATGAGGGTAAGGTGGTTCACACAGCCTATCTTGACCTCGCCAAAGCTTTCGACACCATCCCCCATTCTGGAATTATAGCTAAACTCACTAAACTAGGTATAAATCCCTAAGTCACAAGATGGGGTGCCAACTGGCTCACTGCCAGAACCCACACTGTAAAGGTTACAGACTCCAAATCTGACCTCAAGGCAATGACAAGTGGAGTGCCACAGGGTTCCGTCCTGGGACCTCTCCTGTTTGGTATCTACTTTTCTGAAGTACAGGCTAATACAGAAGGCCTCTGGCTGATGAAGTTCGCAGATGACTGCAAACTAGGAGCCATAGTCAAATCCCCAAATGATGTGGACATCCTACAGAAGGGCCTCATTGAGACATATGCCTGGTGTCAGAGCCATGGCCTCAAGCTCAATGCCAAAAAGTGCAGTGTCATCCCCTTTGGTAAAAACTCTGTACCCATGAACTACCACATAGGCAGCAATCTACTTAACACCGAATGCGTGATAAGAGACCTTGGGACCCAGGTGGACAGTAGACTCTCCTTTGATAGTCACATCACTACAGTAGTCAGGAAGTCCTTCTGTGTGGCACACCTCATCATAAAAGGGTTCTCATCCAGGAAAAAAGAGGTCATTGTTCCCCTCTACTCGTCACTCATTAGACCCATTATAGAGTACAACACCCCTTTTGGAATGTACCTCACAAGACATCTGCAGCAGCTGGAAAGGCCACAGAAGTACCTCACAAAGAGGATTACTGGCCTCAAACAAATGCCCTATAGTGACCGCCTCAAAAAACTCCAGCTTTACTCTGTAGCATATCGCCTACTCTGAGGTGATCTCTGCCTAACATATAAAGCTATGTCAAACCCAGAGCTGTTGGACATGCTACACCTAAAGAAATCCCAATCCCTCCAAGCTACACGCTCTAGGGACCTAAACCTTGTCATCACAATAAACAGGACACGCTGGAGGGATAGATTCCTGTCCCAGAGACTTCCTATACTCTGGAACAAGCTACCCATCTATGTCAAGCAAAGTTCTTCATTAGCACTCTTCAAGAAAAATCTTGATGAGTGGATGGCAAATAGGAAATACACCCCGGGGATCACTTCTGTGCCTCTGCTGGACAGTGGCACAGGAAAATAACTTTCTTGGGTGGCATAAGCTATGGTACCTTGCTGGCTAGGCTTATGTAGGCCCTTGGGCCGATAGCCTAGTACCTACCTATGAATTATGAGAAAGAAGATCTACAAAAGTCAGGTATGAGTGTTGAAGAAGGCAGGAGTGTGGCACTGAATCAAAAGAGTTGGCGACAGTTAACACGATACCCCGACCCCATGTAGAAGAAGTGGGAAAAAAGGGGGCTGATGATGATGATGATGATATCAGATGTTAGACTAGTATGCCCACTCTATCCTAAACAGTCAAAGACATGCCTCAGGAGTCAATAATGCCTACACTAAGCATCTACCATTCTGAGTGAGCAGACAACACAGGCATAACTCACACCTTCTTCCTCCATATTTTAGTTTTCCTACTGATTTTCTTGCAGCTTTAAATACTGACAGGGATTCATAAAGGTTACCACAAAGTATAGATTACATGTACACTTAGTGTAATCTTTCCGAGTGATCTTTCAAACTGAATGCCAAGAAATGCATAATTATTCCCTTTGGGGAAAATAGCATCCCCACTATTATCATATTAATAACAACGTACTAAGCATGCAGTCGGTCATGTGGGATTTGGGTTCCCAGGTTGATAGCAACCTGACTTTTGACCACTATGTTGCCTCCGTTGTACGGAAGGCTTTCCACATGGCCCACCTCATAAATAAGGGTATTTCATCCAGGAAAAAGAAGGTCATAACATCCCTGTACTTCTCCATTATTCGATGCATTATTGAGTACCTTGCCAAGCACATGCAGCAGCTGGAGAGACCACAGAGGTTCCTGACTAGGAAAATCCAAGTTCTCAAACACCTATCCTATATGGATAGTTTAAAAGCCCTGTCCCTCTACTCATTCTGGTACCAACTGCTCAGAGGTGCCCTGTGTTTGGCATACTAGGCCATCTCAGACCCAGCCTTGATGGAGTTGTTGCATATCTGTAAGTCAAACTCCACTCGCGCAACCCACACACAAGGCTTTAACCTAGTCTGTGACATTAATAGAACTTGTTGGCGGGATAGATTTATGTCCCAAAGACTTCCCCATCTATGGAATAGAGTCCCTCTCCATGTCAAGCAGAGTACCTCTCTAGACCTCTTTGAAAGGAACCTGGACAACTGGATGGGAAACAGAAAATGCACCCCTGGGATCCCACCTGTGTCCCTGCTGGACAGGGGAAACAGGTGCTGACTTTGAGGGAACATGGGCGAAATTTTTAACTAGGCTTATAAGGGCCTCTGGGCCAATAGTCTAGTATCATCCTATGAACCTATGATTAGAAAGCACAAAAAATGTGTTAGGGATGTACTTGAATACGTATCGTGTACACATAGTGTAGGTGTTATTGACTTTGGCTCATGGTTAAGGCTACTTTTATTTTTTACAGCTATTATATTTCAGTACAGGAGAAGTACTGCAAACGACTTTACAGAGTTATCATATACTTTTGAGAACAGAATCTGGACTAATAATAAGAATCTTTTTGACATGATAGACCTTTCAAATTGCTGTAATAATTTTTCTACTTTTGCAATTGCACAGTTTCATTGCAAACCATGTGTCTGTTGTTTAATATTTCAGTTCATTGTTTTTGGATTGTGCTTGTAAAGATTTGGTTCACAAAACTATCGGTAAGGATGCCATATACAAATGTATTATTTCAAATGAAATTATAAGCAAGTAAAAGTAAGGAAGCCTGAGAAGGCAATTTTCTATGTAAACAGGCAATTAAAATTTGTTCTGCTGCCCTCCTTTTGGTGCAGGCTGTATACTTCTCTGTTGTAGGATTCTACTGAATAAAAACGAGTTATATGAGTGCTTCTTTAAACTGATATTGCCGTTGTGTTTGTTCCGGAGGGCACATCACAGCCAGCAGACCAAATCCATTAATAATACCTGCATCTGATATAATAGAATGCTAGGTAATGTTTGCTTTACAAATCCTGACAAAAATATCACCTTGCATGATTTAGTTATTGACATCCATCCATACAATAAGTTAAAAAAGATGTAATACAATTAATAGCGATGTAGTTATAGAAATCAATATTGGTATCTACCCCGTTTTCCAATTTGTACATGGGGTCACATCAACAGTGACAATCACCTCGAACCAGTGTTCATACTGACAGGTGGCTAGCCCTGCTGCAGAAAGAACAGGAGTAACACTATACAAATGTAAAAGGAGGAACTACTGTAATGCCACTGCACTATTTTCAAAAGCATGAACATATTAACAAGTATAACTACCATGACTTCAAAACATATGTTTATTTTCCCTGACACCCAGGCGTAAGTCTTCTATGAAGGAGTTTTTCCTGTGTTGGTATTAGTTTTATATTAACAAATATTTATTACTATGTGATCCACAAATTGTTTTCAGAAATTGTCACAGCACAATAATGGCTATTTATTCAATAACAGATGTACACAATTATGGAAAATGGCTCATTAGTGGGAAGTATTTTTGCTGATTTCAGGAAGGCATTTGAGAGTGTAAATAACTCTCAATTCATTAAGATGCAACAAAACCTTCTGTTCAGCCTCATTAAAGTTACTTGCTTTCTAAACTATCTCCATTAAAGAACTTCCAACATCCAGAGTTAAAGGCTTGTAGCCATACTAATCTTTACTTTTGGTGTCCCTCAGAGATCACTACACAGTCGCATCCTTTTCTCTCTGTATATAAACAAAATATTCAAATGTATGCCTCCCCAACCAGTATAATAACTGTTTACACTGACAGTATAATTCTCTATTTTTCAGGGTAAACCCATCAAAATGTCAAGGAAAGGCTACAATCATATCTTGCTCTCTTTTATTTCTGGATCACAGCTAAGCAAATGACTTTAATCCTGAATGAAAGAGCATATATGCCTTTCAGTACTGCTGCTTAGAGATTAAACCCATGACCCCTTGGACCACCACTGATGTTTTTAGCAGTGAAATAAATCTGGTGTTAGATTATAAATACCTGGGGTTATCCATGGACCTAGAACTAACCTTCAGCCCACATACAAATCAAATGCTTTCCAAAGTAAGAAAGGAGCTCATGGCTTATGCCTCAAACCAATTATTAATCTAAGCTTGGTAAATGCAGTCAGTGTCCTAATCCTCTGAATGGAGTTTGAACTTCCATTTACTTCTAAGTTCCAATCAAAAACATTAAAGTCATACAAACAGTCACTAGTCCCAACTACAACACTAAAAACTAGTGTTGTAAAAAGCGACTTCCTTGTCCCTGCTTGAACATGGTAACTGCTTTCATTTGTCACATTTAAAATCATATACACCATCAAAATGCCAACAAAGGCTCAGAGAGATCAAATAAAAGCATATGTTTACTTCTTAAGAGGAAACAATGCAGGAGAAGAAATAGTACATTTCGGCATGTCATATACTTAACTTTTAAAAGTCTTATTTACAAAAAAAAGAAAAAAAAAACTTTTCTAAACTAGCACTCCAACTGGAAGCCATCTCCCTTCAGTCTTCAGATGTCCATTAATTGTTAAATGTCCAAGCGTTCTTAAAAGAACTTTATGGGCATCTGCAAGTCTCTAGTTGAAGAGGTTTATTTGTGTGATTGTTACTAGATGTTTAGTTCTTAGATATATATGTGTATATATATATATATATATATATATATATATATATATATATATATATATATATATATATATATATATAGGTTTACTATCACAATGCCGACGTGCAATTTCACGGCTATGAAGTATTCGAACAACAGATGTTCGAATACTTCATAGTTCGGCAGGTGATGTGAGCGAACATTATCATTGCGAATGGACTGTGCATTCGCAATTATAACGTTCGCTCATGTGAGGGGATCGCGGTACAGTGCGGTTAGGGAAATACATCCCTTTCCTCACTGTAGTGTGATCTCGGAGTTGGAATATTAAGTTGGGGGGTGGGGGGTGCAGCCCCCAGGGGGTGCAGGGGGGCTTGCCTCCCTGCATAACTGTGAGTTTAGGCTAGTTAGGTAGGGAGTTACGGGACGGGTGGGAGTGCTGTGTATTGTCGGAAATGTCGCCAGCGACATTTTCGACAATACAACTGTTTTCATTAGGGACATACGGAAATGTTCATTTCCGATGTTTAAATTCGAAAATTCAGACACATTTTATTCTGAGTTTCGAATTTATGATAGTAAACCTATATATATATATATATATATATATATATATATATATATATATATATATATATATACACACACACATACGTATACATATACATATATATTTAATGTTTGAGCATTCTTTTAAATCGATCTGCTGCTGCTTTTAAGACCTTCTAACCCATCTGCTAATGGTTTCCAGGCCTTGCAACAACTGGGTAATTGCTTCCTTTGATTTTCTTTACTTTTTATCAGTTTTAATGAATTCATTAATTTATTTATTTATTGCAGTTCTCATCTGCTTCATTTTTTGCTGCCATCAGTATAAGCTGTCAGTTTATACACTTTTTTAGCAGTGTAAGTTATTTTATCATTCCCTGTTCAGATCCTCTAACAACTGGATCAAATGTTTTAAACTCTTTTAGGCTCTTTTTTTATATATTTTAGTTAATAGCTGCACTATATTATTTCTGTTAAGTGGTTTGACTGTTAAAAGTAAATCTATTTTTTTCAGTGACCAAAGAGAGACCCAAAGTTGTTTACGTTTTAATTGCTTGTTGCCAGTTTGTTTATTTATTTATATTCCTGGTACTTGTTTCAAATCCATTTGGTGCTGGTTTCCAGCACATGCAACTTGCAACAAACAAACATTTTCTTCTAGCCATTTTCTTTGCCTTTTATCAGTTTTAAGTTATTCTTATCATTTTCATTCTGCTTCAGGTTCTTTTTTAACAGTTTAAGTACATTTTGTGAGTTTAAACTGTTAATTTTCACCAGTTTAAGCTATTTTGTCACCATCATTAAAATTCTCTAATAACTGGATTAAGTGTTTTAAGTTCTTTTGAGGTCTTATTTTGACAAATTTCAGTTAGCAGCACTCTGATTTAGTTAAGTGGTCAAACTTTAACTCCTGTGATTCCCCCCTCTGGTGAGATGAGAGAGAGTCTGGCTAGTTCAAGAATATGTCTTTTTTCTTGGAGTCAGTTTATAAGTATAATTTTGTTTGGCTACTGAGTTCTGGGAGTTTTTTTTTTTTTTTTTTTTTTTTTAATCGGACTTTGTTATTTGGCATTTATGTCCTTGCAGCTCTGCCATGTAGAGAGAGGGGTTGCACCATGCCCTGCAAAGACACATGGAATGTGAAATGACTGTTCACCTTCTATCGGTTCTTTTCTCAGAAAATTCGTTCAGTCTGTCCTCCACACCCCTGAGTAGGTTTCCCCCAAGATGTGCTACCTGTCAGTAATTGATGCTGTAGTTACTGTTCCACTAAAAATTGAGACAGCTGCTCATCCCACCCCCTATTTATGAAACTGAATCACTACTGTGTCCACCAGTAAGAGATGGTCATTTGTTTGGAGAAGTCCCTGAACGTTGTAGCTGTTTTTTTTTTTTTAAAGCAATCATCAATACTCTTCACTTCAAAAGCCCCTAGCTGCTCTTTTATTTGACTTACTAAATAAAAATGTGCATTCCAAAGTACTTACCCCCAACACAACCACCTTAATACTTCATCTAGTCTAGAGTGTGCACTATTCCACTAACTAGAATTAACCTATGTAGTCCCTACAAATAGTTTAGCCTGGGCTCATCCACAAATTTAAAATTTAATCAAACTACTTAGTCATGTTTACCTTACCTGTGCACTTTCCCATCTAGAATTTGAAGCGCTGGGCATTATGGAAAGTCAGCCAACTTATTTGCCTTCTGTTGCTAGCTTCTTTTACCACTTGGTGTCCTCAGGCAGTGCAGGTACTGACATATGTTCACTGTTAATGAACTCCTACTTAACACAAAAATGTTTAAATAATTTAGGGGCATTCCTCTCATCCCAAACCATACACAAGGAGCCTCATGCCCTCAGACTCCAAACCTGACTAGCACAACATTCTCAAACAAGTATGGCATCTTCATGTAGTATTCCTATTGTCTGTCCTTCCTCAGTTAAGTTGAATGAGCACTTATCCAGATATCCAATAACTGTCCATCTCTCACCAGCATCATTGAGTCCAATCTGTCGCCAATATCACTGAGACCAACACCCCAACCACATTTCTACACTTTAATACCAAACTCCTATTACAGCTAACAAACAATTCTGCAAGATCTCTCCTATTTTCTACATATGCAGTTAGAATTCGGAACACCATTTAAAAATAAAAAAAACAGAAGGCTCACCTCATTGACTCCTGGGTCTGCAGGTGCTCCCCTATAGAATAAGCTCACAGCCAGTGTAACCTCATCTTGCCATTCTTCTGCTTTCTCTTGTTTAAGCCAATCCTATCTCAACCTTCCTTTCTCAGTGTCTCCCCCTCCTACTCCTACCATAAATCAAAGAAGTCCCACCACCTCCCCTCACCCTAATATTCCTGTCTTAATGTTTACCTCTTCTTTCCTTTCACTTTTGTGACTTCTGTGTGTGTGAGTACTACTGTGCTGTATTTCTCCACTCTCTACTCTCATCTCATACTCAATAGTGTCTCTTTCTCTCTCTCTCTAATTAGTATAACTAAGCATTTTTAATACTTCCTTTTTTCATTTCTATGTAAAAATTTGACAAAATATATTTTATCACTGTAACATGTAATCCTTTGTAGCATAACTTGTATCTCGGTATATATTATTATTGTATTGTGGAGCTTTTCCCTGAAGGTCCATGCGTCACACTAGCAAAAACACCTCCCTATACTCGTGCCTATATGCACCCTCCTATCAACAAACAAGGCTATCTCTCAGTCATTCACACTCATGAGAATGCTAATTCATACATTCATCCATAAGCGCACTTTAACACACAAACTCACACACATTCAGACTCCTGATTGCCTACCTAACCACTCTAGTGTGACCACCAAGGAAGATGCTCAGACAGCAGTCAAGCTTAAAACATGCTTCTACAGACATATTTGCATATTCCCACATTAACATCCCCCACCTCTACCACACATCTTCACTGTACTTATCTGTACCACAAGTGCTTCTGTAGGAGTGAATGGGTGATTGCTGTCTTTTGGCACTGTTCACATTTTCCTTCACCAGTGGAAATGTACATGGCCGAGTGAGCCTCTGAATTTCTCAGCAACATAAATGGAGATCTGATGGTATTTCCAAGGGAGAGCACATCGCCACTCCCCAAGACCGAAATATTAGTGTGCAGCCCTGCTGTCTGGACTGCCTTCTTTGTTGAGGCTCTCACTAAGAGGAAACTTCAGCAAAAGGGTGGTCTAAGTGTTGGAAAGGCTTATCATGAGTAGAGAAAAGGGCCACGCTAAGGCTAGCTGCTCACACTAAGCCTTTCTGAACACCAGGCTTTGTTTTTACACTTTTGCATTCCTTGTCTATGTGGAGTTGTCCTTTAAAGTTCCTTTTGAACCATGATGCAAACTGCATGGACAAGTGAAAATACAGTAATGTGGACAGCTCAGAGTAGACATTTGACCACTATGCTTTTGGGAGGAAACTGCTTCACCTAGACAAAACCCATGCAGACACAGAAAGAATATGATAACGAAATAGCAGATACAGGTCAGGAATGAACCCCGGTACCCAGACCTGTTAGGTAGAAACTTAAACCACTAAGTCAGTGGCCATTGTGCCAGTCATCACCATTGTCTTTCTCACTCCAGTACCTCATCCAAAGAGTGGTAACTTAAGCATGCACCATCTCTGCCAAGCTGTATAGCAGCGACTCTGTCAGAACTAAGTCCAGATGCCTAATTCAGCATTGAAGGTAAACAAGCAATATAAGCCAGTGACATCCCAATAAGGACTTCAGCTGGTGATAGTATAAACTTATGTTTCATTTCTGAGATGTATATGCAGCACTGCATGTTAGGATGATCTTTAGAGTGTGTAGTCTTAGGGTCACTTGTCCAGTAACTCCACTTACTGACATCATTCACCCACAAATTACTGATTTTAATAAGCACTTAGCAGAGTTCCTTAGTATTTCAGCTATTTCCTGTGTCTTATGCACAGTGTCCTCTATTACTTGACTGAATGCCCAAAACCATCCATCGCATTTCTTGCTATAAATTTATACTTTCTGATTGTAGCCACTTCTGTTGCTGTATGTTCAGTTATGTTGATTATAAAACATCTTCATTTTATTTAATTTCATTTCTGCAGCTGTGACCTGGTCTTCCTCTGTAAAGTGAACTTATTCTGTGCAAACCGAATAACCCTTTTTCAATGCTTATTATTATACAGGAGCATAACCCAATGAGGCTAAGGTCCAAGGAACAAGATCATCTGCTTATTCCCAAAACACACAGTCATTATAGAAGCTGCCTATACACAGTCTATGTAGCCAGTGTATGGCTCTTGTTACCCACCTATTTCATAGTAGAACAAAACAGTAGAATATTTCAAAGTTATCAAAAAATATCTCGTATACAACTGGAACTGTCTGTTATGAAAAACAAAAGCTGTAACCCTAGTACATAAACTTTCAAGTATATTAAACCAATGGCGCAATGTAGCATACCTCTTTTTATTTTGTCAATAAAAATAGACAATATTCCTGTAAATGTTTATAATTTACTTTATAGCTATCGATATTTGGCCTAGCTCTCAGCTGTTCTTTTCTCTTTTCATTGCATACAACAATCTTTTTCATTATGGTCTAGTTACTACACTATCCATACTTTCCATTCACTGATATATGTCTTTGTCTGTATACGTTTGTCAGTAGCCATATTACTGTGTGTATATGGTTGCAGTTTATTTGGTCAACACTCGTTTGTACGACACAAGTGAACTGCTGTTCATTTTTTTAAACAAGAAACATTTTTATTGAATTATCACTTATGACGTAGGCAATCATATATTTATATAGATGCAAACAAACTGTAATGACATATTTCCAGTTGGAAACATTACACATCACATATATTCTTCTATACAGTCATTGTCATTCGAACATTTCATAGTTCATTCAATTCTTGCCTTCCTCCTCCAGCACATTATTCTACATTTATTTTTCCCACAATTCCCATTTTTTCTTTTTTAATGAAATTTGCACTTACCCTATTCTAATGATCCGACTTCTAGTTCTTT
Source organism: Protopterus annectens (assembly GCF_019279795.1). Lineage (NCBI taxonomy): Eukaryota > Metazoa > Chordata > Ceratodontiformes > Protopteridae > Protopterus > Protopterus annectens. Next base: position 130,722,208 of record NC_056749.1, read on the forward strand.
TATCACTGTTATTGTATTAACTCCTCCTGGTACGGTTTGTTTAGACTTCCCTTTCCATTTCCTAATAGTTGATTTTTTTGCAGCCACGAGAATTAAACTCAGCAATGCCTTATAACGTCTAGGCAATTCTGATTCATATCACAGCTCAAAAAAATAATTTCCTTAGATACATCAATTTACTCATCCAGTATTTCTGACAGAGTAGTTTGCTTGGAATTTTTAAAGACTGCCAACTGATTACACTCCCAAAAATATGTTCCCAGTTACATCTTTCTTCCCTATCACACCTCCAACATTGGCAGTCTACTTGAGGAAATATTGTTTGGAGGCTGCTTGGAACATGAAAATACGTATGCAAACACTTCCAAGCAAAAATCCTAAATCTTCTCAACTTGTTGTATATTTGGGAGGCATACATATATCCTCCCATTCTTTCTTTGTAGATTGCTTTTCCAGTCTCTCTTCCCAATCCTTTCTAACTACCTCTGATTGATTCCTATAGTTATTATACAATATATTATATACCCTGCTAATTATCCCTTTTTAACAGTAGCTTCTGTTCTAGACTCTAAATCAACCATGAATCAAGAAACCAGTAAAAAACACAAAAGGCTGGCAGTAGGTGATGGCAAAATGAAGGAGCACCCAAAACTGTAGAGAAACCGTTTATTGTTAGCACTTTCGTTTAGTGCAATCACCAAACATCTTCAGGCATTATGAATTAAAAAAAATGACTCTCTTATATCACATTCCCAAGTAATAAAAACCAGCAGCCAATGAAATAGTGACAATTACTATAACTAAATTAACCCTTTTGTTACTGAACAGTATTTTACACTGAACCACTGTAAATTCACAACCATACTGGATAAAAATAAACAACAACAAAAAACAATATACACAATTGTATGAACATTTGTTTACACATGTTAAAAAATAAAAGCTGTATTAAATAAACGTACTATCAAAAACTTTTAATTTTAAAAAACTAGAAATATAAATCATTTCATTAAGGCCAGGTGGAAAACTAACATTTAAAAATATTTGCCACCATGTTTCCTTCTATTCTAAAAATATTTTCCAAGGCCCACCCTGGGGATCCCTTTTAACTTGATTTACCACTACAAAGTTAAAGATATGCTCAGGATGTATCTTTAAATGTCTGTATAACGCATTAGAGTCTTTCCTTTCTGAAATCTCATAAAAATGTTCATAAATTCTTTGAGCTAATTTACTCTGAGTCTTTTTCTATGTAAAATGCTGGACACTGCAAACAGCAATATAGACTACGGCTTGGGAATAACAGCTATGCCTATCACCTTATGTGTATTTTTTTATTACCAACTTCAAAACATGAACCAGTGAAAACATGACAACATTGGTGACACAGCCCACAAGGGGTCATCTTACCAATTTTTACAACCTGGTCCTGGCTTTCTACAATGTTTTTAATATTAGGACCTCTTCTGTACACAATATTGGGGTGTAATCCCAATCTGTCAGCTAAATCTTGGTCCCCATTATAATATTCCAATTTTTACGTAAAATATCAGAAACAATATAACTGCTACAATGATAGGTGGTAACAAAAGGACAAAATATGTCCTTACCTTTTGATATATTTAATGGAGCTATACTTGCTTCATTACTGTCCACATTTCCCAATACAGGGGGTCATTACTGCCCACAGATTGTTCCCCACATATGGACCTCTCAGGATAATTGGCATTATGACCAGACAATAGAAGGACATACATACCATTCCCCCGTTTCATTATCACTTCCTCCTGTATTTTAGTCACAAATCTTGAGGATACCCCAGATTCAGAAACATGTTGGAAATATGAGTAAGTTTGTCTAAAAAATCTTTATAATCAGATACCATGCGTGCTGCTCTCACCATTTGGCCTTTGACAACCTCACGTTTAGCATGTAAGGGATAGCTACTAGAGTACTGTAAATAACTATTCAAGTAGGTTTTCTATATATAGTAGACTTTAATCCCATAACCCCTTCTGTCTTAGTAATCAGTGCATCCAACTAAGACATTTGATGCAAGCTAGTAGTATATATATATTTCAAAAAATCAGTTGTCTTATTAATGTATTAAATAAAATGGGGGATCTCACCTGGTGGACCCTTCCAAGCAATAAATAAATCATCAAGATATCTAACATATATAGTAATGTGCGAATAATAAACACTAGGGAACAAATACCAAGCCATAATGATATTTGCAAAAAGGGGACCACAGGCTGACCCCATGGCTACACCCTGCATTTGCTTAAAGAAATGCCCCTCAAAATAAATATAACTATATCCTAATACTAAATCCATCAGCTGACAATATGTATTGATTTTATCCTGGCTTAGCCCCAACTCGTCAAATAGAAATTCAGAAAACCATTCCATACCCAGCTTATGTGGTATACAACTGAATAAGTCTTTAACATCAATTGTTATAAAAATTCCATCCTGGAATGGTATTAACTTGTTACACAAGGTTAAAAACTGCCAGGAATCACGACAAATATGGGGTATTTTGAGTACATCATTTTTCAGTTGATTATCCAAGAAACGAGCTATATAACTGGTTTTAGACCAACCTGAATCAACTATGGGTCATAAGGGGGGGCCCCTCAAGTCCTTATGAATGTTTGGGACCCCAAACTCAGCTGGAATCCTAGGACACTCAGTAGTCATGTAATTATATCCTTAATCATACACCGACATACACCGCTATCAAACTAATGTTAGTAGGTAAGATAATTCCAGGGCCATCCACTGCCATCTCCTCCACTAACCCAAAAAAGGAGTTATGTACTTACCATAACTTTCCATCTGTGTTGTCCATTTTCATTCTTCCTCAACTGATGGGTTTGGATCTGATGCTTGGATCCGTCTCAGCCATTGCTAAAGCTTGTGGCAACCTAAAACTCTTGATCTACCCTTTACCCGTAATGCACCAACCCTTTCTTACCTCAGATCTTGTTTGCTGATTTTACTAGAAAGACAATATTTACTATGCATAAATAAAAGAGGTGTAACAGTTGGATGTACTCAATTTAGAAAGAGAGTATATATGGCGCTCAGTATAAAGGACAGTGATGATTCTCTTAAGAACTCCTTCTTCCTGAAGTTCATATATAAAAAATGGATGGGGGTTAGTGGGCAGGAAGTTGAAGAAGAATGAAGATGGGCAACACAGATGGAACGTAATGGTAAGTACATAACTTCTTTATCTGATATTCTCAATTTTCATTCTCTCCTCAACTGATGGGACAGAGTCCCCATCTACCTAACTTCCAGGGTGGACTCTAAGAAAGGATATTCCTGAGCACAGTTGAATCAAATGATTCCCTACCTCTGGAGAGCAGATCTAATTTGTAATGAGTAACAAAGGTATGGGGAGTAGCCCAAGTTGCTGCTGAACATATGTCATCCATGGATGCTCTGTAGAAAAAAAACTGTGAAAGTTACCAGTGATCTAGTTGAATGAGCCCTTACTTATTATGGTAAGACAATGCTCAATTTTTTTATAAATGAATTAAATGCAGTTAGTTATCCCATCTGGCTATAGTTACTTTGAAAACTGTTTTACCCATTTTCCAGTGTGCAATGGAAACAACTGATCTGTTTTTCTTATGTCTTTTGTTCTTTGTAAGTAAAAATGTAATTGTCTGTTAACATCTAATAAATGTAACATACATTCTCCTATGTTAGTAACTTTGGGAAAGAAAACTGGAAAATGAATAGACTGATTGATATTAGTTTCTGACAGCACCTTGGGAAGAAAGGATGAATTGGTAACGGAACTTTATTCTTGTGAAAAATCAAGTAAGGAGGTTTTGAAGATAATGCTTGAATTTCTGAAATTTGTCTGGCAGATGTAATGCCTACTAGAAAAAAACAATTCCCAAGTTAGATATTTAAGGTCACACTCAACTGCTTGTTCAAATGGGGAATTTATAAGTGCCTGCAGTACCAGGTTGAGGTCCATTGGGGGAGTGGGGTCTTTAAATGGAGGCCTTAAAAGTAGAGTGTCTCGAGAACGACTTGTTTTGTTAGAAATGACTTTGAAAAATAAACTAAATATATTTCATCAAAGCACATCATTGCTGACAGCTGTAAAAAGTGGCATGTCGGTCATGAATGATGCCTCAGCATGCCTCATGGTATTAAGACAGTTGTGACCCAGCAGCAAACCTAAAGGTGGCAGCTATGAAAAGCAGCAGCGGAACAGGGATCACACAGCTGAGGGTGAGGGAACTGGAAAGTGGCCAAAGAGAAAGTGTCTGCAGTGGCACCCAGTTTGTCTGCTATCACACTGGACTTCCCTGAAATGTGCTTTGCTATAAAAAAGCGGTTGGAGGAGATCGCCCTTTGCCACACTATGAGAGCTTCTCGACACAAGGGATAAGATCTGGTCCCTCCTTGTTTGTTGATGTGCCAAACTACTGACAAATTGTCCATTTGAATTGCAGTCATCCCCAAAGGGAGAGCATCTTGGAAGGCTTGCAGCTGTAAATGCACTGCTCTCATCTCTAGAATGTTGATATGCAAGTTGGCCTGTTTGGGGAATCAAGTACCTTGGACTGTTTTCCTCAGAAAATGACCCCACCCCCACCCCAACTGGCAAGTGTCTGTGGTTACTATGGCCTTGGGCTGTGGGGAATGAATGGATGGCAATTTGATGTGACTTAATCAGCCACTTGAGATCACTCTTGCATGTTGAGTGATTTGAATCAGAGTTGACTTGGGTTGGTAAAGTATCAACCATTGTGATGCTAACATCCGCTGTAAAATCCTCATGGCAAATCTGGGTAAAGGTACTAGTGTTATAGCCACTGACATTGACTCTAGAGCTTGAAGGACCAAACAGGCTGAAATCTTGGTACTGCATATTATTTTTCTGACCTGTGATCTTATAGACTGGAGTCTCAAAGGAGCCAGTGAAATTATTATAGACTTTGTGTTAAACAGTGCTCCTATGAATTCCAGATTTTGAATTGGTTCCAGTTGAGACATCGTAGTTTATGGTTATCACAGATAAATACAAGTTTGGAGAATCTTATCTCTTGCCCTTATCAACAGATGCCTGGCTGGTGTGATAATGAGTATAGAAACACCTGGAATCCCTGCAGTCTCAAGTGAGCAGCTACTACTGCCATGCATTTTGTGAACACTCTCAGGACTATGGTGAGACCAAGGGGCAGAACTCTGAACTGGTAGTGACAGGCTCCCAGCCAGAAGTGTAAATAACTTCTGGATCATCTGTTTATCTTTATGTGGTAGTGCGCATCCTGAAGATCTGTCGAGAACATCCAGGAGAATGGACCGAATTGCAACCATCCAAAACTTGGTGCATCAAACTAACTTGTTCAAGTTGCTGAGATCCACACTTGTTCTCCAGTCTCGTTTTCTTTGGCACTAAAAAGAATCTTGAGTAAGTTACGGATTCTATCTGGTCTGGTGGAATCTCTTGGATGACTGTCTTTTCTAGCAGCTTTTGTGTTTGTATTGCTGCTGCTTCCCTCTGGCAGGGTGGAACATCAGGGATTTTTCATAAGACTGGAGGTGGAAGGGAAAAGGGTATTATGTAACCTATGGAAGTAATCCTCTGCACCCAAGTATCTTCTGTTAAGCCTAGCCAGGTTCTTCAGTGCAGGCATAAGTGACCCCCCCCCCCCCCGATCACCTCCAGAGGTAAGCAGTTAGGCCTTTCTTCAGGAGTGCTGGTAAGGTCTGTTAAAGAAAATAATCTCTGGACCCCAGGTTTTGCAAGCCACCTCTGCTGTGAGAGTGTCGTCTTCCATTGGAGTTCTCCCCTCTACCCCTGGGGGAACTTCCCCCATGTGTGTCCTGGAAAGGACCCTGGGATTTCTTGAACCACATTCTTTGAATACCACTTTGATTCCTATAACAGGATCTCTGAGGCATGGAAAAATGTATGCCCATAACAGAAAGGGCCCTTCAGTCCTTCTCACACCTGGATAATGTGTTCTTCACTTTTGGGTCAAACAAAAATGTGCTGCCAAAAGGAGCATTGATGAACAAAACTTCAATGGGCTCCGCAAAATCACATAAGCACATCCAGGCATGTTTCCTAATGGAAATGTCTGAATCTGCTGTCCTAGAGGTTCCTTCAGCTATATGCGAAATGAGCCTCATGGAATAATTCAAAATAGATTGAAGGGTAGCCATCTAAGAAGTCACAGAAGATTGGACCTCTGCAGAAACAGATCCTGATAGGGTGCTTGAGAGTTCCTTAATCAAATCCCTCTATAACCTTGTAAAATGTGCCAAATAATTCAGTGACCTTAAGGCGAAGGTGGCTGAAGCATAAACACACTTCCCAAACCTGTCCGTCACCCTAGACTCCTTGTTAGGGGGTGAACAGTGGAACTTTCATCTGCAAGTTTCTTTTTGGTGGCCGTTGCCACAACTATGACATCAACGGCCAGCCCCTTTACTCCAAAACTATTTATCTGAAGGTAGTGCCATAATCTTGTCTGGTCTCCTAGGTATAGGCTCCACTGTGTCAGGTTCCTTCCATGCCCACCAAGAGATCAATTTAATAAGCTCATCAGTGGGCAGAGTCACCCAGGAAGTTGATGGGTGAGTACCGAAAGTCACCAAGAATACCGACACCTTGGATGAAGGGTTACTGAGCATCTAACCACCTCTCTGCTTTAGAATTGCAAGCATGTCTCCAAAGGAGATATCGTCAGGAGGTAACCTTGGGGACCCTTCACTTTCATCAAAGTCTGTATCCTCCGTGACTGACTGTTCTGGAGAGTCCAAGTGCTTCCTCTTACACTTCTTCTTCCTAAGGACTTCCTCAGTAGGATGCTCTGAGGAAGTATTGGAAGATATAGAAATAGTAACCAACCAGGGGATGAAAGCGAACGAAAAATACCAAAGCCAAACAAGCAGTTCGCTGTGGAGAACCAAATGAGGGTACAGACCAAGTACCAAGAAGATATTATTTTATTGTCCAAATAACCAAACGCTTTTCACAACAAATATGTTTTCGAAAATCTTCCTCAAAGGCAGAACAGCAAATGAACTATAGATTTCACTTAAATAGATCCATGAAACCAAAAAATCAACCAATAATTTCATTGAAACAATTATATAATACGTTTCAATTAAGACTAATTATAAAACTTTAAAAAACCTCAGTGTTTCAATAATAAAAATAAAACACAATTACAAACACCATAATAATGTAAAAAAACAGTATTAAATAAGTATATATACAAATATAACTAAAACCAATGACAATAATAGTAAACTTTTGAATAGAAAATGTTATACATGTATAATTTATGTATAATAAATGTAACATGAACATGAATAAAAACTTTCTCTCAAAATACATATACCTATAGTGCCCTCCAGTGGCGGATTACAATTTTGCATTCCTCAACTTTAAAGCTGCCGTAATAGAGATCATATCATTAAGGCCAATATAGCTCTCTATATTCTAATTTGGTTTCCCACATACCTTCCCTAATTTCTTTTGGAACCACTTCAATAACGAAAAAACTGAAGGAAGCTGAAGGACAATTGAGAATATGTCTAAAAAGTGCATTCTTCATATTCTCCTTTTTTATTTCATAATAATGTTCATATAGCCTAATTTTTAGCTTCCTTTCAGTTTTTCCCACATAAAAAGATCCACAGGAGGAACACAGGGCTAAATAAACCACCCCATTGGTATTACAATTAGAAAATGTGTGGCTTTTAATATACCTGTTCCTACTGGGTATAAAAATACTAGAACAATTTATAACATGTGGACATTGAGAACATAAACCACATTTAAAGGTCCCCTTTTTTCTAAATGAACATTCTAGTCTAGGACCACCACCAAACTCAAATAATCTCTTAAAATTCGTGTCCCTCCTGTAGATAAACCTCAGTGATGAACTTTGAATTTGTTTAAGTTCTGTAATCTGAAGAAAATGATCCCATTCCCTGGTAACCTTTTGTTTAATATTGACTGAATCACCTGTATAATCCATTATATAAGCTCCATCATAAGTAGAAATAGAAGCAGCATCATTAGTATGGGGATTCGGTGTTTCATCACGACCTAAAATCGGTGCAAATCTCCCTTTCCTACCCTCAACAACTTCTACGGTAATATAATGAATAAGATTGTCCGGATAACATCTATCTCTAAACATCTGGGAAACAACCTCTACCTCTTTAAAAAAATCATCTTCACCTGAAGTCATCCGACTAATTCTCACTAACTGTCCCTTAACCAAATTATTTTTTTTGAAAAAATGGATGACCACTACTGTAATGAAGATATGAGTTTGAAAAAGTTTCTTTCCTAAAAATCTTAGAAGAAAAAGAATGTTCCAATTTAGTCAGGGAAATGTCTAAATAAATTAATTCATGACTATTAAAAGTATACGTAAAATCTAAAAATTCAGTGGTTCCTTTCAGGTATGTGAGAAAATCAAAAAACCTTTCTTGAGAATCATACCAAAAAATAACAATGTCATCAAGAAAGCATTTATATAAACACCAACAGTTGGAAAACTCACAATTAATAATGAAAAGTTTCTCCCACCAGGACAAAACAATGTTTGCATAAGTAGGGGCACATTTTGCCCCCATAGCTACCCCTCTTTCCTGTTTAAAAAATTCTCCCTCAAAATACATAAAATTGTTTTTAAGGACTGTTTCCATAAGTAATAGACAGGTGGTAAAATCATTAAAATCAAAATTATCATTCTCCCTCATACTTTCCTCAAGCCATAAAAGACCTGTTTCATGAGGAATAGAACAAAAAAGGTCTACTATGTCTAAGGTAACAAACAGTATGTTGGGATTAAAAAGTTCAGGTTTCACCTGTCTAAGAAAATCCCAAGAGTCCTTCAAAACAGTAATTCCATCATTTGAGAGGGATTTTAATTTAATATCTAAATATTTAGCTAAGGGGGTAGTCATGGACCCCTCAGAAGAAACTATAAGTCTTAAAGGCAGATCCGAAGGGTCCTTATGGACCTTCAGAATTTCAAAAACTGACGGTGTCCTTGGATTCTTAGTATACAGAAAGTTAAAAATATCCAAATCAATAGAGTCTTCCAATAACAGATCATTTAAAAGCATAACAATTTTGGAATAAGCTATATTTACTTCATTAATAGAGGCCTTAGAATATTTAGAATCATCGGATAACATTTCTTTAATTTTAGATTCATATGAAATGTAATCCATAAGTACTGTACCCCCTCCTTTATCTGGTTGCATAATTCTTAAAGACTTGTTGTTGGTAAGTTGGTTCAACAACAATTTTTCATCGTTTGAAAGGTTTGAATGTATTCTGTGTGTATTAATAGTATTTCTGATTTCCCTTTCCATTATAATTTCCAAATTCTTAAGCTGTGGATGAAGGGGTGGGTTAAAAGTACTTTTTCTTTTAAAAATAGACTGTCCACCTACAGAATTGGAATCTGCAAAAACCAGTGCCAAATTCTTTTACCTTAAAAATAACTTCATGTCAGTTATTGCTTTGGGAATATTACCTTTCCTAATAGGTATGTATTTAAAACCTTTTGAGAAAAGTTTGAAATGATCCAAATTAATAATGTCAGATCTTATAATTATTATATTCAAAAGTATTACCATAGTGCTTAATTTCAATACTAGAATCCATATTAACTAATGACTGGGGTTCCCCCTGTAATTGTAATGGTTGTAATATACAGGTTTTTTGTTCCGAATTCTGTCGGACCTCCGAGGGAGGGGTGGAAAATCCAAAGGGTCCTGATGGTTAAATTCTGAAAAAACGTCTTGATTCTCCTCACCCACAGAATGTCTGTTATTCATAGGCCTGTGATTCGTTACTGCATAGCGTCCCTGAGTGTACAAATTAAAAGGCCTGGGTTTAGGGTAAGCAGTACCATCATGATATTCCTTTATTTCCCTTTCCAATTTACCCTCCTTCCTCCTCATGTTGTTTTTACAATCAGAATCAACCTGTTTAAAAATATTAAAATATAAGGCTTTTTCTGACTCAACACTAAACAAAAGATCTTGAATAATGGCAGAGTTAATAGATTCCATTTTCTCCAGCAAGGTTTCCCTAATTCTTTCATTTTCCACAATCAGGGCCCTAACTAAGTCTAAGCCACATTTGTCAAAAATTTTGATAAGTTCAGAATGAAATGTAGACCCATTTTCAACACTGTTGGGGTATTTTCAAACCCTCAAACCTTTAGGGACTATGTTCCTTGTTAAACATTCCTTAAGAAAAGTGTTGTCACATATAATAGTGCAGGGCATCCAAGCTTTCCCTATACGTTCGGGTGTTAGTTCCTGAGTTACCGACCCCTAAATTTTTTAGTGTGCAAGGAATAATTCTGTCCAACAAAGCCATTATAGTCAAACAAATAATTATTGTCAGAAAAGTCACCTTGTTGTGAAGGGAAACCCCCAGTCCTATTGTTCAAAAGACGCAGGTTTTCATTACCGTCGGGACCGACAGTATTGGACCTTAACAAACGAGTAAACCCATCGTAGTCTTGTGTATCAGGGTTAACAAGATCCGACAAACCCTGATTCAAATTTGAATGATAATCCTTGGTTTCCGTGTTAGAATGAATTTCACTACGTTTGGTTCCTGTAAACACGCTCCGACCAGAAGCCATTGCTACAATGGATTGACAAGCTGGGGTGAGCAATTCAACCAGTTGCGATAACTGGCCAGTCACCTTCCGAAGCTCACCCTTCTCCCCGCCTCGAACATCCATCTTGGTCTCGGACTCGGCACTATAGGTATATGTATTTTGAGAGAAAGTTTTTATTCATGTTCATGTTACATTTATTATACATAAATTATACATGTATAAAATTTTATATTCAAAAGTTTACTATTATTGTCATTGGTTTTAGTTATATTTGTATATATACTTACTTAATACTGTTTTTTTACATTATTATGGTGTTTGTAATTGTGTTTTATTTTTATTATTGAAACACTGAGGTTTTTTAAAGTTTTATAATTATTCTTAATTGAAACGTATTATATAATTGTTTCAATGAAATCATTGGTTGATTTTTTGGTTTGATGGATCTATTTAAGTGAAATATATAGTTCATTTGCTGTTCTGCCTTTGAGGAAGATTTTCGAAAACGTATTTGTTGTGAAAAGCGTTTGGTTATTTGGACAATAAAATAATATCTTCTTGGTACTTGGTCTGTACCCTCATTTGGTTCTCCACAGCGAACTGCTTGTTTGGTTAAGATATAGAAAAAGAAGTACCCTGCTTGGAAGCCTGGGTTCTTAGACTGGCTGTCCCTGTGGCAAAGAATAATGAGGCTCCTAGTGCAGAGACATCAGGGTTGAAGAAGGAGAAGGATCCATCTGTTCTACATGGGCAGATAAAATCCTCTTTACAGCCCTGAAGTCAGATTGCCCTGGAGAAAGGGAAGAACTTGAAACCAAAAAAATAGCTTTTAGACCATTGACCCTCTCCGATCAGAAAGCAATACCCCTGAGGTGGAAGCTGGAGTCGAGCTATCCAAAGCCAAGACTCCAAGGCGCAGAGATGGCTCCAACAATTTTGGAGTCAACTTCAACACCTTGGATTTGACAGGTAATCTTTGGCTCTAAGAGGCCTCTGGATCTGACAGAATCAGAGCACTCAGGGTAATCTTTGGATCTAAAGATATATCAATCTTTAGATCTGAGTCAGATGGAGTCAACAGTTTGGATCCAAGGACTCTGTAACAGCTGAAGGTATCAAAGGAGGAAGTTTCATTGAGGGTGTAGTTGAAGCACGGACCTTCTGACCCAAAGGGTAGGAGCCCGGAAGACACCCACCTGACTGTGCACTGAGAGAATCTTCTGCAGTACTCTTTCCACATCTTCTTCATTCAAACGTCTGGAAGAATGAGTGGAAATAATAGGGGGGGGACCTTAATTTGTGATGCCCCAAAAAAGGTGAGGGCTCTACAGAAGGCAAATATCTTGTTCTTGGCAAGTAAATGAGACTAGATCCTGTAGGGCTGGAAAAGGTCAGATCCAGTAGTTTTCTCATCAGATCTGAGGAGGATGAATCCATCACTTTACTCTTTTCTTCTTTGGATCCGAGGGTGAGATCGGATCCGGCTTAGATATCTTTCTAGGTTTTGGGTCCGAAGGTGACATCAGATCTGATTTAGATGATTTTGTGGATTTCTCCAAGACCTGAAAGGATGAAGTGGAAGATCTCGGAGAAGACTTAGAATTTCTGCTTTTAGGAGATTGATCCCCAGATATTGCTTCTCCTACAGCTGAAGGTAGCAAGCCTTTCAGAATCAATTTGTTTTTTCTCTCACCTAATACTCTGGGGTTAAAGGCATGACAAATCACACAGTATTCCTGCAAAATTAAGGGTCCAGGACAGTAAAAAAACCTGCAGGGCCTCTTTCCGCCATAACCTTAGCTAACAGTAGCTACTAAACAGAGTTACCACGAAGTCAATGAAACAAGACTTTTTTTACAAAGGACAAAAAAGAAAGGAATGAAATACCAGCAATGGTAGATGAGAGCTACACCAAATGTAGAGAAGACAAATACTATCAAAAAATTGTACTACAAGAATTTTACAGTTTACACTTTGTATGAAATTTCAAAGGAAAAAAAAAAAACTAAAAGCCTTATTTTTCAAGTAAATCCAAAAAGCAGGCAAACAACGAAAAATCGCACAAATAAACCAAAGAATGAACCTGGATGCCACTGTTCACTGAAACAATAAAGCCACAGAGAGAAATGTAGGCAAACTTCTGTTTAATAGTAAAAGCCACAAAACAACAAAACACACAAATGTATTCAACACTTCGTTTTCGTTTCTCACCTGGGATTCCAACAATTCCTGCAGCCTTGTTATGGATTGGTTTGACAGCCCACATCTGAGGAAGTGCTAGAAACGAAAAGGAAGTGTTGAATACGTTTGTGTTTTGTTGTTTTGTGGCTTTTACTATTAAACGGAAGTCTGCCTACATTTCTCTCCATGGCTTTATTATTTCGCTGAACAGTGGCATCCAGGTTCATTCTTTGGCTTATTTTTGAAGTCAGTAACTCAGCAAAAAGGTAAGGGACTAATAAAATGCTTAAGGAGAGGAAAAACCTTAAAAGATTATTTAGGAATATACAAGGAACACACATTTCAAAACTGCTCGAGAGCTAAGGACAAGCACGTCTTTCAGGTAAAGTGACAAACAAGATCTGGGGTGACAGGGTTGGTGCATTATGGGTAAAGGGAAGCTCGGGAGTGTTATGTTGCCATGAGCTTTAGCAACAGCTGAGATGGATCCCAGCATCACTACCAAACCCATCAGTTTATGAGAGAGTGAAAATTGACATCAGATGCAAATTCTCCTTGCTCAGCTCCCAAAGCATCCACATTGCAAATTTTCCACCTGAACATCTAAAGCATTTGCAGTAAAATAACAGAGCTGTATGCATGAGCAATATAACACTCTCCTGACACACTAATAATTACAGAAACTTGGCCAAAGCCGCGTATTAAAAACAAAGAAATACTACCACCCAGTTACAACATACTAAGGGTAGATAGTCAAAACAAAAAAGCTGGAGGTGTAGCCGTCTTGTATAAAAATACTGTATAGCTTACCCTTTCCCCTCTCACAATCCCATCCTTTAATAATGCCAAATTATTAGTGCTCTACTGAAGTTAAACTTCATCAAAACCTAAGCCGTAACAGGAAGTTGCATCTCTCCTGGAAATAACATCAGCACTGCTGAAGAATTTCCCACAAGAAGAGATAATTTTAGGAGAGTTCAGTATCAACTGGCTGGTTGTCAATTGCGATTATCCTCAAAGTGTCATCAATCACTATGACCTCACCCAACAAATTAATTCTCCGACTTGCTACGTAAACACCACAAAATAAAAAGGTTTAGTACTTTTCAGATACTTACCTTCTCCCCTAGCATTATAGTCTCCTGTGGTTCTCTGTGTGACCACCAATTTACCTTTTATCAGAGCTCAAACCACACTCCTAAACCACACCACTTTAATGGTGTTTGCAGCTTCTTCCATTTCCAAAAAGAAACATTTCTCCAGAACCTACAACTTTGTAGCTAGGAAGATCTAGATGCTGCTGCTCAGAATTCTCCAGAACCTTCCTTAACATTCCAAAGAGTTTAGCCCACTGACTGATCAGAAGCACAAAACATCTAATGAAACTCAGCGACAAGGCTTAGAATTCCTGGATCAAAAAATAAAACACAACAATCTACTTATATTTTGGCAACTCAGAAATCACACTAAACACCAAATCAAAAGAGATAAACTATTACACTAGCCTACAGTCCAACAGCATTGAAAACCCCAAGGTATTCTGGTCACCTGTTAACAAAATCCTCAGTCCAGGCCATGCTACCCAACCCAAATCCACAGTTCCCAACAGCACAGAAAATACTGCCACTGTCTTTAATACAGACTTCATAAACTCAGTCACATCTCTAATCAAACACCACACCCCTCCCACCAACACCTGTGACTCTGCCCTTTCTCATTGCAACCATTTCTCACCTCAACAGTAAAAAACTTCTCTTAGAACTAAAACCCACCACCCTAGCACCTGACAGTTTCCCAGATGAATATCTAAAAATGGCTGCTGAGCCTATAGCCTATCCCATTCCCACACTGAAACCACTGTATCACAGAAACATAGGTTCCAATAGTATGGAAAAAAAAGTTATATCCTACCACAACATAAAAGAGAAAATAACACTGAACTTAGTAACTACCACCCTCTTGCTATCCTGTACCCCTCTTATCTAAAATTTTTGAAAAATGCATTCAGTCTGAGAAATACCTCTCAGCTGTCCAGATTTTCAGAGAATGTCCAGATTTTTTTCCTCATATTTTTGGTTTGTCCTCATAAAATTTGTGTTTTTCTGGCAAATCACTGTGATGATCTGGTGACTGAAGTTACTAAATAAAGACATATATTTGAGTTTCAGACTTCAAATACTTCAGAAAAATGCACGTTAACACAAACCCTGTTATTCTAGCAACTTTCTAATTTTATAAAAGCAGTATTTAAAATCTGTCCCTACTTTAGGGCCTTTGTCCCCCCATTTTGTCAGGCTTCAGATTTCTAGCACTAAGAGGTTGAGATGTATGGCCTCACCAAAAATAACCTTCTCTCCCTCCCAAAATGGCTTCAGCCCAGTCATAGCGCTACTACATCCCTCCTGCATTTCAGTAATGCTGTAAATACCTTTAAGAATGAAGGAAGGCTGCTATCTGTCTTCTTCCAAGACCTTTCCCTAGCCGTCTCACACCCCATTCTCCTACAAAAACTCGAGGATTTGATGAAACCTCTACCACATGGTTTAACAGCTATCTTGCTAACAGATCACAGGCCATAAAATGGCAAAAAGACTTCTCCTTTTTCATCCCAGTCTCCACAGGCATCCCCTGGGAGTTGATTCTTGTACTCATTCTTTTCAAGATCTTCATTAGTAACATCCCAGACGCCTCAAAATCAGTCACAACAATTCAGTAAGCCAACGACTATACCCTCATATTTGGTGCCCAAAACGTTAACCCACAGTAAATCACTCAGGAATCCTTCTCATCAGTTGAAGTCTGGCTAACCAACTTGCAACTTTTTGTTAACCCCAAAAAAGCAAACTTATTCTTTTTACCTCAAGATTATGCAATAAATAAAAAAATAAAGAGTTGTCTTCCATTATTGTTTGTTACATTTATTATTTGTTCTGTTATCCATATATTGTAATTCCTGTGTAATAGAGCTTTTCTGTCTACTGAAAAGGGACTATTATATCTCAGTCAGAAAATCCTAGTTAACAAATGTAAATAAATAGATAAATAAAATAACACAAAAGGCATATCCTGAATCATGATCTCTGTTCCTTAAAATGATAGCCTAGAATTTACAGTTCATAGGGATGAATTGATAACTGGAATTTTCTTCATGGTCTCCGCTGTCTTTAAGAATTTAGTCCTTGGCAGATTCTCTGAATATCTTTTGACTGACATATGTGCTTTTCTGTCATTGACCTGCAAGCTTCTTCATATTTCTGTTACTAATGAAAATGTGTCTGAAAGTTTTCTTCTGATTATATAAGGAATACTTGTATTCCCTTTTACCAATTTCCCCTTTGCCATCATATAAATGTTTCCATTTTTCTCTACAACATATAAAATTGAATATGGTTTCATCAGCACTTTTTATTTATGTATTAACATGGTAAAGGGTAGTAAGTACAAATACTATTTTTAAAGAGTAACTTGGTCACTGTCTAGTTAAGCGAGCTGCTCAACCCAAAAGTAGTCAAAGAGGGACTCAAGCCTGACACCACAGGACGAAACACTAAACATCTTCAGATGTATCAGCCGGTTAATGAAATGCATCTCTACATAGGCTTGGCTCAGATACTGGGTGATGAAAATGCTGGTATTGTTGCTCTGATTATTTCAAGTGGTTTCATGATTTGTTGTTTCTGATGTAATTCTTTTTTGGTTACGTTGTAACAGTAAAGCAGTTATTGTGATTCATTCACTTGCTGACATTGGTTCCAGTGGAATCTAATGTATTCTTTTACGACAGCCTCTTGGCCTGCACTCACTCACTCAAATGGGAAAAATATGATTTCAGAATAAAAAGAAGTGGATGCAAGGTATTCTCAGTAACATTGCAAACAAAGTTCAAATATAAAGTTTGCAAAATATTAGAGTATACTATTTTTTCTATATCACAAAATTACACATATTAGCCACAGCGTAGTGTAATATGTAACAATACCTCTCAGCTTCTGAACACTAAAAATCATAGCAGTGGCCTTTAAAAATTGCAGCAAATGGTAAAAAAAGGAGTTTTTTTCCATAATATTAGGCCTTTCAGATATAAGTTCATTTGTATTTAGTGGTATCAGATAACTTTTTAGGCTTAATGTTTTTAACAAATCATGTACCATTCAGCAAGTCTAACTTTATGAAGATAATTACTGAATCTAGGAGTAGCAAGGTGAACTCTGGGAACAAAAGTTGTACACATAATCAAAGCAGTTGAAAGGCATGAATTTATAATTAAACCAACATACTAATGTGAATTAAAGTCATGTTACATTTATGCAAGTCAGACAAACTGAAGATAGCTGAGCGATGCTTTTTGAGTCTATAGAGAAATATACTTTAACTGTGTGTTTTATAATGTCCTTCCTCCTAACTCTCTTTGTCTGTGGTCCCTTTCTGGAAGTCTCTGTCCCTCGTCTTGACAATGCTGTCATCAGTAAGTGCTGTTCTCTCATAGACTCTGTAGTTATCATCATTGTATTAACCAGGTCAACAATTTAGCAAACCAAAATATTTGGCCTTCATTTATTATTAAATAATTTATAAATCCAACCTGCAACATATGTGCAGTTTATATTTTCCATGGCATAAAAGTTTCAAGATTGCATAAACTTTTTTATTTTTATTTTTGTAAGCTATAAATCTAGGATTCCATGCAGACTGAATACCATAATGTCATATTTTAGACTCTTTTACTAACCCACTGTTTAGTTATATTATTCTGCAGTCATTAAAGCTATGATGTCATTATGATCATAATTTTGATGATTTACTACCTTTCTTACGACTGATAAATTATTTTATGCTTCCCATTTTAGCCTACAATTTGTTAGGTAGTCAGAAGATGCATTATTATTATGAAGTAACTTCTTTATTGTCTGTTCATTCTGATAGTGCATATTTATGAAATAAACTCGGTGTTATTGATTATGTATGCCACAGGATTTTATATTTGAATGTACGCACTGTATTTTAATGCCTTTAAACTCTGGTCAGTATCTCGTTGTACTCTTTATGTTAACGTTGCAAGTGAATTTGCAAAAAAAGTGAACTGAAGATTGTAGTATGTTTGATGTTTTTTAGTTTCACTGTTTACTCGGGTTTTCTCTATAATCACACCCACAAAATTATGTCATGTTATTGAACAATAATTTAGATACAACTGCAGAGCATTATGCTTAAGCAAAAACAACTTACCTCTTTTACACCTGTAGCTTTTCCTTACATTCGGATTTCACTATTACATCACTGCATGTACATTTTCAATGTGAAGTGTTCCATCTGCAAAAACTTTAACAACTTGTCTTCCTTGGAGATAAGAAATTCCTAATTATTCATTTAGAATGGATATACAGTAGTCTTTACATCAATTTAAGTAGTGAAGCATTGTAGGTTCAGTCATTCTTGATGTCATGGTAGGGATTTTCAGTTCAGAGAAAATAATTCAGGGGTTCTGTTCTTATCAACAAAATAAAATGCATGAACAACACATGTTTTCCATCACAAATTATATACTGTGGTATTGTATTAGGTAAGGAAAATAAGTTTTATCCAACTTCCAAGGTTTGTTACTTACTTTTCTCCAAGAACATGATCAATAAACTTTAAAGATAACGACCTCTGTAAGTCATATCACACTTTTAACAAAGATGACAGCAAAGCTTCTTAATCTATCCTGTCTGAAAAAATAAAAGGTATAGTGGTGAAAAGAAAAACATTCAAGTTCAGGGCAACCTGATTATTTAAAAGGGCATCCTAGCAGAACTTCTGAAGCTTCAAATAATTAAGATCAATCCTGCAGTCAAAATAAAGATCAATCCTGCAGTCAAAATAGTGAAGTCCAAAACTCGCTGTTGCTGATCAAAAGCATTTTTTTTTTTGCAGGGGGCAATTCCCGTGCACCTCCATTGAAGGAATCACACATCCCTCCGCTACTTTTATATTCTAACTCCAAGATCTCTGCACCTTGAGGAAGGGAGAATTCTGCAAGATACAGCAATTTTAGACTTTGTATGTACTTCAACCAACTGTAAACAACATGTGAATGTGCAGCCAAGGAACTACTAGCAAACACAAGAGGCTCACGTAATGTAATGAAATTAAGCCAACAAATGAGTAGCAAATCCAATGAACGCAACAGGTCCAAAGATAAACACTGCTAATACACAGTCTACGTGGAACAAAGTTAGTTTTCCTTATTACACTGGTGCTCCGTGTTCTTGTTTTATTACTGCACAAATATTGGAGCTTTACCTAGTGGTTTATGTGTAAGGTTAAGGTTATTCGAGCCTTAGGCTGTGTATTAGCAGTGTTTATCTTTGGACCCGTTGCATTCATTGGATTTGCTACTCATTTGTTGGATTCATTTCATTACATTACGTGAGCCTCTTGTGTTGGTATATCCTTCCCCTTGATCATACTTTTTATATGCTGGGTCTTTAAAATTTAATGGGAACTCTGTTAAAAAACACTGAAGGCATTAAGCAGTTGCTAATGGACTTTTTTTTTTTAAGTGTTGTGGTTTATGTACATGTTTATATACCAATGCCATTATCTACTTCTGCATACAAGAAGCCAGTAAACAACCATCAGAAAGTTTGTTTGTTTCTTTCGGCTTTTCCCGGTTAGGGGTCGCCACAGCGGAACTCCGGTCTACTAATGATTGGCAGTAGATTTTGACGTGCTGGCTTGCCGGGCCTAACGCACAACCTTCACAAATGGTATTAACATGACACTCCACACAAAGGATAAGTCAAGGAACATTATGACCAACAGATCTACCATAAAGGGTGTACCACCTGCACTGAAACAATTCACTGAGCCTGAGTTTTGATCCCTCTTACTGGCAAGAGACAGCAACCCCACAGCTTGATTGTTTGAATGTGGGAGCAGGGCTGGTAACAACCATCAGAAAATACTGGACAAATTAGTGGTTCAGGCAGCAGTTAGAGAAAATCTCATGTTAGCATGGTTGATGCATTGTAATTGGTCCTGTTCAAGTAAGGATGTGTTGTATATTCATTAAGTCACATTAGCATCTATAACTTAAACCCGCTGTTATAGAGTGAAATTACTGTAAACACTGTAAAATTGGTGGAGGATTTGTTTTTCTAGTAGCCAGCAAAATAAGTGTGTGCATATAAAGTATCCATACTTTAATTTAAACTATATCTGTGTAGAATTTTTATACATTAAGCATATGGTAAAGTATAACTATTGACAATCTGTAATTATGAATACTGTATGAAAGTAGACATAAACATATACTATTCCATCAGTAAAAATCTTTCTGATATTGTATTTTCAGGTCAGACTTAGTTGTGGCTGTCTTCCTGTCCTCTAATAATCCCATTGGAGAAAGGATAGATTCATGCAGTATTACTTTCTTAGAGAGTTACACTAGTGTAATACTATTTTATGACTTGTCCTGAAAGTAAGGCTGTTCGAATCCCACACACAGTCTCATGTACATTTACGCCTGCCTATTTTTAACTATATTTCACATGAATTAATCACAAAGTAAAGAAGTAAAAATCCATTTTGCATTTATTCATTGCCTCCCCTTCAGCAAAATGCAAATTAGGGATATTAAATGCAGGAGCAGTGTCCACAACAGGCAAAACTATCTTATTAAATTAAGTAGTTTGGTCATATAATAACAAAAATATCCCAATTATCTAAACCTAACACTGATTCTGACAATGTGGATTTTGCATTTTTCTCTGCATCTAGCTCATCTAAGCCTTAGATTATGAAGTTGTTATACCTCACAAATTATTTTATTCCTTCCAGCAAAACATTAGACATACAATATTTTGATATGTAAATAAATAAGTTCATAAGTTCAAGGAGTGATATTCATGTCTAAAACCAGTGAGGAACACTGTGTCCACCAAATCAGGATCACATACTGAATATAAATGCTGTGCATCAAGATTCAGTTTAAGTAGTTATGCAATCTAATGAATATTGTTAATTTATTCTGGGACGCTGGAATTCCTAGAGTTATGAAAGATTGTTTCAATCAAGTTCTGAAAGTCTTTGCATGCAGCTTTATATCACATTGTTCCTAAGAGACGTTTTGCCATGATGTAAATCTGTGTTAGACATTGCTTGTAAGGTTTCATTATTAAATACTTTTTATGCCAAAATAAATGTTTCTGTTATTTATCTGTAATGGAATTTATGTAAATTTAAGTACATGCTCATTGCAGAATATCACAAATTATAGCACTGGTCACTTCTGTTAGTGAAACCTTCTTTGCGCAGATAAAATACTTTTTATTTGCCCCTTGGCATGTAACATATACCATACCATCTATAAAAAAAGAGTAGGGGTTGCTTTATTATTTTAACATATTTCCATCTCTCTTTCATTATTTGCACATTCATTATATTTATACTGTATATCACACTTTATACTGCACAACATGTTTATGTTCCTAAATACACGGAAAACCCATTTCACCCCTACCCTGTAACAATAACCATTTCTTTATATCACATATTACTTCCTCATCTTCTTTTTTTCTTGTTATATAGCAATTCCTTACATCTTCTTTTCCATAAACACCAAATGGCAGTGAATAACATTTTATCCCATTTTTAATTTCCCTTACAGCGCCATATCCATATCAATGTTTTTAAATACTTTCTAGTCACAAACACATTTGAGTAATGTGCAGAAACAGTCATTTTTTTTTACAATCCCCAAAAAAAAGTTGTGATGTGTCTTCAGTATTACATCTAATACACATTATTTGTTGTATCATTTTATATTTCATGTTACTTTTCACTGGAAGTTTTTCCAGTAATAAATGCCCCAGAAATTCACTTGCTTAAAAAAAAATCATTCAAATCTTTCCTGCATTTTCCTTATTGTTTTGTTGTATTCACCCCCCACATTTTTTACAAGGATCAATATAACAGTTTGCTTTCATTATTTTTATAGAATGCTTTGCTTTCCATCTCTACTTCATTTATATCAATTTCCATGTCTTTATTTTACTTTCATATTCCTTCTCTTCCAAATCCTTTGTTATTTTTTCCTTCTCTTAATCCCACCCATTCACATACCTTTATATTTTTCAGGTAGACAATTCCAGTAATGCCTTTTTTTCATACACTTTTTTAACACCAAAAATAACTTTATGATGATAAGAAAATAACTGGATTTATTAAATTCAAGCCCCCTTTTTTACATTTAAACTCTCTCTCTGTCGAATGGATTCAACCTTGTTCCCCACAGAAAACCAAAAATAGATACCAAATAATTACATTTTCATACAGCTTAGAAGCATGCATACTACCTAAATATGCAAGCTTTCCTAAATTAAATTATGTGTTTAAAATATATGCCCTTTTTCTTAGGGCCAATTGAAATATCCTCCACCAATCTGTTAACTTTAATGTTGTTTTAGAACTTCTCTCCATTGTTCTACTGGTACTTGTTCCCTTTCCAAACTTGACCCCTAAAACATCAGTTTCACTTCTCATGAAATAAATTCCTGCCATTCTTAACAAATCACCAAACCCCTTACTTTTTGACTTATTTAACTGTAATTCTACTGTACTTAAAATTTATTCTATGAATTATCTCTTTCATCCAGTGTTTGTTCTTGGCTACTAAGACCAAATCATCTGCATAGGATAAAATTAATGGTAAATTTATCCCTTCTGTAATTTCCCAACTACCATTCTCTAACCTTGTTCTTTGTATAATTGCACTCATTACCATCACAAACAGCAACATGCTCAGTGGATAACCTTGCTTTACCCTTCTTTCCTGTCTTAACTTTTTTTTCTTACCCATCAATTCACAATCACCGACACACAAGAATATTCATAATTTGTCCTTACTATCCTCCTTATTTTTTCTTTTACCTAGTATTCTTATAAAATGTTTAACATTTCCCCATGATCAATATTATCAAATGCCTCAGCCACATCACATACTGTCACTTTTCCTTCGCCCTCCCCCTTATCTATACATTCAACCACTTCTTTAACCATCATTAGTGTTTCATTTAGTCTTTTACCTTTAACCGCATGCACCCCTTCATCCAATTCTTCTTTTCTTGATATCCATAATTTTTTGAATAATCTTCATAAATATCTTCTAGTCAGTATTTCACAGTGCAATTGGTCTCCATTTTTTTATTTCTTTCCTTTCCCCCTCTTTTCATGTAATTTTATAACTTCACTTACACAAATTATTATTCTTCTTTTATACCTTCTTCCATCCATTCATTCATTCAATATTTCCCAAAAAGACATCCTTTTCTTCATTTGATATTTCTTTATAAAAACTAATCCATCTGGACCTGGTTTGGATTCTTTTTTACTTTCCTTTAAAGCATTCGCTAATACTTTCCTCTCGATTCTTTTTTTCCATTTCTTCCACTACCTCCCTTTTCATCTTCTTTACTTTGCATACATACTCTGTTATATTCTTTTTTTCATACATACCTTCCAACTATATACATAATTTCCTGTTGCTTATATTTTAACTGTCCTTTCTCATCCTTCATTACATTCATTTTTCTCTCCTTACATCTTAGTTTCTTACCTAAACATGGGGAAACTTCTTTTCTCCCTTTCATATAACACATTTGTCTAAGTATCATTCTTTCTTGTTTATTTGCATTATTATATTATTAATTTCTCTTATTCTTCAAGACTTCCCCCTGCCCTTACTCTAGTATTCTGTGCCTTTTTTGTTTATTATATATCATCTTTTCCTTCTTCCTTTGCTCTCTCTCTCTCTCTCTGTTTAACTTTAAGTATATATTTTTTAACTTTTCTTTGTACACCATCCACCACTTTGTCAAACTACCATAATACAGCTTCATTGTCATATGATCTTCCCAGTTGCATTTTTCTTTTTTAAGACATTCCATTCCTGCAATTTGTTCTGTCTTTTTAACCCCTTTCCTTCTTTTATTTTATTTTCATTGTCTCATGTTATTACCCATACATCCGTATAATCTGAAAACGTTTCTTCTCTAATGCCATATTTTACTTCTTTTATGTCATCTGTAAACAAAATATTATCAATCTCTGTTTTAAGTAGCTCCCTGTTATAAGTATATTCTCTCCCTACCAGTTCTTAATCTCCCACTATTTACAACCTCTCTCAGCATTTTTGGATTGTGTGCTATTTTCCTATTCATCTTTGTAAATTACAATTAAAGTTTCTCACTACCATAATAAATCCATTTACTATCAGATAATTGTGAATTTCCTCAAACATTTTTTTCTTTCAGTTACATTTTGTATATGCATACACTTCTACTGTTCTAAACACCTTCTGCCCCATTTTTATGTCACACTAAAACTCTTGCTCCCACATCACCATTATAACTAATATTTTAATCTCTCTTTATTAGTAATACTGCAATACCTGAACATGCATCATTCCCTATAGTCCACACCACTTTTCTTTTCCACAGCATGTCAAATTCCATTCTTTTACTTTTGTCTGTACATCTTATATCAAGAAAACAAATTGCATCTTCATCTGTTTTTTTCACTACATTTAAACACTACCATTCTTCTCACATCCTTCTTCATGCTGTTCACATTCAATGATGATATATTTATATTAATCTTGTCCCTCTTTTGCATTTTTTTCCAGTTCATCTTTTGGCATCTTTTTTCTCCTCCTCACCCTTTCCCTAATAGAAACTTTTGCCTTTTCTTCTAACGCAGAACTCATATCTCCTTATTCTTCTTCCTCAGTTTGTAATACCCCAAACTTGTCTTTGTTCTCTGTATGCATTTCATTTTCATTCATTAGTTTGTGAACTTCATCCAGTTTATATTTTTTTTATCTTTTTTTCTGTATTTTCATCTTGTACTTTCTCACTCCCATCTCACGCCCCCATGCTTTTATCATTCACGTCCACCTTTTCTTCAGACCCCCCATTTTCCTCACTTTGCCTTTCTTTATTATTCAGTATACAGTCAAGCCAAAAATGGTCCTCATTTTCGACATTTCCTACAATATGGCTTAAAGTTTTTTGTTTCTAGAATGTCCATAGTTTTCAAACTAATAACTCCAATAAGATGTGTAAAGGCACCAAACAACCAAAAAACAATGAAACACCTTCTTGCCCAGCTTGGCAGCAACCCTTGTAATAAAATGCACCACGTTGTAGACCCAATTTATTTATTATAGACACAGAAATCAGTTAAGCGCTTTCATCCAGCATCCTGGACTTCATCAGAACTGATTTATCCAAAACTGTATGCAATTTAAATACAAATCAGTTCTGATGAAGTCCAGATTGCTGGATGAAAGTGCTTAACTGATTTCTGTGTCTATAATAAATAAATTGGATCTACAACGTGGTGCATTTTATTGCAAGGGTTGCTGCCAAGCCGGGCAAGAAGGTGTTTCATAGTTTTCAAACTGCCCACATCTTCTTTTTTGTACAATTTTCGATTAAATGTGATTAATTCCCACAGATAGAAAACATGCTTTTGGCTGCCCCAGTACTTACAGTCTTGTTTTCCCCATGTATTACCATCACATTAGGCACATGCTGCAACTTATTTTCCATTTTTAAAGTTACATAAACTTCCCATACCCCATCCATACTTTTCTGTCATCAACACCTTTCTTGATATCCGGCACATCATGACAGAAATATTTAGATATACTTAGAAATACTTAGAAATATTTTTAATTCATTCTCTTCTGTCTCAGTAATTTTAAATTGCAACAGCAGTTTTCTTTTTAACTGTACATTCAAATTTTGATAAGCATAGTCTTTTCAAGGAGATATGTTATTTCTCATTTCACATTGAATAACACATTTTTCTGCTAATGCAAATGTCTCAAAAGTTATTTCACAGAAAGATGCTGTTCCTGTAAGTATTAATGCCCTAATTTGAGATAAACTCAATCCTAAAGACATAACAACTTTGTATAAAATACAGTACCTGTTGATTTGCTATTCATACTTTGTTTTCATCCTCAAAACAGGTCGTTTCCTCCAGCTGTCATAGATTGTTACTAGGCTAACGACCCAAGGGGCCTTTCAAAGCCTAGCAAGTTTTCCTGAATGAATAATGATGTTCTTTATCCAAATAGGACATTGAGAGCCAGCCGTTTATAAGCAACATCTGTCGATAAGGGATATGTATTCCAGGCCCAGTGTAAATTTTCTGGTCCCCATCCACTGGTCCAGGTTGTGCTTAAACTGGGTAATAGATGGGCTCAGCTTCACATGGATGAGAAGCCTGTTCCATAAGAGCGGCAGTCTCTAGAACACATATTTGTCCTGCCAGCATGTTCTGTTTAAGTCACAGACAAAATTCAGGTCCCTAGACCTTGTATTTCTGGTACTCTTTAACTTATGAATATGTAGGAGATACATAAGTGTGAGGTTTGCAGATGCCTTGTAGACCAGATATAGATCACCCATGAGTAATCCATAAGAGACTGAGTAGAGGGAAAGGGCTTTAAAGTGCTTTGCATAAGGCAGGTTTGTTATGCCTTGTATTCTTTTTGTAAGTTACTTCTGTGAACACCACAGTTGCTGCATATGCCTGGTCAGGTACACACCAAAGGGAGCAACGTACTCTATGATTGGTCTGATAAGGGCGGAGTAGAGTGGGATAATGACCTCTTCGGACCTAGATGCCATGCTCTTACTTATAGGTTACGTAACATAAAAGTATTTCTTCACCACTGATGCTCTGTACCTGCACATCCTTTTTCTTTCTGCTGTCTTTCACTGGAACCTGCTTTTGCTGTTACATAAGTCTTTACTCTTGAGGACTGCTGCCAGTCTCTCTCTGTTTTACTGCTTTCTCTTCTATCTTCCTGAAACCTAACATAGGGGATGCCTTAAAACCATTTACTCCACTGACAAAACATGCCCTGTCTGTATCGACACCATCATTTGCAGCATCCTTCAGTCTTTCTGTCATCTCCTCACTCCCAAACATTTTGTCCACTAGCAAACTGCACTGCATGGCCTCCGATTCTTCCATCATTTTTTTGTAAAACAGTCATCCAGACCTCCCTGATGATATAATATTCACCTCCAAAACATATATTTCCTGCTGAATTACAATTTCTTTTTTTTTTTTCCTCCTTCAACTCCTGTCTACTCACAGCCTCCACCTTAGATTCAATGATCACAAGTAACAGCTCTCTGGCACTATATAGTGATCACCTCATTAAAAGTCCTTTAAAGAGAAGGATGATTTCCTTGCTGCCCTGGCCAAATTTACTCTAGTCGTGTAAAATGCCACTTCAGGTCTCTTCTCTAAAGAGGCTGATAGCCAAGTGGAAATGACCTGGTCAAAAAAAGATAAATAGAGTACTGTTATACTCTAAAATTTATCTTGTATTTGTATAAGGCTGTAAGATGGTTACTATCCCTTGCTTTGAGGTCCTTAATCATAATTCCAAGTTGCCTCATGACTTGACATCTAATTACTTGCACATCTTTGCCAAATGAGAAAATTTTACTGATGGTTACACCTATGTTGCTGAAGACATCCACTTCATACATAAAACAGTTGTTATTGTTCGAGATAACAAAGCCAACCTTTAGGTCATCTATGTATTTGCTTATCTAGCAATATTTATTTTTAGGAATAGTGGTGAATACTTTGTTAAATGAGATAAGATGTAAAACTAATCCTTGAAGAACAGCCACTTTTATTGGCAAAAACTCAAAATTACTTCCATGTACTACTACAGATTGTGATTGACCTGTTAACCATTCCATAAGCCATCTTCGGATGTATGGGTTTATATTTGTAGCAATCATAGCATTTAGAATGGTTATGTTAGATAGTGAATCAGAGTCGTTAACCATTCCGTAAGCCATCTTCTGATGTATCGGTTTATATCTGTAGCAATCATAGCATTTAGAATGGCTATGTTAGATAGGGAATTAAAGTCCTTAGCCATAACCTGAAACATTATATCCAGTAGAAGGCCAACAGCAGAAGCACATGAAATTTGTTTATAAAATTCTATTAACGATAATAATGTTGATTTTTCTTTGTAAAAGCCATGCTGGGAGAAGTCTAGGAGTTTCATATTAGTATCTGTATTTATTATGTTAACAATACATCATTCAAAACATTTGCCCAGGGTTGATGTCAGGCTGAGTGGTCTGTAATTTTTAGCCTCATCCCTATTGCCTTTCATACATATAAGGGTAAGGTGTGTTATTTTCCAAAATTTTTGCTCCCAACAGGTGAACACTAGTCTGTTAAAATCTATTTAAGAAGTCATGAAAAAAATTCCCTGATATTGTATAAAAACATTGATGGGAAACTAACGGGACCCGTAGTCCTCGCCCATTGATGCTGCCTTATTAATACGGTATAATTCCTTTCTCAGTAACATAGTGCTAATGTAATTAATAAGAGCACGTGGTTTCAGTTGGAATATTGTTTTCGTTATTACAGGTAATGTTACTTCCGTTAACAAACTAGTTATTGAATGCATTAGCAAATGACACAGGATTACAAAGCAGCATCTCATCCTTCAAGATACAGGTTGTGTGTTGATGTCTTATTTTTCTGTTTACATATTTATAGTATCTTTTTTTATTGCCTTTATCTTCTGACAAGTCATTTTCCTATCCTGATTTACCTTTTATTATCTTCAGTTTTAAGGCGTTATTCATTTTAACTTCTTTTAGTTGTGCTTCTTAGGATTTTTTTTGTAGCGTTCTAGCTTAGTTTTTTTTTTCTTATAACTAGCCAGTTTTCTAGTTTCAACACTCAAATCTGTTTCTTTGATCTCAGCACTTGTTCAGAAAAAAAAAAAAAAAAAAATTAATCTGTTTCTTTGATCTCAGCACTTGTTCAGAAAAAAAAAAAATTTCATCTGCTTTTACTGTACTTGTGTTTCTACCTACTTTATTTTACTTTTGCATCATCTTAAAAGTACTCAATTGCATTTATTACTGCTTGGTGTAACTCATTCTAAGCCTTTTGGTTTAAACACTTGGGCTTCGGACCAGTTGTTTTGCACTGAGAGGGTTTGTGGTCTGCACTGTAGTGGCAGAACAGGTAGCTCACATCCTTCTAGGTTGGGAACTGCTGATTGAGGGCTCAGTGTCTGTTATTCTAAAAGTGTATTAATTCTGGTTTAAGCACTTGGGCTTTCAGGCCAGTTATTTTACATTAAGAGGGTTCGTGGTCTGCACTCTTGTGGGAGGAGAGGCTGGACTCTGCCCTTCTGAGCTGGGAATTTCTGGTTAAAGGCTTATAGTGCATGCATATCTGATCTGCTTCTTACTGAAGTTGGTGCGCCTTGTTTGCTGTGGCACAGACTGGATTCGGGACTGCTGGATCTAGCTTTGTTTGTGTAACTTGAGCACTAATCCAGGCATTCTCTAAAGTATTCAATTGTATTTATTACTGCTTGGTAGTAACTTGATTAAAGTGTAGCTATCATTCTAAGTCTTTTGGATTAAGCACTTGGGCTTCAGACCAGTTGTTTTACATTAGGAAGGTTTGTGGCATGCACTGTGGTGGCAGGACAGGTAGCTTTCATCCTTCTAAGTTGGGAACTGCTGATTGAGAGCCCAGTGTCTGTTATTCTTAAAGTGTATTAGTTCTGGTTTAAGCACTTGGGCTTCAGGCCAGTTATTTTACATTAAGAAGGTTCGTGGTCTGCACTCTTGTGGGAGAAGAGGCTGGACTCTGCCCTTCTGAGCTGGGAATTTCTGGTTAGAGGTTTATAGTGCCTGAATATTTGAACTGTATCTTACTGAAATTGGTACACCTTGTTTGCTGTAGCATAGCTTTGTTTATTTGCTTGTTGTTTGTTTGCTTGTTATTTCCCTGGAACGCTAATTCCACCTAATACGCGGCTTCTCAGCGCTTCTGTGGATCACTAGTGATATCTGCATTGCTTACTGTACTTATTTCCTTGTTTCACTTGAAAGAAAGTTACTGTTTGTCGTTTTTTCATTTAAGTTACCTGTAACACATTGCACTTAAGTTACCTGGCACTTGCTCACTAAAGCAATTATATAAGTCAGCACTAAAAATTAAAAGCACTACACCCTCACTCCCCACTGGCTCTTGTTTTCAATTATTAAGGAATTCCCAATATTATTCTAGCATGTCCAAAGGTCAGTTGTCAATCTCCTCTCCGGTCCAGCTGGTGAATCTGGGAATCTTGAGGCAATGTTACAACTGCCTCATGTACACAGACAACCCTCTCCTCCTCCCAACAAATTCCAACACATGTGAGAGATGCAACCATATAGCCAAACTGGAGGCTAAGCTCTCTCAACTCAGTACTGGCATAACCAGTCAGGAGGAGAAGGAAACCACACTCACTACAATTCCAGTCTCACATAGACCTACCACGACAGCAAACCAAACACATAATCACACAAAAACATACTCGGAGGCTCTAAATAAAGA
This sequence comes from Protopterus annectens, assembly GCF_019279795.1. NCBI lineage: Eukaryota > Metazoa > Chordata > Ceratodontiformes > Protopteridae > Protopterus > Protopterus annectens. The sequence goes on from NC_056749.1 coordinate 130,752,486, forward strand.
TCTGCCTAAGCAGCAGAGACCTCCAAAGCAGACACCCAAGCAACCAATACCCCAAAACAAAACACGTGCAACACATATCTCACAAAGCCAGTGTGCCGAACAGTCACAGCCCTTAAGACTAAACAACACACCTGATACACTTGTAATAGGTGACTCTATCGTCAGGCACACTGACGTCCCGCTCACCAGGCTGAACAAGGAGAGGGTCACGGTGAGCAGCCTGTCGGGCGCTAGGATCCGCCACATAACACAAGCACTCAGGTCACTCCAAGGCAAGTACAAATATGACTCGGTCAATGTCCATGCTGGTGTGAATGACCTGAGACGTACCTCCCTGGACTACATGAAAAGAGACATAAAGGAGCTCTCTGAGCATGTATCCCAGGCCGGTATGACCCTGACCTTGAGTAGCATCTTACCCTCACCAAGAATGATGCCACAATATGAAGACAAGATGATCAATTTCAACAATTGACTTAAGTACTGGTGTCATTCAAAGGGGATCCAATGCCTGTCAGCTTGGGATGATATGCTCGACAAGCCACGATGCTTCGCTAGGGACGGCTTGCACCTGTCACCCCTGGGCTTTCGGATATTGGCAAAGGCTCTTGCTACCCCCATAGTGCCTTTTTTAGGCAAGGCTCAAAAGACAAACCCACCTCCACAGGTATCACAAGGGATAAGAAACTAAGAGTAATGCTACTCAACGCCAGAAGTCTAAACCTCAAGATGCACGCACTTGAAACTCTCCTTAGCATGGAGAACATCGATATCTGTGCAGTAACAAACCTGGTTCAGGGCTCCAGAGAGCACCCCAGCACTACCAGGTTATACCTCATACCATGCTTTTCGGCCCCAAAACTTGGACCGAACCACAAAAGGAGGGGGAGTATCGATATTCCTCAAAGATACCCACACCTCCAGGTTGGTGGCAAAGCACGAAGCATCAGAGACTATCCATGTGCAACTAACAGTGGGTAAAACTGCCTTCCAGTTTATAGCCTGCTACAGACCACCCTCCCAAACCCAGGAACCCCACTCGGCCTTCCTGAGAACACTGGAAAATATGAAGGTCTCTCCAAACACCATTATATTGGGCGACTTCAACTACCCAAACATAGACTGGGAGCATTACTCTAGCTCCAACACCCTAGCCCAAAGGTTCCTAGAATTTATAAACTCAAATGCTATGGAGCAACTTGTTACCACTCCCACAAGAGGAGAAAACATACTGGACCTTATCATCACCAACATGGGGACTCTATGCTCCAGACCAGAAGTGTATCCCTCACTGGTAAGATCAGACCATAAACTAATCTCACTGGATATTCACATCCCGACCCCACCCCCTGCCCAGAAAACCACAGTGAAAAACTTCTCTAAAGCAAATTTCACACTCCTCAAAACCGAGATGGAATCCTTCAAAGCCCCCGGGCCTGTGGAAAATACGGCCCAGACCGCAGAATCCTTTATAAATGCATTCTATGAACACCTTCAGGAATGCATGGATCATGCGATCCCAAATAAAACCAAGACCCAATCCTCCAAAGGCAGACGTCCTGTCTGGTGAACCCCAGCCATAAACAAACTATACAATAGAAGGAGGAAGCTACTAAATGATAGAGCAAAATCCCAAAAAGGGAAGGCATCACTGATCAGTATTAGCAAAAAACTACGGGCACTCATAAAATTGTCTAAGGCCAGCTTCGAGAGAAAAATTGCACAGGACACTAAGGATAATCACAAGGCTTTCTTTAGTTATGTTAGGAACCTGGGTGGTAATTCCCAGATATGCTCAGAATTAGTCCAAAATGACAAAAATTACACTGAACCCACAGACATTGCCAAACATCCTAGCTGACAGGTTCAGCGCAAACTTCTCCCCCCCCCCTCCCCACCAAAAGGGCAAATATCTATCCCAGCATTGTGTGCTCCCCTGACATCTCAGATGCTCAGGTAAGAGCCGCCCTCTCCAAAGCAAAAAACACAGCATCAATGGGACCAGATGGTGTCCCGGGCTGCGTCCTACATGAACTCCAATAAGAGCTAAACCCAAACATAAAACTACTGTTCAATCTCAGCCTTACTACAGGATATGTGCCCAAAGAGTGGCGTACAGCAACAGTGGTCCCTCTCCATAAAGGTGGTGCCTCAACGGATCCTGGAAACTATTGCCCCATAAGCCTGACTAGCTTGGTCTGCAAAGCTATGGAAAGGATCATCATGGACCTCATAAATAAAGATATTGGGGACCTACAGACACTGGATCCTACCCAGTTCGGCTTTGTTAAGGGCAGATCCTGCCTCTTAAACCTGGTTGATTTCTTTGAAACCGTCACCAAGGCCATTGACGAGGGAAGGTGGTCCACACAGCCTACCTGGACCTCGCAAAAGCCTTCGATACAATACCCCACTCGGGCATTATAGATAAGCTCACCAGCTTAAATATAAACCCCTATGTCACTAGATGGATTGCAAACTGGCTCAAGGACAGAACCCACATGGTTAGAATTGCTGGAGCCATGTCAGACTCCAAACCAGTTACAAGTGGTGTCCCACAAGGCTCAGTCCTGGGACCTCTCTTGTTCGGTATATATTTCTCGGATGTACAGGCCAACACGGAAGGACTGTGGCTGACCAAGTTCGCAGATGACTGCAAACTGGGCGCCATAATTAACTCTCCAGCCAACACAAGCATCCTCCAAAAGGGCCTCATAGAAACAGACAACTGGTGCCAGAGCCATGGCCTCAAGCTAAATGCCAAAAAGTGTATAGTCATCGCCTTTGGCAAAAACAAAGTGCCCACAAATTACCACATAGGTGGTAATCCATTAAGTACAGAAGAAGTAATTAGGGACCTGGGGACCCAAGTTGATAGCAATCTCTCTTTTGACAACCACGTAGCCAAAGTGGTTAGAAAAACATTTTATATAGCCCACCTAATCATGAAGGGATTCGCATCTAGATCAGGGGAGGTCATCGTGCCTCTTTACTCATCGCTCATCAGGCCCATAATTGAGTACAATGCCCCTTTTGGGATGTACCTTACCAGACACCTGCAGCAACTGGAAAGACCCCAAAAGTACCTCACCAAGATGATCAAAGGGCTCAAACAGATGCCATATGCTGCCCGGTTGAAGAAACTCCAGCTCTACTCAGTGGCATACCGCCTGTTCAGAGGAGATCTGTGCCTGACATATAAAGCCATGTCCAACCCGGAATTAATGGACATGCTGCACCTCAGAAAATCCAAATCCCATCGAGCTACGCGCTCGAGACTTGAACCTCAGCACTGAAATAAATCGGACATGCTGGAGGGACAGATTCATAACCCAGAGGCTCCCTTCACTCTGGAATAAAATCCCAGTCCAGGTTAGGCAGAGTCCCTCATTGACTCTCTTCAAGAGGAATCTTGATGAGTGGATGGGAGATCGTAGGTTTACCCCGGGTATCACTTCTGTGTCACTGTTAGACAGAGGCACAGTATACTAACCTCGAAAAAGGGCATAGCAAAATTAATTTAAAATGGGTGGCGAAAGTCAAACACATTCTGGCTAGGCTTATAAATGCCTTAGGGCAGATAGCCTAGTATGAACCTATGAACCTATATGTCAAAATTTGTGTTTCTTTTTGTTAGATTTACCCTCTGTTGATCTGTAAGATGCAGCACTTTCAATATTTTTTTTAAATATTTTCAAGGATTGAATAAATGTAATTGGTATTTTCTTTTGCTAATTCCTCACACCAGGCAGTGGTACAAAAAGCTTGTTATAGTTTTTGCAAATTAAATTTATCATAGTTATATATTTTAATTTTGTTTTTGTTGGCAGCAGGGCCATATCAGTAGTGGTATTGTCTGGTAACTGAGCTCCCCTAGTGGAGTTGGAACCATTCCCTTATGCAACAGTAGCATACACCATTATATATGATACTCCTATCACATGCATGTGTGTAGAAGCTTAAATTCACCAGATGACAGTGCATCCGATCCTGATTGTAAGAATTCATATTGTGCCTTTTTTTTTCCCTAAATAAAATTTACTAAAAGATGCAAAAAAGAGCACAGGATAGTATACACAGGCAGACATACATGCACAGTGCCAAGAGACAGACAGACACACGCATGCACAGCCAATGTAAATGACTGATGGAATACCTATCGAGAAATATTGTCAACCACTTTGGGGAATGCAATTCAACATAAAGCATAATGTGTGCCCCCAGAGGGAAAACTGAATGCTAAAAAATATGCACTGTTTTGATTTTTCTTTTTCCTCTATCAGGTAAATGTCCTGCATTTAAAATCATAGTTAGATGTGATTTGTCTTCCTCTCAAAGCCAAGTACGCAGCACATTTCTGCACTGCATGGCACAAGTTTGAACTCACTGTGTGCAGCTAAAATGACATGTCATCAGTAGTTATGTATCACACCTGAGGTTTCTAAAGATTGCCTCTATTCTTTAGCCCTGAATAACTACTGTACTCTCAATATTCTGAAACGTGACTTCAGGATGTAGTCATTTTCCATGGTATTTCACTACATGTTGGATATTTATTGAGTTCCTTACTGTTTCTTGTTAGGGTGAATAGAAATTTTGTTTTGACAGAATCCAGAAAGTCAAAGAGGAGATGGATACGTCACCAAATCCATTTTGGGGATTGCCTTTATTGGAACTGTAGTGGAATCTCCCTTTGGTATTAATTGGCTTTTTAAAACGCAGTTATGAAGTTGTTATGAATGGCACTAAAACTGTTTAAGTAGCGCTGCATCTCCATTTGCCTACTGTGTGACGCTGAACAAGCCACTTAATTAGGCAGTACTCCCGGGTCATCCCTGAAAAGGGTCACTCGTATCCGGGTCTATATTAAAAGAACGAAAATTCATTACATCGAAAACCAAAACAGCGACACGTATTGCTCGAACCATGAAAATACCAAACGCACTAAACCGCGAAATTTAAAATATCGAATGTTCATAGTCGGCCAACCCCACACCCGCTACATACTACCTACCCAAACAAAATAAATAAACCACATACTTACACTAACCAAACCCTACTCCTAACCCTAACGTAAAGCACCAAACCTGAACTTCTAACCCTACACTAAACCCCACATACACAACTATCTATGCACTACCCTTAACCCCCCATAACCCTAAGGTCCATAACTACTGCACACTTTGCCTACAGAGATATACCCAAACAAAATAAATAATACACATAAATACATTTAACAAAACCCTACTTCTAACACTACACTAAATCTTACACACATTACCTATCTATACACTTACCTTAACTCGCACTCTAACCCTAAGGTCCGTAACTATCGCCCACTTACCTTATGGAGCTATACCACAGACGGGCCCACCAAAACACTTCGACATTTCGAATTTCGCAGTTTTGCACGTTCAGTTACGTATTTTGCACAATACGTGTCGATGATTTCATATTCGCGTAAACGGAGTTTCGACAATCTAATAGGAACCCCTCGTATCCAGAGGGCTTACCATATAAATAAATGCAGCATGTGTATTGTTTCATGCCCTGGTTTTAGTGTACATACTGTAAATAACTAATTTTATTTTGTTGGTACTACTATGATTGTAACCTGTGCTGGCAGTGAGTACCACACTGGAGGCATTAGGTCATGAGGTATAGGTTAGGTGAAGAAACTAGATACTTCCTTACTCATGGGGAAATTTGAATGGCCCACAACACTACTGTGGTATAATGCCATTGTTTTTAAAATAAATAATTTATCTTTTTAAAATAAACTCACTGTATAATGTGTATTAATTTGCTGTTTTGTATGTCTATGCATATTCACATATGCACTCCTATAAATATTGTGGCAGTTTTGCTGTATGTTACTGAAGTATAATTTTTTACCATTTTAAGCGTGACAGTGAACAAATGGGACTGAATAATTCAGTGCACATAAAGGTGTATGTCACTGAAAAAGAAAAGTAGGGTGTGCAGCCTGTTACTAATGTTATTTATTTGGAGGGGTGGTTGCCAAAATGTTTACAAAGCATTATGTGTCTCTGTGTCTGTGCCTATTTATGTTAAGTAACACATATAGACACAAACTGTAAGTCACGTCATATAGATGTAGTCTAAAGCTATATCATGGATGCACATTCATGAGATACAAGAAATATTGAACATATCTTGGAACTGCACCATCCAGTATGTAAATATGATGCAGTTTAAACTCAAAAATATTTTTCCTCATGCAACCAAATTGACAGAATTTGCAGTATGGATCCAGATGTTTCCCCCGGGACATGTCACATTGTTTTATCCTACAGAACACCAAGCATGAACAATATCAAACATGATATTTATTTGACTAAATTAGATGAAACCCCTACAGTATTGCCTGAAGTCTTGCATTATACAAAAATGAACTAGTTAACCCGACACACAGACATCTATAGGGACGCTTACTTTCTTGATATTTTTAATTCTTTTGTGCAACATGTTCATAGTCCTTCCCATATGATGAATATATTAGATCTGCATTGGTCTAGTAGGGAAAATGTGGTCAGTGACGTGCAGAGAATGTGTCCTTTAGATATACCTGATCACACTAGTTTGTCTTTTACCATATTAGGATTAGAAATGCATAAAAAGGTCTCGTTCCTATTTCACCATGAAGAAATTGAACAACTAGGAAAATTAAAAAACTCTGTAATGATAAAATAAAACAGTTGGAGAATAATTGGACACTCTTTTTACAAACATGTAATAAGTATTTTGGAAAATGACAAAGCTTAAAGGAAGTACCAGGAATAAACACTTGCGGGACACACACTTGAAATTATTAAATTAGAAGAGACGGATATATATGAGATAAAATAAACCAGTTTTTGAAAAAAAAAGCTTGATGTAGCTACAAAGAAGCTTAAGTTAGACTTGAAAACAAAACAGAGGCAATACAAAAACTATCTAATATACTCCACAGATTATAAGAATTATTCTTTAGATATTCAGATATATCTAAGAATACCAGTCTTACAACTGGTCCACCACATATTAAGAGTTGAGTTATATTGTAGGCTTTAGAGATGACAGAACTTTTAAATCCATATTTTGCTGACTAATGTTTAATGTTCTAATAAAAGTGCATTAATGAATGCATGTTATATGGATAAGACATTGCAGTGGCTACTTATTACAGAAGAAAATGTAATACTTTCATTACGTTTAGTAAAAAGAAAATGCTCATTTGGCCCAGATAATAATTCAGAATATGTGGTTAACATTGTTTTTGATGATGTAGTGACTATATGTATAATGACTTTTTGCAAATATATGGTGACCAAATAATGTATTTATTTATCATTTATTGACCAGGTTACTTTCTCTGGGCTATAGTACTCTCTATTCAGGGAAGACTGCCAGAGGAAGTTTGGCCATGGTCATTAGGTAACTTCCCCTAGTCTTTGAACATACGTGTACATCTGACTCCCCTTCCTAGTGTTTATGCAGCTGGCAGAAGTGATACAATGGAGGCGGATGGCAGCTTGAGAGTCAGTAATAGCATTGTGGATAAAAAGGGGGAAAAAAAGTAGAAACTGACTGTTTAGAGAACGACAGATTTACAAATAACCAGCGTTTATCTGGTTTGCCTGATGAGAATTTGGCAAGTTCTTTCACTGAGGAGATTGTCATTGCCGAAGTGAAATCAGGTGACTTGAGGGCACTCATTTAATAAAGCTTTTGGAGAAAAATGAACCTGAGGAAGGTCCAGAAGATTTATGGGCCAGAATGACTGAGAGGATATTTGTGGATAAAGAGCAGGAAAATTCCAGTTGCAAACCTAGTGATGATTTGATATAGAAAACTTATGCAGCAGTTGTGGAAGAGAAGTTAATGAAAGATTCAGGTACTAAACCAGTCTTGAAAAAGAAAAGACCCACTGTCACAATTAATTATAAGAAGGATTGTGCTTCTGACAGATATTTCATTTGGGGCAATGTTATTCTGCCTGCTGGTTTTCGTGCAAAACATGTTAAATATTTTGTACAAGTACATAAAGAACATTTATGTGATGTAATGCTTGTATCTGGAGTTTTAATTGAAAGGTTCTTAAGACACATGTAAAAAAAAAAAAAAAAAAAGAAAAATATCTTTCCTTGGAATTAATATATTTTTCTTTGAAATGTATTAGACTAAAAAGAAAGGTTTTCTTACAATTTAGGACTGATAAAATTAAAAAAAAAATGTTGAGAAAAGATATGTGATAAGGTTACAGATGTGAACAAGACTGAAGATGCTTGAGGTGTGTGGATGGTGTATGGAAATCGGTAATTTTAAAAATAGTTGGTGGAATCATGCAACATTTTATTATTTTTGTATCTGGAACCAGGGGCACTTTAAGGTATGGTGATCAACCTAAAACTTTTTTTTTTGTGGGAGGAATGAGATAATGATGATGAAATCAGTGACTGTAAAAAGATGGACAGAAAGGACATGTGATGAGTAAACGTGTACAAGAGTGTGGTATTTATAAGCTCACAGGGCATTTTGGGTTTGACCATAAACGAAGGGAAGAAATGCAAGAGAATGTGCATTCTGTTGTTAATGTCATTTATTTTTAGGTGGTGGTTGATAAAATGTTCACAAGGCATTTCAGATACGTATGATCACCCATATAAAGTAAAGCATTTACCCACGTTAATTTTCTTTTAGGCAGCTATGATGATCTGTGCTTCACTTCAGCCATTGATGATATTATTATAATATAATTGATCTAACCTTCTGAATGGAGTGTATTATGTTTGTAGACATTTTTTGGCTGCAAGATTGTGATGCTCACTTGTTTATCTGACAACATAGAAAAATAGGAAAAGTGTGCATCCATGTATGTCTCTAAGATTATACCTATGTACATAAGCATCAGATATAGATATAAACAATAAGGCATAGATTAAGTCTAAAGGTAAAACTTGGATGTGCATTCATAAGGTGCACTGAAATATGGAAAATATTTTAGAACTGTACTATTCACTATGTAATTGTGTTATACTTTAAACACCAAAATAATTTTGACCATGCCTCCTCTTCTTTCATCTTTTCCCTGTTAGGGACCACCACAGTGGATCACTGGTCTGCTACTAACTGGCAGTAATTTTTACGGTGTTGTTGCCAGCCCGGTGCCCAACCTTCACAGAAGGCACACACACGCACCTACCTGCATGTCTTTAAGTTTCACTCGACCACAAGGAGGACATGCAGACTCTGCACAGTCGAAAATTGAACTGGAGAACCTCTTGCTGTGAGTTGACACCACCATGGCAGATTTATTGACCATACCACCTAATACACAGAATTCCAGTATGGAACCACGTTTCCCCCAGGATGTGTTTCACACCAAGCATGAACTATATTGAACACGATATTTAATTGAATAAGTCAGATGAAACCCCTACAGTATTGCTTAGAGACTTGAATTATACAAAAATGAACTTGTTAACCTGGCACTGAAACATCTATAGGGAAGCTTACTTTCTTGATATTTGAATATTTTTCATTTTGTCCGGTATGGTCACTTTCCAACGTGTATGATGCATATATTACAACTGCCGAGTTATAAGAGAGAGAATTTGATCAGTGGCTTGCAGAAAATGTGTCCTTTAAGCACAGCTGACCACTGTAGTTTGTCTGTTGACATATCAGGATTCAAAACACATCAGAGGTCTGTTACCTGTTTCATCATGAAGAAATTGGACAGTTAGAAGAATTAAGAAATTGTAGTTGACCTGCTAATATAAAACAGTTGGAGAATAATTGGGCATAAGTGTGTGGAAAAAATGAAAACAACTAATGTAAAAGGAAATCCCAAATATAAACATTGGTGGGACAGAGACTTGAAGAAGTTATTAAATGAGAAGATATGTATATATGTATGTGTGTGTGTGTGTGTGTGTGTATATATATATATATATATATATATATATATATATATATATATATACACACACACACACACACACAGACACACACAGATAGATAAATACACATGCAGATTCTCGATAGACATGGCAGATGGCTGCCGTGTTGCCAACTGTGACATGTTCGATAGTTCATATCAGTGAATGCAACTGTGCATTCGCTGGTATGAGCTCGAACTAATGACTAGAGATTGCAGTACAGTGCAGATTGGGACATTCATTCCTTTCCTCACTGTAGTGCAATCTAGGAGTTAGAATATATATTTATCAAGGGGTTTGGGGGGGGGGGGGTGCAGTTTAGTTAAAAGAAAATGTTCAACTGGCCTAGATAATATTTCAGGATATTTGCTCACCACTGTTTCTGATGGTGGTGTGACTAAACTAGACCATATGTATAATGATTTTTTTTTACAGTCTGTATGTTAACAAACAAATGCATTTATTTGTCCTTTGGTGACAAGGTTAGTCCCAATAGGCTAGTAGTCTCTTTTCAGGGGAGACCTGAGGTGGTATTTATTACTACTAGGGGAAATTTGGACTGGATGTGTGGGAACTTCCCCTATTCTTTTTGATAGGTGCAGTGGGATCTTTTATATCTACCTGAGATTCCACCAACCTAAGCAGATCAATCATCCCTCTCATGTGCACTTCAGTGTCAGCAATCCATTTACCTGGTGTAGGAATAAAACCCACAGTCCTCTGCACCAAAGGCGAGTGTGTTACCTGTTAAACCACTGACACTGAGTAGAAAACAGTTCATGCTATTCCAGTTTACAGTGAAGGTAAGTAAGACTTCTTGAGCTATGAAGTCTATAGGTTTAACATCTGTAACTGGAAAATGTTTGAGAGGAGCTTACATCAAATATGGACGCTACACTATGCAGTTTTGTTAAGGGGATGCTCACTCTGTTTAGTCAAATTACAGTTAATGACAATCAATCTTGATTTTTAGATCAAAGGAAGCAGTGTGCAGTTGTATATTTGAATATATCCAAGAAATCTGAGTGTATACTACATGGTCAGATGTTATATACTCTAAATAAATGAGATACAAATCCATATGTAATAAAATGAACAGAGAATAGATTAAGTCATAGGAAACAGTGTGTTGTTTTACAGTGCTCAGAATCAATAATGGCATGCCGCAGGGATCAGTTTGGGGCCCGATATTAGTCGGCATGCTATTTTCCATCTTACCAATCTCATATTTTTTTCTGGCTAACAAAATCTGTGGATGTGGATGATTGTAAAATTGGAGCTGTCATAAATATCAGTATCATTGCAGCATTAAATAAGTATCTGAGCTTGTTGAAAGCATGGGTGGCCATTAAAGTAGGTATGAGGTTTAATGTTAGTAAAAGCTAAGTTATGTTGCATGAAGCCAAATGGAAGATATATTGTGTGTGTGTGTGTGTGTGTGTGTGTGTGTGTGTGTGTGTGTGTGTGTGTGTGTGTGTGTGTGTGTGTGTGCGTGCATACACACACACACCCATATCAAACAAGGAAATTCAACTCTTGAAGTGGTATGATGTATTAAGGACATGAGTAAATTAATAGGCTCTGAAATAATTTTAAGATAGCACATTTTCAACATAAGAAACAAAGCTTTGTGGCAAATAGGGTTATTACTTACTACTACAGAATCAAGAGATTTGGGCATATTAAGAACCTTCTTTGTGGGTACTATCAGACCGGTTAGGTTTTTTCATCTATGTCTTCTGAGATAGGGGAACTGGAATCAGTACAGAGACAATGCAATAGCACAATAATAATACAATAATAGATTAAAGCATGCTAACTTAGCATTTTATACAGGGTATTAGGAGGTAAATTTGTCTTGCAATGAGATGATTTTGAAAGATGATATTAGAACAGGTATTTATCTTGTAGTTGAGAAATTTAATCTCTTAAATCGGGAATAAAGGTCCTTTGTTTAAGAATGAACACACTTCTGCAGAAAGGACAATAACATTACTCAAATAATACCTAAATAATACAAAGTGCTATCATTAAGAGGTCAGGAAATCTAACAGTATGGACAGATTTAAAATACATGTGTACCCTTACACGATTTATTCATGGTATTTGGGAGCATTTTTTATGATCTGATCTTTGCAGCAACCAAAACTATAAACTAGTACTGAAAGGTGTCATGTAACATTTTTTAACAGTAAACCAAATTACATTTTATCTCAAATTCTGCTCCAAATTTTAGTCATTGCACAATCTGTCATTCATAGTACTGCAATAAACATGATTTCTCTTGTATAAAGTGCTGTATACTAATTGCAGCAGGTTGAAAATCACTTGTGCTGTGTGTTTTGTTGCAAAGAAGAAACAGTTTAATTAGGGTATACTAGATGATGGTTTATGTATCTTATCACAGTGCTAATCTATTTTTTAATCAAATCATTTTTATTATTGTTATTCTGCATGACAACTGAAGTAGAATTTGCAAAAGTATATTGGAAAAGCAGCACTTAAAATTATGGTAACCTTTTTTGAATTATTGCTGATACGTGATATTCTTGCTTTAGTTAGTTTTTGTTTAAGCAGAATATGCAGAAATCAAACAATTAAGTATCACGATTATTTTGAAATGTTCTGCAGAACAGCCTTCAATGAAAAAAAAAACTTTCTTGCTGAAATAGCATGCAGAAAAATGCTGAAAAGAAAGGTTCTGGTATAAATATTTTAGGCACATAGCTGTCTTCCACCTGTACAGCCATCTTTTGATTAAACCTGGGAAAGACAGATACAGCTGGTAGAGTAATCAGAGCCCATTTATAAATGCTGTCAAGGCAGGTACAGAAAAAGATGAAATTAACCCAACCATTTATACCTGTGATCTATTCAGCTGACCATGCACCAACAAATATGAGCGTGTAGTATTAATAAGAAATGCCTTTGTTATTAATGCCCTGTGCTGATACTGTGACTTAAATTGTAGAAAGTTAGTATGTATGTATGTATTTATTTATTTATTTTGCTTATGAACTTACTATTTGATTACTTGGGTAGGTGGATCTGTTGACCTTTATCAGGCACAACCTCAACCTAAGGAATATCAATACAATATACCCCTACATAACAGCAATACTCAGATTATCACATATTTCCAGAACAGTAATACTTCCACAGAACAGCAATAATCAGAATATCACATATTTCCAGAACACTTACACATAACATCAATAATCAGATTATCACATATTTTCAGAAAAGTAATACTTTTACATAACACCAATGATCAGATTATCACATATTTCATGGGGTTATAAAGGTTAATTTGTTGCTAGATAATTCTGTCAAACTGAAATCTAAGGCAGTGCACAGGTTAATTACAGATTATATGGAAGCAAAACAGTGTTAAACTAAATGGAGTGATGTATTCAGTGGAAAAACTGCAGACGGAATATGGGAAGTTTTGAAAGAGAAATTGTTTGAGTGCAAAAAAAATGTTTAACATCAGGATCTAGACATACAACACCAAAGGGAGGATATATTCCATAAGAACAAGATATCTGATTAAGGTGAAAGACAAAAAATGTAAGAAATAGAAGAGAGGTTGAACTAAACTTTGAAAACTGAAATAAACAAGCTGGACAAACAGATTAAACATAGTGTGAGACATTATCAAGAAAATTTTGAAGAAAATGTATAACTGTATTGATCATAATAGAAAACCTTTTTATAGATACATAATATGTGGAAGGAGTAAAGACAAGAAATTGAAAACTGTGTGCAGATTCTAAAATGTATTCTCAGACACAACAGATTATAGTTATATTTACAAAGTCTTATGCAAAACAGTTTAGTTCCACAAAAAGGGTGATAAGTTGTCCTAGTGACATCCAGGCAACCCCAGATACTGAAATAAAATTAGATTATATTAAAAAAGAACTGCAAAAACTGGATCAAAACAAAGCACAGGGAGGAGACAGAATTAGTAACTATGACTGAGAACACTTCAGCAAGAACTTACACTAGCATTATATCTATTATTCATTAGGTCATATAAATATGGGGAGATTCGTCAAGACTGGACACATGCGCTTATTAAACCTGTCTTTAAGGGAAAGGAGAGTAGGACAAGCCCAGAATCATATAGACCCTTAAGTTTACTTTCAAGTTGTGGAAAATTAATGGAGAAGGTAATGATGGATAAGTTATTGTCAGTATTGGACAGGTTGGGACTAGAAACCATATATCAGCTTGTATATGTTGAAAACAGATCTATTGCCACCTGTAACATGATGTTCTATAACAATATAATAACAGCTATGAATGAAACATTGTGCTGTGATGTAATTTATATAGATTTAACTTCAGCATTTGGCTGGGTCATACACAAAACACTGATCAAGAAATTAGTTCAACTAGGTATTGATGTACTCTTGATAAGATGGATAGCTCCATGGCTTACAAATAGGACATGGCAAGTATCATACAGCAACTGGACAGGTGAAATCCTTGGTTACAGTCAGAGTGTCCCACAGGGCTCTGTCCTAGGTATCTTTCAGACCTAACTTTTTTATCTGAGGTGTTCTACAGTCTATATGCAGACAACCTGAAATTGGGTAAATTGATCATATGTGTTACAGGTAAGGCATGTCTGCAAAATAACTTGACTAAATTGACCATTTGGGCACAGGAGAATAACATGCTGATAAATACATAAAAACTAAGCATATGATATTTGGGAGACATAAATTGAAAGGTGAATATTTAATACAGCACACAGTGATTGAAACTGTAGACTCAATTAAGGACCTAGGTATATGGGTAGATTCAGCTATGAGTTTTTCTAGTCATATCAACCTGTTGCATAATGATAGTTATAGAACTATAGGTTGTATAAAAAGATTTATAAAGTCTAGGAAATCAAACATAATGAAGTCATTGTTTGTTAGTTACATTAGACCCAAACTTGAGTATGGAATAACAACATTGAAACCCTATAAGAAAACAAGCATGAGTAAACTGGAAAGAGTACAGCATAAATATACCAAGGGCATCCATGGATGTGAAAATTTAAGTTATTATGAAAGACTAAAATATCTGAACGTGTGCAGTGTCTCTTACACATATCTAAGGGGCGATCCTATTTAGGTATATAGGGCATTTGGAGACTAACCTCTGGGGATGTTTGGGGTTATCAAAAAGTACTAGAGAATCATCAGACAACCTATGTAGAAAAGTCTATAGGGATGAGAATTGTACTCATTGTTTGTCTGACAGAGTAGCTGATGCATGGAACAGTTTAGATATTTTTAACAACAGCCTGGACACTTATTATGGGAACAAGTGTTTTGGTATATTGCCAATATTTGTACGTATGTGTTATCTGACCTTCTCAAGGATTACTTGCATAAAGTTAGACCCTCTTAGTAAAAAAAGTCTGCATATCATTGCTGGAGCCTTCCTGTGTCCTGACAGAATCCTCTTCAAACTATCTGGAGATATACAGAGCTGAGTATATTTTTCTGGAACTTCAGAGTTGTGTACTGGTAATTGTTTGACTAATTTTATATCATTGCTGGCTGACTTCAGAGTTGTGCTATGTTACTTTTGCTTCACTGTATAGTTTTTCAGATCTCTGCTGAAGGTGTTGGTTTTCCCATACCCACTCTCCCTATTCCTGTGTTGTTGTTTAAATTTGGAGGCTTTTGCAGTTGCCCGCACCCACTGTAGATTTGATCTGGGACACTCCCCCCAGTCCCATCTCTTTACCTCATTCTACCTAATAGACTCCTTCTGCACTTTTTAGTCATTTTTAATTTAATTGCATTTTTTAAACTGTTTGGTCTAACATTGCTTCATACTCATGTGCTTGCCTGCACTGCATTTGAATTGTTTTGACTGCTGTTTTAGCTACTTTTCTGTATATATATATATATATATATATATATATATATATATATATATATATATATATAAAGTACCTTTCCTGTAACTAGTGTAGTCCAGATTTCCTGTATCCAGGACTGTAAGTAAGCTTCTGAGCCCCCCAAGCTTTCTGTGTTGGAGGGAAGCCTTCTAGCTTATCAGTGGGAGTGGTAGGCACTAGGTAACCTATCTACCACATAAGGAGTGGTTCTGGCCCAGAAATTGTAGTTATTGGCCGTTTGGGCAGTTTTTCCATATCTCTCAACTTTCTGATTTAAAAGCCCACATTTGCACTTGTTTCCCCCCTTTCCTGTAACTAGTTTAGTCCAGATACAGATTCTTAGTTTTAGCACTTGAATTTGCTTATTCGTGATCAGCACTTGTTCAGAACTTGTAAGCACTAAATAACCTACTAATTACTACAGCACTCAACCTTCCTCATAACCTAGAGGAAAACAGTTTTGGTACTTACTTTCCTCACTTGCTTAGAGAAAAACAGCTCTTGTACTCACTTTCCTCACTTATCTAGGGGAAAATATTTCTTTATTCAGGCATGTCCAAGGGTCAGCTCCCAGTGTTCTTTCCTGTCTAACTGATGAATCTGGGCATCTTGGGGAAATGTAGAAATTGCCTCATGTACACAAACAACCCTCTCCTTCTACCACCCAACACTACAACCTGTGAGAGATGCACTTATCTAGCCAAACTGGAGGTAAAGCTCTCTCCAATCAAGACTGAACTTGACAGTCAAAAGGAGAAGGTAAAGACTTGCACCACACCACACTCATCACATAGTCTCACTAAATCTACACCACCAAAATCCACACATAGAAACACAAAAACATTCACGGAGGCTCTTAATAATAATCTGCTCAAGCAACAGAGACCTCCAAAGCAGAAATGCAAGCAACCTCCACCCCCCAACACAACACAAATGACACATAGCCCGCAGACTCAGTGTGCCACTCAACCACAGCCAATAAGGCAAAACAACGTACCCAACACACTAGTCATAGGTGACTCTTTAGTCAGGCACACTGATGTCCCACTTACCAGGCTAAACAAGGAGAAGGTTAATGTCATCTGCATGTCGGGTGCCAGGATCCGCCACATAACCCACGCACTCAGGTCACTCCACAACAAGTACAAATATGACTCTGTCATTGTCCATGTTGGTGTGAACGACCTGAGACATAACTCCCTGGACTACATGAAGAGAGACATGAAAGAGCTCTCCGATCTTGTAGCCCAGGCAGGTATGACCCTAGCCCTGAGTAGCATTCTGCCATTACCCAGAATGATGCCGCAGTACAAGGACAAAATGATTGACTTCAACAATTGGCTAAGCTTCTGGTGCCATTCTAAAGGGATCCAGTATCTGTCTGCCTGGGATGACATGGTTGACAGACCATGATGCTTTGCCAGAGATGGCCTGCACCTGTCACCTCTGGGATTCCGGATACTGGCTAAGGTTCTTGCCGCCTCTATAGTGCCTTTTTTAGGCAAGATTCAAGTGACAAATTCACCACCGTAACAGGAACAGGCAAGCAAAAACTGAGGGTGATGCTACTCAATGCTAGAAGTCTAAATCTCAAAATGCACTCACTCGAGGCACTCCTTAAAATGGAGAACATTGATATCTGTGCAGTGACTGAGACCTGGTTCAAGGCTCCAGAGAGCACCCCTGCACTACCAGGCTATAACTCATACCACACTTTTTGGCCATGTAACCTGGACCAGAACACCAAAAGGCGGAGGTGTGTCCATATTCATTAAGGATATCCACACCTCCAGGCTAGTTGCTCAGCATAATGCAGCCGAGGTTATCCAAGTCCAACAAACTCTGGCAAAACTGCAATCCAAATTGTAGCTTGCTACAGATCACCCACCATGCCCCAGGATTCCCACTCCTCTTTTCTTGATGTACTGGAAATTATTAGGGTTCAACCAAACACCCTAATAATGGGCAATTTCAACTACTCCACCATTAACTGGGAAAACTACTCATGTACCAACTCCTTCGCTCAACGCTTTCTGGAATTCATAAACTCCAATGCCCTGGATCAACTTATCCACACGCCCACCAGGGGCAACAATATCCTAGATCTAGGCATTACCAATATGAGTGACTGGTGTTCCACATCTGAAGTCAACGCCTCATTGGTCTGATCCGACCATAAGCTAATTACCCTAGATATCCACATCTTGCCCCCACCCCCCCATTAAGGAAACCATGGTAAAAGATTTCTCCAAAGCCAGCTTCATGCTTCTTAACACAGAAGTGGTGAACTTCATGACACCCATGCAGATGGACAATACAGATATGACTACTGAATCCTACACAATTGCACTTTATAAGCACTTACATGAGTGCATGGATCGTGCTATCCCAAACAGAACCAAGACGCTATCCTCCAAAAAAAGGAAGCCAATCTGGTGGTCCCCTGCCATAAACAAACTGTACAACAGAAGGAAAAAACTGTTGCAAAAGAGAGTAAAATCCCACGAGTGGAGGAGCTTGCTGGTCAGCCTCAGTAAGATGCTGCGATCCCTGATAAAATCCTCCAAAGCTAGTTATGAAAACAAAATCGCCACTGATTCTAAAGACAATCACAAAGCATTCTATAGCTATGTCAAGAATCTCAATGGCAACACTCAGATCTGCTGTGAGTTACAGCACAATGGCACTAAATATACAGAACCCAAATGATATTGCCAACATCCTGGCAGATAGGTTCAGTGCTAACTTTACCCCCCTCTCACCCCCTAAATAGCCCATCTCTATACTGGAAGAATGCAAAGTTCCTGTAATCATGGCTGCACAGGTAAAAGCTACACTCTCCAAAGCCAAGAACACAGCATCCATGGGACCAGGCAACATCCCAGGCTACGTTCTACACCAACTACAGAATGAACTGGCACCCCACCTAAGTACCATGTTCAATCATGGCCTCACCTCAGGCTTTGTGCCTGCTGAATGGTGCACAGCAAAGGTTATCCCACTGCACAAGGGGGGAACCACCACGGACCCCGGGAACTACTGCCCCATTAGCCTGACGAGCCTGGTCTGCAAGGCCATGGAATGTATCATCATGGAACTTATAAACAAAGACATTGGTAATCTCCAAACTCTGGACTTCGCCCAGTTCGGGTTTGTAAAAGGCAGATCATGTCTCCTAAACCTGATAGACTTCTTTGAAGCAGTCACCAAAGCCGTAGACAAGGATAAGGTGGTTCACACAGCCTATCTAGATCTTGCCAAGGTTTTCGACACCATCCCCCACTCTGGAATTATAGATAAACTCACAAAACTAGGTATAAATCCCTATGTCACAAGATGGGTTGCCAACTGGCTCACTGACAGAACCCACACTGTGAATGTAGTAGACTACAAATCTGACTTCAGACCAGTGACAAGTGGAGTACCACAGGATTCAGTCCTGGGTTCTCTCCTGTTTGGTATCTACTTCCCTGAAGTACAGGCTAACACAGAAGGTCTTTGGCTAATGAAGTTTGCAGATGACTGCAAACTAGGAGCCATAATCAAAACTCCTAACGATGTGGACATCCTACAAACGGACCTCACTGAGACAGATGCCTGGTGTCAAAGCCATGGCCTCAAGTTCAATGCCAAAAAGTGCATTGTCATCCCCTTTGGTAAAAACTCTGTACCCATGAACTACAACATAGGCGGTAGTATACTTAACACCGAAAGTGTGATAAGAGACCTTGGGACACAGGTGGACAGTAGTCTCTCCATTGATAATCACATCGCCACAGTAGTCAGGAAATCCTTCTATGTGGCACACCTCATCACAAAAGGTTTCTCATCCAGAAAAAAAGAGGTCATTGTTCCCCTCTACTCATCACTCATTAGACCCATTATAGAGTAAAATGCCCCTTTTGGTATGTACCTCAGAAGACATCTACAAGTACTGGAAAGGCCACAGAAATACCTCACAAAGAGGATTACCAGCCTCAAACAGATGCCCTATGCAGACCGTCTCAAAAAACTCCAGCTTTACTCCGTCACATATCGCCTACTCAGAGGTGATCTCTGCCTAACATATAAAGTTATGTCAAACCCAGAGCTCTTGGACATGCTCCACTTAAAGAAATCCCAATCCTCCGAGCTACACGCTCTAGGGACCTAAACCTTGTCACCACAATAAACAGAACATGCCGGAGGGATAGATTCGTGTCCCAGAGACTTCCCATACTCTGGAATAAACTACCTTTCTATATCAAACAAAGCTGCTCATTAGCACTCTTCATGAAAATTCGTGATGATTAGATGGGAAATAGGAAATTCACCCCGGGATCACCTCTGTGGCTCTGCTGGACAGTGGCACAGGAAAATAATTTTCTTGGGTGGCAAAAGCCAGGGTACCTTTTTGGCTGGGCTTGTATAGGTCCCAGAGCCGATAGCCTAGTACCTACCTATGTATGTATATGAATATTTCCAGAACAATAATATTTCTACATAACAGCAATAAACAGATTATCACATATTTTCAGAAATTTAGTATTACCTAATTTATCATACATTTATAACATGCAAAAAGTGCAATGTACTACAATAATTATTGGAATATATATATATATATATATATATATATATATATATATATATATATATATATAATAGAAATAATGTATTTATTTAGTCAGGTCATGTTAGCCATTGTTATGGTACCTATTGCACTGAGATTCTGTCTGTAACTGGTATTTGAATGCATTCTTTAACTGTTTACTGGCTTCTAACTGTTTAACCTAAATAACTGAGTGGTTCCAGGTGGCTAGTCCCAGTCCAGAGAAGACTTTTTCTCCAATAGTAGTTTTAAATGATAATGTAAGACTGATGCCCTTTGAATTTCTAAGATTGTGGATGCTATGTTTTCTTAATAAATGGGTAGTACCCTTGATTTAGCATCTTGTACATAAAGGTTCTAAGTAGAAGGTGTGTCACAGAGCAAATTAGTATGTAATATCTGGCTGCGGGTGATGCGAGAAAACCAGTTTCGTAGTAAATCTTTGGTTGTTCTAGGATTTTATTCACAATATTGTGTGTGTGTCCTGCAATGGAATGGGTAAGAAAGAGTCTAGTGTAACACCTAAATATTCTGTACAGTGATGTTGAGAATGGTGTTCCCTTTCAGGTCTGATTTGCTTAAGGGGGGAGGGTATTTGGTATTTTATTTTTTAGCAGTTTGAAGGATGAGGATAGCTGTGTGAAGTTGTCTTGTGTCTTGTTTTGTAGGCCAGTATGATTTCTACTGGATTGTAGAAGTAGAAAGTGCATACATCAAGAAGTTAAGATTTTGAGAGTTCAAAGGAGAGAGAAAGAAGGTCATTTCCAAGGAGTGAGAACAGAAGTGGGCTGAGTATCGACCTTGAGGTATGCCTGTGTTAAGAGTACCAGTAGATGAGGTTGAGTTACAGTAGTTGATCTGGAAGGTTTGGTCCCTGAGGTAAGTTTGAAACCATTGAAATGTCTTCTCACAAAAGCTGAGGCTCTTAAAGTTGTTGAGAAGAAATTCATGGTTTACCATTTCAAAGGCCCCTGTCATGTCAACATAGAGGCTGGCTGTAGTCAAGTTTTCATTTTAGCTGCAGTAAATGTCATCTGTTGCTATTATGAAGGCTGTAAACATACTAAAGTCATTACAGAAGCTGCCCTGTGTGTCACTGTGCAGATCATAACTGTTGTGTTTTAGTAATGGTTTATAAAGGCTTTTTTCAAATACTTTTGTGATAGGACAGAGGTTAGAAGTGGGTTAGCACTATTTTAGTCCATTGGGTATAGTAACGTAGGGTAGAGGGATTATCGTAGAATGATTGAAATCTGAGGGGACAGTGGTTGATGTCAGTGAGAGGTTGATGATATAGCTATGTGGTTAGCGGGCAGTCTGAAGGAGATAGCATGCAGATTGCTGCATGTTGTGCTTGAATCAATAAGACTGAGAGGAAGGGCCTTAGTATGTTTAACTGATAGTTGGAAGAAATGAAAGGTTGCTGCACAGGAGGCTTATTTATTTATTTTAATTATTTTCCATTTGTTTATTGGGGATGTCCAACTGAGCCAGAGGACTGATTTCAGAGGAGGCCTGGGGAGAAAAGCTCCTTTACAAAAAAAAAAAAAATACATACAAATTCATGCAATACAATACCCAAAACACACAATTTTACAATACAATACCAGAAACACATAACATTTTTACAATACAATACCAGAAAATGCAATACAACAAAACACATCACAGGATAATACAAGAAATACAGGCAGAAAGTCAGCTAAACAACTAATTGACAAAACAAAGAGATGTCTAACAAAACATACAATATAGGGTAATAATAATCTGAGTAGAAAAAAAAATGCTAATTATCAATCTGACAAGTAAAAGTAGATTGCACCACCATAGGGAAATGGTAGATTTTAGGTGAAATGTAATGATATAGGAGAAAAATATTATTAAAAGTATATATTATATAGAAGGCAAGAACAAAAATACTTAAACTTGTACATAAAACCGTGACAGCAAGGCAGTGTGGAGGTGAGTTGATAAGGAGGAAAAGAAGATGCATATAAAAGACTTCAGATATGTGTAAAGTGATTAAAGTAGTAATAAATTAGCGGTAGGTAGAGAGAAGTTGAATTTGGTGGGCGCTGAAAAAAGCTTAGATTATAAAAAGAAAAAAGATAATTATGGTTGAAAGAAAAGGGATGGACAGAATAGGTAAAGCCTGAGTTAGTGCAGGAGCAGAGCCAAGTGTTAACTCTTTTATTTCATTTCATTAGTATGGTATATTTGAGGGAATGAAGTGTTGTCAGGCTAAAATGTACTAGGAACATTTTTGGGAAGCTATTTGTTAAGTCATTAATAGCACTCAGCAGGAATTGGACATAATAATTTGCAAAAATGGAGTGATTAATGTTTGTTAGGTTGTTTGAAGTAAAAGGACTAGTGAGTACTGGTTTTACACTATACATTTTTATTCTTCCATTTCTGTCAGTGCTTCATGGAGAGGAGTGTGTGTACTAAAACATGGAAGATGTGAAGCAAATACAGGAGGTATATGTTGCTGTGAGGATGATAAAATGTAATAGATTATAGTAACTTTAGATTTTTTATGTTGAGGTGATTTTAAACTTTGGTTAGCAAATCCAGTAAGGATAGTGTTTCCCTGTGATAAATGTGACACCTAATAGTACAAGCACATACACTTCAAAAATTAAACAGAACTGCTGATTGAGGGCTCAGTGTCTGTTATTCTAAAAGTGTATTAATTTTGGTTTAAGCACTTGGGCTTTCAGGCCAATTATTTTAGATTGAGGGTTCATGGTCTGCACTCTTGTGGGAGGAGAGGCTGGACTCTGCCCTTCTGAGCTGGGAATTTCTGGTTAAAGGCTTATAGTGCATGCAAATCTGAACTGCTTCTTACTGAAATTGGTACACCCTGTTTACTGTAGCATAGACTAGATCCAGGCCTGCTGAATCTAGCTTTGTTTGTATAACTTGAGCACTAATATAGGCATTCTTTAAAGTATTCAATTGTATTTATTACTGCTTGGTAATAACTTGATTAAAGTGTAGCTATCAGTCCAAGTCTTTTGGATTAAGCACTTGGGCTTCAGACCAGTTGTTTTACATTAGGAAGGTTTGTGGCATGTACTGTGGTGGCAGGACAGGTAGCTTTCATCCTTCTAAGTTGGAAACTGCTGATTGAGAGCTCAGTGTCTGTTATTCCTAAAGTGTATTAGTTCTGGTTTATGCACTTGGGCTTCAGGCCAGTTATTTTACATTAAGAAGGTTCGTGGTCTGCACTCTTGTGGGAGGAGAGGCTGGACTCTGCCCTTCTGAGCTGGGAATTTCTGGTTAAAGGTTTATAGTGCCTGCATATTTGAACTGTTTCTTACTGAAATTGGTACACCTTGTTTGCTGTAGCATAGACTAGATCCAGGCCTGCTGAATCTAGCTTTGTTTGTATGCTTGTTGTTTGTTTGCTTGTTATTTCCTGGGCGCTAATTCTACCTAAAACGCGGCTTCTCAGCGCTTCTGTGGATCCCTAGTGATATCTGCATTGCTTACTGTACTTATTTCCTTGTTTCACTTGAAAGAAAGTTACTGTTTGTCGTTTTTGCATTTAAGTTACCTGTAACACATTGCACTTAAGTTACCTGGCACTTGCTCACTAAAGCAATTATATAAGTCAGCACTAAAAATTAAAAACACTACACCCTCACTCCCCATTGGCCCTTGTTTTCAATTATAAAGGAATTCCCAATATTATTCTAGCATGTCCAAAGGTCAGTTGTCAATCTCCTCTCTGGTCCAGCTGGTGAACCTGGAAATCTTGAGGCAATGTTACAACTGCCTCATGTACACAGACAACCCTCTCCTCCTCCTAACAAATCCCAACACATGTGAGAGATGCAACCATATAGCCAAACTGGAGGCTAAGCTCTCTCAACTCAGTACTGGCATAACCAGTCAGGAGGAGAAGGAAACCACACTCACTACAATTCCAGTCTCACATAGACCTACCACGATAGCAAGCCAAACACATAATCACACAAAAACATACTCGGAGGCTCTAAATAAAGATCTGCCTAAGCAGCAGAGACCTCCAAAGCAGACACCCAAGCAACCGCTACCCCAAAACAAAACACGTGCAACACATATCTCACAAAGCCAGTGTGCCGAACAGTCACAGCCCTTAAGGCTAAACAACACACCTGATACACTTGTAATAGGTGACTCTATCGTCAGGCACACTGACGTCCTGCTCACCAGGCTGAACAAGGAGAAGGTCACGGTGAGCAGCCTGTCGGATGCTAGGGTCCGCCACATAACACAAGCACTTAGGTCACTCCAAGGCAAGTACAAATATGACTCAGTCATTGTCCATGCTGGTGTGAATGACCTGAGACGTACCTCCCTGGACTACATGAAAAGAGACATAGAGGAGCTCTCTGAGCATGTAGCCCAGGCCGGTATGACCCTGACCTTGAGTAGCATCTTACCCTCACCAAGAATGATGCCACAATATGAAGACAAGATGATCAATTTCAACAATTGGCTTAAGTACTGGTGTCATTCAAAGGGGATCCAATGCCTGTCAGCCTGGGATGATATGCTCGACAAGCCACGATGCTTCGCTAGGGACGGCTTGCACCTGTCACCCTGGGCTTTGGATATTGGCAAAGGCTCTTGCTACCCCCATAGTGCCTTTTTTAGGCAAGGCTCAAAAGACAAACCCACCTCCATAGGTATCACAAGGGATAAGAAACTAAGAGTAATGCTACTCAACACCAGATGTCTAAACCTCAAGATGCACGCACTTGAAACTCTCCTTAGCATGGAGAACATCGATATCTGTGCAGTAACAGAAACCTGGTTCAGGGCTCCCGAGAGCACCCCAGCACTACCAGGTTATACCTCATACCATGCTTTTCGGCCCCAAAACTTGGACCGAACCACAAAAGGAGGGGGAGTATCGATATTCATCAAAGATACCCATACCCAAACACAAAACCACAGTGAAAAACTTCTCTAAAACAAATTTCACACTCCTCAAAACCGAAGTGGAATCCTTCAAAGCTCCCGGGCCTGTGGAAAATACTGCCCAGACCGTAGAATCCTTTATAAATGCATTCTATGAACACCTTCAGGAATGCATGGATCATGCAATCCCAAATAAAACGAAGACCTAATCCTCCAAAAGCAGACGTCCTGTCTGGTGGACCCCAACCATAAACAAACTATGCAATAGAAGGAGGAAGCTACTACATGATAGAGCAAAATCCCAAAAAGGGAAGGCATCTCTGATCAGTATTAGCAAAAAACTAAGGGCACTCATAAAATCGTCTAAGGCCAGCTTCGAGAGAAAAATTGCACAGGACACTAAGGATAATCACAAGGCTTTCTTTAGTTATGTTAGGAACCTGGGTGGGAATTCCCAGATATGCTCAGAATTAGTCCAAAATGACAAAAAATACACCGAACCCACAGACATTGCCAACATCCTAACTGACAGGTTCAGCGCAAACTCCCCCCCCACCACCAAAAGGGCAAATATCTATCCCAGCAGAGTGCTGCCCCCTGACCTCTCAGATGCTCAGGTAAGTGCCGCCCTCTCCAAAGCAAAAAACACAGCATCAATGGGACCAGACTGTGTCCCGGGCTGCGTCCTACATGAACTCCAAGAAGAGCTAAACCCAAACATAAAACTACTGTTCAATCTCAGCCTTACTACAGGATATGTACCCAAAGAGTGGCATACAGCAACAGTGGTCCCTCTCCACAAAGGTGGTGCCTCAACGGACCCTGGAAACTATCGCCCCATAAGTCTGACTAGCTTGGTCTGCAAAGCTATGGAAAGGATCATCATGGACCTCATAAATAAAGATATTGGGGACCTACAGATACTGGATCCTACCCAGTTCGGCTTTGTTAAGGGCAGATCCTGCCTCTTAAACCTGGTCGACTTCTTTGAAACAGTCACCAAGGCCATTGGAAGGAAGGTGGTCCACACAGCCTACCTGGACCTTGCAAAAGCCTTCGATACAATACCCCACTCGGGCATTATAGATAAGCTCACCAGCTTATATATAAACCCCTGACCTCACTAGATGGGTTGCAAACTGGCTCAAGGACAGAACCCACATGGTTAGAATTGCTGGAGCCATGTCGGACTCCAAACCAGTTACAAGTGGCGTTCCACAAGGCTCAGTCCTGGGACCTGTCTTGTTCGGTATATATTTCTCAGAGGTACAGGCCAACACAGAAGGACTGTGGCTGATCAAGTTCGCAGATGACTGCAAACTGGGCGCCATAATTGACTCTCCAGCCGACACAAGCATCCTCCAAAAGGGCCTCATAGAAACAGACAACTGGTGCCAGAGCCATGGCCTCAAGCTAAACGCCAAAAAGTTTGGCAAAAACAAAGTGCCCACAAATTACCACATAGGTGGTAATCCATTAAGTACAGAAGAAGTAATTAGGGACCTGGGGACCCAAGTTGATAGCAATCTCTCATTTGACAACCACGTGGCCAAAGTGGTTAGAAAAACATTTTATATAGCCCACCTAATCATGAAGGGATTCACATCTAGATTAGGGGAGGTCATCGTGCCTCTTTACTCATCCCTCGTCAGGCCCATAATCGAGTACAATGCCCCTTTTGAGATGTACCTTACCAAACACCTGCAGCAACTGGAAAGACCCCAAAAGTACCTCACCAAGAGGATCAAAGGGCTCAAACAGATACCATATGCTGCCCGGGTTAAAGAAACTCCAGCTCTACTCAGTGGCCTACCGCCTGCTCAGAGGCGACCTGTGCCTGACGTATAAAGCCATGTCCAACCCGGAATTAAGGGACATGCTGCACCTCAAAAAATCCAAATCCCATCGAGCTACACGCTCCACAGACTTGAACCTCAGCACTGAAATAAATAGGACATGCTGGAGGGACAGATTCATAACCCAGAGGCTCCCTTCACTCTGGAATAAAATCCCAGTCCAGGTTAGGCAGAGTCCCTCATTGACTCTCTTCAAGAGGAATCTTGATGAGTGGATGGGAGATCATAGGTTTACCCCGGGTATCACTTCTGTGTCACTGTTAGACAGAGGCACAGCATACTAACCTCGAAAAAGGGCATAACAAAATTAATTTAAAATGGGTGGTGAAAGCCAAACATACTTTGGCTAGGCTTATAAATGCCCTAGGGCAGATAGCCTAGTATGAACCTATGAACAGGGGGCGGAGCCTAGATGACCACCTGAGGGCAGTGAATTTTGAGAACTCCATAAACTAGTATTATAATATAGGAAAATTTTATTATTTTCAAGTTTAAAACATCAGAATAGATAAACTACTAAACTACATAAATATCAATTTTGGTGGAAATGTACAAAAATTTTCTTGTCAAGTTACTTGGATATATATTGAGTCATTGAATATGAACAACTCAAGGCATTCTCATCCAGATGCTGCTTTGAAAAAAGAACTGCAATTGATGACATCTACCTTACAGGCACTATCTTTGAAGATGGATGGCTTTAAAAATGACTTAGAAAACCTCAAATTAAAGTCTCAAAAACAGACTGATACTCTTAAGGAACTATTACAGCAACACCATAAAAAATAACAAATATAGAGACTTCTCTAAATGTCATTGAAGGGAGACTCAAAGAGGAAGAATTCCAAAAAGAATTTCTGTTTAAACAAAATACATGGCTGCTTAACAAAATAGATGACTTAGAAAACAGGGAAAGGAGAAATAACATAAGGGTCTTTGGTCTGCCTGAATACACTGAAGGTAAAGACATTATTTCATTCTTAACAACCAGGATTCCTGAATTTTTAGACTTGAAAGAGGGACTTTCATTTGGAATTGAAAGGGCGCATAGAGTACTGAGGAAACCTGCTTCTAACTCAAAACGCCAAATATACGCTGTCTACTCACACCAATGGTTGTCCAACAAACAAAAAATGCCTCGATATATTGTGTAATAAAATTGATTTATTCCAAAACGAGTTAAGCGCTTTCACCCACAACCCGTGGGCTTCATCAGAACTGACAACTAACTGTTCTAAAACATTTAAATATACAACATTGGCGCCAAAATCACTTCGGCTTCTAAAAGCTGTAGCACATCATTTCCCTGTTTTTTATGGCCTAAAAACTTTCATAATGTAAGCAAGATGCAAGTTTAAATGCTTCTGATCAGCATCATGCTAATTAAAATGAATGCATTCATAACTAAGATTAGACAAACTAAAGGAGTAGCTATGGGGGCAGCTTGTGCCCCCATATATGCAAATCTTGTAATGTTAGACTGGGAAGATGGTACTAAATAGTGAGTATATGGAAAATATAAAGTACTATTCCCGTTTTTTGGATGACATTTACATTTTATGGAAAGGAAGCCAGGAATCTTTTAACAATTTCTTAGAATATCTTAATAGGAGTAGTGAGTTTTTGAAATTCACTTCAGAAATCAATAATAAAGGAGTGGCATATTTAGATACACTTATTACTATTGATGGAATGAGTTTTAAGTCTAAAATACACAGGAAGGCAACTTTTTCAAACTCCTATTTGGATTATAACAGCAACCATCCCAGGAAACTAATACACAATATTTACAAAGGACAATGCATCAGGGCCCTCAGAATGACTTCTGGCTATGGTGACATGTTAGAAGAAGTTAATTATATTTACAAATTATTTAAAGAAAGAGGGTATGACATAGTTATGATGCAATATGTTAATAAATATGTTATTAGTGAATGGGGGAGGAAATATACACCATTATTAGGTATGAATACAAAACAGACTAATGACGTAGTTGGTAACATTATAAGTAGTAGGAGTAAAGGCAATAACACATACAATAGAGCATGTATTATTGAATTTGGACCTTATAGTAATCAAGTGAAGGAGATATTAACACAGAATTGGTATATTTTATTGACAGACCAAGAGAAGATTGACATTCTAGGATCCAGTCCAACTTTTGTTTACAGAATGGGAAACAATTTGAAAAAATTATTAGAACATGGTACGAAAACAAGGAAGAATAAGGATTTAGCACACACATCGAAATGTGGTGCATGTCACCAATGCTTTGCTATTAACGAAGACAAGGGATTAATTTTGGAAAACATTAATAGAACAAAACTAACATTTAAGTATGGTAATTGTAGTACCAGTATGTTAGTATATTTAGCGAAATGCATAACATGTCCCTCTTACTACATAGGAAAGACTGAGAGGAAGTTTAAAAAAATAATTTATTCTCATCTTTATAGTATTAGAACGAAAGATACAAAAAATGCTTTATATAAACACATAAACAGTAGGGGTGAAAACCATTATTTTAAATTTGCCATTTTAGAAAGTTTGTCCATCAATCCAAGATGTGGTAATATTAAAAACATTTTAACTTATAGGGAATTGTGGTGGCAGTTATTAACAGATGCCACAACACCACCAGGTTTAAACGAATGCACCTCTGTAAAATCTACATTAGAATTAAGGAAGTGAAACACTTTTCATCGGTTCATTTTTGTACATACTTCATATTTTTATAGTTATGAATGCATTCATTTTAATTAGCATGATGCTGATCAGAAGTATTTAAACTTGCATCTTGCTTACATTATGAAAGTTTTTAGGTCAGAAAAAACAGGGAAATTATGTGCTATAGCTTTTAGAAGCCGAAGTGATTTTGCCGCCAATGTTGTATATTTAAATGTTTTAGAACAGTTAGTTGTCAGTTCTGATGAAGCCCATGGGTTGTGGGTGAAAGCGCTTAACTCGTTTTGGAATAAATCAATTTTATTACACAATATATCAAGGCATTTTTTGTTTGTTGGACAACCATTGGTGTGAGTAGACAGCGTATATTTGGCGTTTTGAGTTTCGCTGACATTCTGTACCTTGCTTCTAACTCAACAAATATTCCACCTACATCCATAGTTATAAAATTTCTTTCATTTCTGGACAAGGAACTAATATTAAAATTTGCTTAGAGAAAATCACCCTTAAAATACAATCAAAGCCTGATAAGGTTTGACAGTAGTTATTCTTCCAGAATAGTAGAACAAAGGAAAAAAGTCTGGCCAGTAATAAAACTGTTGAAACAAAACAACATCAAAGCACAGCTGGCCTTTCCAGCCAAGATAAAAATTATTTTTGCCAATGAGAGGAGAACCTTTAATGACTTAGAAGAAGCTACTATATTCATCAAAAACAGCAACATAGTGTTGACCTCAGAAGAAATGGAATGGATGGCCCCTACTCTTAAAAGAATAAAAGAAACAAATCCTTGGACTGATGCTAGAAAGAAGAAACAAAAACTGATTCCAAGATAGCCGTCCCAAAAAATAACTCTTACAACTACATCTCTGAGTATCAACTTTTATGGAACATCACTTGTCGTCTGTTTTTATTTTAAAAAAAGAAGGGTTTCTTTAACAACTGAGAAACAGTAATGATTTATTCAGAATGTTCAGAGAGTCCAATAATTCTTCACAAACAAAGGTAGGTCAAGATGGGTTAGTATTTCATTATGTATAAGCCAAACAAAGTAACATATAATACAAAAATAGAAATTTCCATTCCCCCTACTTGAACTCAGTGAATACTTACCTTGTTAATTTTTCATTGATTTTACTTATAATAATTTATGTAATTAATTAACTAATTCAACAAGGTACCGTTCATCAGAGTTCGGACTCAAATGTAACAAATTAACATCATATATAATAACAGTAACAGAGTATTTTTAAAAAAATGCTGTCATGGAGACTAATGTCTTCTTCAGTTAAAGTATGATTTAGAAATGTAATGTATATCCTGGTTAAATAATAGTAGCAAGCTAGTACAAATGTCATCATTATTCTGTCTAAATATAGTTAATATCAATTATGGCAGGTATCATAGCTTTGAGTGCTGTTTGATCAATCCTGATATGGTGTGCATGGATGCAGCTGTGTCTGGCAGCTAGTACAAATGTCATTATTTTTCTGTCTAAACATAATTAATATCAGTTATGGCAGGTATCATAGCTTCAAGTGCTGTTTGATTAAGCCTGACATGGTGTATGGGGATGCAGCTGTGTCTGACAGCTGTTATATGTTGCCGTTTTTGTCTCTGGGAAGCTGTGGGTTGCGGCTTGTGATCAAGTTTTACTGATGCTTGTGAATTAGGAAGAGACATTTGGTGTTTTAGCCTGGATCCAGGGGAAGGGGTGGATAGAACTGTGATTTGGGATATTTTGGCAGAGAATGGTTTGTTTGTACATCTGCTGAGTGAGAGGTGGGAGGGCTGGAGGAGTGTGTTGTCTCTTGCTGTGGCGGCTTGTTGGGAGGTGTTTTTTTTTTTTTAACTGTTTGCTCTCTGTTCTTTTCCTGGCTGCTGCTTCGCTGAAAGGGAGGGAATTTAGGCTTGAAGTTGCAGTGAAATGAAGCTTTGCTTCAGGTGCATCGCGAGCCTCTGGTTTGCAGCACACAGACACACTAACAGAAACAGACGCTCCTCGGTTGCTATGGTAACGGAGAGTGAGTGACAATAATGCGGCTCTGAGGAGCCTCCGAGATGATTCTTTGCAATGACGTTTTTGGTTTTAAAAAATATATATAATAAAAGGGCTAGTTTAAACCACATGTATACATATTGATGGTCTCCCAACACTTCGTTTAGCTCATTAAGTTGATTCTTGCTAAAAAAATAAAAAATAAAATAAGCGCAATTTTATATTTAAAATGTATTTTGGTCCAAACACATTAAGGACTTACATAAGAGTGGAAGTTATTTTGAAAGACTAAGAGCACTTGGTCTTGTGCAGTAGCCTTTGCAATGGTCTGGGAAGTGATCTTGCTCGGATGTGTTGAGCATATGGGGATAGCTGATTCTAGGGGTGTTTGGGGTCACCGGTAAGTGTGGAGAGTCATCAGATTTCCTTTGTGGAAATATCTGTGGGAATGGAGGGTGTGTTGAGTGGTTCACTGGCAGAGTGGCCACTGCATGGAACAGGCTGGTAAAATGGAACAGGACAAGTATCGGTTTGGATATTTTAAGAACAGCCTGGAAACACACCACATGAATTAGTGAATGGTATTCTGGCAAAACTGGATGGGCATTATTGCCCATGTTTGAAGTAATAGTATGTGTGTATGTAAGGATGTAAATATACTTATAACAAATAAACTAGAAGGGCCTCATAATTTAAAGTCTGTGGACTGTATAAACATGCTTGGAAGGAGCTAATAATAAGAATAAACAGTACAACTTGTGGTCTTTCAAATAACTAAGCAACAGCCAAAAAAAACCACACAATAGTTATGTAATGCATGATTTTAGTAAATCTAGACATAAAATATATAATCGTAATATAAGATGAAGCAGTCTGCTGAATTTAGATATTAAAGACAGGATTTAATAACATGGGCTTGTGTATAATAATACTACTGTCTTAACTTGTCATAAATGACATACAGTACAATGAACATCAAGGGGAAGCATGATGATTTTCTTATATAAGTAAATATGCATAACAAGTCATGTATTTGCTTTAACTTGAATTGTAGTTTTTGTAACCCATCTTGACCATATATAATACTTAAGCAGTTACCAAGATAACTAATGTTTTATACATGACATCAAACTGACAAAGTTGTTCAAGGGAAACAATAGAAGTCTGAACTAGGAATGTCACAGATTGTAACAATCATATTCTGAACAAATAGTATTAAATTGACAATAATCGCTCAGTTTAACCTTTGCTGATTATACAAAATACAATGTTGCCATTTAAATCTAAAAACTTGCAGTATATGCCATAAAATGGCAATTTATGAATATGGAAAGGGAACTTGTAATCATTAATCACAGTAAGTGAATTTGTTGTTTATAACCTATAATTTCACTCATTTTATAATAAGAAATGACAGATATGAAATTCCTTATCTGTAGGAAATGGGGGGGTGCAGTGCACTGATAATTAAAAGGCACTAACTTTCATCAGTGTTTACATAAAACAAACTTGATGCTTTAAGTAAGTTATCAACAATGTGATTACTTAAATGCTGGCAAACAATGAAATATAACTTCTGATATATCCAGTAAAATACATTGTATTATAAACATTAGGTATAAATATTATTACCATCTATTTATATTAAGTAATAAGTTTTGAAAGGCTTCATCAATAAGGGTGAATATGTTAAATAACTGTGTGCTATAATCTTTTACTGAGATTTCATATATGATACATCCTACTTTACTATGATTGAATTGCTTGTCATCTAGCTTTCATGTAAATATTAATTGCTTATACAATAATTATAAATTTATATTGTATTAGAATTCTGTCTAATCAATAGTACTATATCTATTCAAAATAATATAAATATTGTTTATTCCTATTACAAATGTTCTCCATATGATAATTCAATTTATGGAGCCCAGATGTTCTGGATTGTCAAGGTATGAGTGATAATCTGATGGACGTAGATTTATCCATCAGATTAGGAATGATTTTCATTCCATGGCTAGTGCGGATCTTAGTTTTGTTAATATTTATTAATTTAAATTTATTTCACAAAAACATTTTTAGTATGTCTGACCAAAACATTACTTTATTGGTAAACACTCAAAGTATAAAACTGATAATTTCCTTTAAAAGCTCAAACATATACTTTACAGTTAACAGAGGAAATGTTTAATAGTCACAATAAAACAAAAATACATAGTCTAAATAACCTAAGATGGATTTAGCTTTATTATCTTTAAATACCAATGGCTTAAACAATCCTTACAAGAGATCAAATCTACTGAAATATTTAAAAATGAACAAAGCACAAATTGTCTTCCTTCAAGAAACTAATTTCAAAACAAATGACAATTACAAATGGAATCCTAAGGTATATATGATATTGGCGCAATCCACTTATAAGACAAAGACAAAAGGAGTAACAAGTATGAAGATAAAGAAGGCCTTATGGCATTAGTAATAGTTAAATATAATAACAGAGTATGGACCCTAGCCAATCTACACTGGTTCCCAGGCATTGGATCACGAACTGTTAAAAAGCACTTGGATTTCATTTCCAATAATTATAAAGCAACTTAATATTAGGAGGAGATTTTAACTGCATATTTGATATTTCTGAAACTACAAATAAAAGACCGCTGCATACATCTGCTTTATCAAAAACATTAAACAAATGGGTAGAATAATTTTATCTTGTATTTGCTTTCAAATTTAAAGAAGATAAATCTCTGTTGTTTTCCTATCAAGATTACAGATTTGGTACGCAAACTAGAATCGATAAAATATTTGCTGCCCGTGACTTATACTCTAAAATCATTAATTTCTCAATCACTCCCTGCCCCTTTTCAGACCGTAATTCATTGATACTAAAACTTCAAAATAGGTACAAACCATTAATCTTTAACTCCAGAATTCCAGCATATATAACTAAAATTAAAGAGTTCAAACCCTGGTTATTATCTTAATTACAGTTCTTCTTAGATATGAATTACATCACAGAGATAAATAAAATAATGATATGGGACTCATTAAAAGCTTACATATATGGTAAAACCCTAACTTGGTATAAAAAAAATCAGATAATGGGATTCTGAATTATTAGATCTACAATCCAAATTTTTGTCAGTAAAAGCTGAAAAAAATCAAAATCATTTGGAGATGGAAAAAAAAGTAGAAGTATTAAACAATAAATACAACAAAATTCTAACACATAAAACTAGTTTAACTTTAGAAAAACTAAAAATTAATACCTTGGCCACTTCTCCCAAATATCTACATAATTTAGCCGCAAGAATCAAAATACAACCAAAAGCTAATAATATTAAAAGTATCTTCCATGAAAAGAAAGGGGAAAATATCTCGGATATAGGTGACATTCTTGATGCGTATAGAAATCACTATAGGGAACATTTCTAAAAAGAAAATATACATATTGATCAATTAAATCTAGATGAAAAAATGTTCTAATATAAACAAAAATACCAGAAAAATTAAAATTAGATCTGCAAGCATCCATATCCTACAAAGAAATTGCAGATACAATAAAAGAGGGTAAAAATAATAAAGCTCCAGGTATAGATGGCATAATTATAGAAATATATAAACTTTTTCCTTCAAATATGCTATCCCCCTTCCATAAAACTCTATTAGAAATTCAATCGCAAGCTTTAATACCACCCTTTTGGAGATGTTCCTTAATCACACCAGTCCTAAATAAAACGAATCCCCAAACCTCTGTACATCATATAGAGCTATATCATTATTAAATAATTACTATGAGATATTTATGATAATTTTAACAGAATGAAAATACCACTATCTGGATTTATACATCATAGACACACACATGACAATATTAAAAGGATAATTTATCTTATAGATTATGTTAATAAAGAAAATAAAACACTCATAATTGGCTTGGATATAGAGAAAGCCTTTGATTCCCTAAATTGGGACTATTTATTCCAAATTCTGGTGTTATTTGAATTTCCTCCTTCCTGTGTTCATCTACTAAAGAATATATATACAAATAATTTAGTGAATGTAAAGCTAGGTCCTTTCACCTCTGAATCTATGCATATAACAAAGGGTACTAAACAAGGATGTCCCATGTCACCGATTCTATTTGCTTTGGCTATTGAAATATTGGTGGATTCAATATGTAACAATACAAAAATCAAAGGAGTAGATGAACAATACAGTTCTAAAATAATGCTCTTTGATGATAACATATTATTAACATTATCCAATACAAAGGAGACATTAAAGAATTAGATATTTTAATTGACACATTTTACAGGACTTCAGGACTCCATTTCAATAAATCAAAATCATTTTTTTTTTATTTTTAAATAAAAAAAAGAATTGCAGATAAAGGGGAATCGCATTATAGGGAAACAAGAATCTACCTTAAAATATCTAGGAATTGCGTTATGCAAGAATAATGAATTAGTCTAAAAAAACTACAATAATATCATCAATACAATTAAAATCTCTGTGGAAAAGTGGAACAAAATAATATTAACTTTTAAAGATAGACTACAGTTAATAAAAATGGTTTTACTTCCCAAGATTCTGTATATAGCTTTGGCAATACAACTGTTACCAGAAAGGAATATACTCAAATAAATTCATGCCTAATAAAATTTTTATGGTTTCCCAAAAGAAACAGAATAGCTTTAATACATCATATCAGACCATGGAAACAGGGAGGAGTAAACTTTCCTGATATAGAAAAAAAAAAAAAAATATATATATATATATATATATATATATATATATATATATATATATAAAAGCATCAATATCTATAACAATCTCAGATTGGATAAGTCCAAATTATTCTGAAAATTATAAAGAATTACTAACTGTAATATCAATAAATGAATTTTATTTACAAAAAAAAAATTCAAATAGATAAAAACAATTTGCAATGGCAGATATGTATTAGTATGCAATATAAAGTAACTAAGCCCACTAAAACTTGTATGATTAATAATTGCATTAACTCATTTAGGAAATTATTAATGCAAATATAGATTTATACAGAGAAATAATTCCTGGGAACAGAAAGTATTTGTTTGTTGGTTTCAATGTATCAAAGAACTAAAAGTTCTGGATATGCAAACAATAGAAACAACATACAAAATTCCACAACAAGATTGGCTAACTATGCAAAGCATTCTGATGTATTTGCAAGATTTATGCAGAATAATTAGTAATTCTTCATTTAAAGAAATACCTAAACTTACGAAATACGTATATGAAATCATATATAATGATTATGATATGGGAAATAGTATTCTGAAATTTTACAAGATATTGAAACAGCACCCAAATCCTCATATTGGAATTATATAGGGAAAGGACAGTCATTACAGCTAACTTGAGAAATTAAATCAAATATTTTATTATCAATAAAACATACATCCTTTACACAATGCTGGAAAGTTTTTAATTGGAAATGCTTGCACAAAGCATTCTTAATTCCAAATAGAATTACTAAAAGTAATTCTTCCACAAAGGGAATATGTTGGAGGTATGAGCAAATATACAATGCAGACTGGAATCACATTTTTTTGACTGTGTTAAAATTAAGCCATTTTGGAATGATATTAAAAACTTTTTACAAGCTTTATTTAATGAATCGTTTAACTTAAAGCTCTAGTATTATTAAATATGTACGAAATTTCTCATTTGAATGAGTCAAATATGTATCTAGTATGGACAATACTTGCAATCTCAAGGAAGTGTATAACAAGAAGATGGAATACAAACACAGTGCCAACTTTGGGAAGACTTCTACAGCCTACTGAAGACCACAGCATTGTTGGAAATTAAGATTAAATAATTAAGGATTCATCCTAAACCATTTATTAACAATCCATGGAAAAAAGTCTTATCATTGATTGACACTTTACAATAACTGAACAGATACACTCTGATAACTGAATTGTTATACTTGTAAAGTAATTGTATATATTGAGCTCTGTATAATGTCAGGCTGATGTAAATAGTGTACATAGTTATTTAAGATGTTATATACCAGTACTATGGAATTTATTCAACTGTATTTGAAAAATAAAAAAAAATTTTGAGAAAAAATAAATTAAACAGCATTTCAAGTCAAATGATGTCAGTGTTAAACATAATGGTACACCTTTCAGATATTTTTGAAGTAATGCTTTGTCCCTTGCACCCCCCACTTTTGTTAGAGGTTACACTACCCTGTTACTACTTATGTATGTGAACTCAGAGATGCTGTATCTTAGAGTAGGGGGAAATGTTCAGAGATGCCACAGTCTCCAGTTTAGTATATACTGCACTTATTCACACTTGCATTTTCACAATTCCATGGATTGCATTTCAATTCTAAGACTTTCAAAATGTGGTGGTGAACTGCAGATGACAGAAGGTATTCTGATGTAGTCTATTTAGTTTGTTAAGAAGAAAACTGGTCATCTACAGAAATCCAGATGATGTCAGATGGTAAATGGAGGGACGTGCAGTCAAGATCACAAGCAGATTGTCGAGGAAGAAGCAAGAGACAAGTATGGAGCATCTCTGGAGAGAGACAGTAGCATCTCTCTCAATGTGAGTACAGCAAGATAGAGCCTCATTAAGCAGTGCATCACTTCTTTATTTGGAATTCTTTATTAAAGAAAATATGTATTTTTATTTTATGAAATACCAGGACATCAATGCAAATAAATATTTTCATGTCATTTTGAGAGCCTCCTTGTTTTAAAGATCAAGATAATACTTTATCTTGTTTTAAAGACTAGTATTTATGGTGGAAATTTGAAATAACTTGGTGAAAGTTTTTAGACTCCACATCAGAGAATGATGGGACATGGCCAGTTTTACAAAGAATATAGAGATGTGGGTTTTTTTAAGTTTATCTAAGATATTCTCACTAGATCTGAAACCATGCAGAACTATGGACTTGAGACATGTTTCTTCCTAATACCACTGATGTAAAAATAAATTGGATTGGTATGTTTTGTGAGGCAGCCAAGCTTTTGTTATTCCTGTAGCCAGTTAGGAGAAAAGTCTGAAAAGAGAATGACAAATACTATGAAATAATGAAGGATTAAGAAAATCAGAAAGATTGTGTAGATACTACAACTAAGGAAAATAGATAACCACATGAAAGGATAGCTTGTCACAGAGGGGAATCAACAAAACAAGAAGCTACTTTAAGAGACAGGATGTAAAAAATACATGAATCTAAAGGAATTACAAAGAAGGGAACACTGCAATAAAACTGACTTTGAAGTACCAGTGATTTGGAAGGCAAACCCCAGAAAAAAATAAGGAATAATTTCATAAATATAAATAGCCTTTAAAACAGAGCGAGGCTTGTCTACAGCAGATGGAACTGATATTTGTTTATTTATGTTGGACATTGGCTGCTTTCTTTATAATAGATTTATCTAAGGCCACTGCATCGGGTCTATATGACTAGACCGAAAGATCACAACAGTGAATGTATGTACATCGACACATTTACATCGATGTACATACAGAGCAAAACACCTAAACAGCGAAAACCGGAACGCTGAATGTGTTTCATAGCTAGCAGCACGATGGTGGGGATAAGGAAATATATCCTTTTACTCACTGTAGTGCGGTCTCGGAGTTGGTATATTTAAGTAGGGGGGTGTGGGGGGCAGGGGGCTTGCCCCCTTGCAAAAGCTAATTAATTTAATATTGTAGTTTAGATTTTACCTACCTGTGTGGTGCATTATGTTGATGAAACACATTTGGCGTTCCGGTTTTTGCCGTTTAGGTGTTTCGCTCAGTATGTACATCGGTGTAAATGTGTCGATGTACATACATTCACTATTGTGATCTTTCGGTCTAGTCATAGAGACCCCACTGCATCTTATGACCATTCATAATGAGGATTTAAGGTGGCCATTAAGGAGGAAGAAGATAACCAGAGCATTGCTAGATTTTATTGTTATGACTGCAGTGATGTCTGTTGCATGTTAATGAGAAAGCTGGCACCTGTATATTATTAGGAGGTGTACCCTTTAGCAAGTATGGGAGCAGAAGTGACTTATTATAAAAGTACAGTCTCTTTCTTCATTGTGTTGGATACATTTGCTTGGTTGGAGATTTCAGTTATCTTTGGTGAGGGATAATGTGAGAATGGAAAAAAAAGATGAGTTCCAATGTTAAAGAGTTTTTGTTATACTGACTGCAGTCGTTCTGTGAAACAGTTGCCAGGCATATGTGTAGGAGAGAAGAGATTTTCACAGGAGTGATAACTAAAGGGTGCTTTCAAATACTACTACATGGAAGGTGGACATTAGGTCTTTATCATAATATCATAATTCAATGTTTATAAATATTTGCATATGTAGATGGGAAATTTAGGCATGATTTGACTGCTCAATCATTATAGTAGAAGAGGTTTAAGGGATAAGATATCAGGGTTACACTTGCTTGTTTATGGTGGGATCATATTAAAAGCACTGTGAGCTGTGCTTGATGCACTGTACAAATTTTGAAACATGCTGTAGGAGGAAATGTTTGCTTTGTGTACTTCCATGGGCAAAGGACGGGGACATTGAGAACACATCTTCACAGAAAAGATAAAAGGTATTACACAGATTAGTCCAGCACAGTGATGCAGAGAGTAACTGAATGCAATGGTGGCAACATTTTTGGAATATTGTTCATTGCAGTGGAATAGACTATAGAAGGCTGACTTATTCAAAGGAATAACTATTAGACATACAAGAATTCACAGGAGAGAGTTGTGTTTTTGGGAACAAATGCTTGTGTATTCTTTGTTCAGTCACAGATTTAGGAGAGGAAATTATGGCGAGCGAAATGTGTGGGGAGTATGGGACAGGAAGTTAGAATATCGTACAAGTGTAAAGGTATGATAGTCTTGTCAGTGAAAGAAGAAAACTAAATCTTAGAAGGGCAGATATGGGCAGATGAGGTGATTCTTGTTAGGGAACAGTCTATTTGACATATACTGTGTTAATCCTGTGTCCTAAATCCCTCATTTAAGGATTACTTGGACATGTTTTAGATATGTTAGTTGCGGGGGACTAATTACATGTTTATTAATATAAGTGCGCTCATGTTAATGGTTAATGGAAACTGATCATGCAAGCATTCATGTACTCAAAAGGTATTGTATTTTAGTTTGAAATTATTGTCTGCATGATATAATATCTTAATTAGTGAATCTGAACATCAGTTGTTTTATCATTTCCTTGTATTCTATATTAAGTTCTGTAGATTATATATGTTCATAGGTTGGTACTAGGCTATCAGCCCTAGGGCCTGTACAAGCCTAGCCATAACAATTCCCTGACTGTGTTTCATAGCTAGCAGCTATGTGTAGTATTTATTTATTTATTGTACATTTGTTTACCGGGAAAGTCCAACTGGATATATGTCCATTTTCAGCAGAGGCCCGGGGAGAAAAGCTCCAGAAAGCAGAGTATAATTACATTAGGAACAATAGAAACATTTAGAGATAAGTAGAATATGCAGTTTTTCAGTAGGGTGACAAACATGGATAAAACATAGTAGACAACAGCAAAATCATGTGGCTTCAATTTCAGACAATAATACACGGAGTTATGGGCTAAGTCCCTTCAAGAATTCATACACTTATTAGAGTACAAGATTGAAATGCTTAGGGAGAGTTTGCAGGAACAGCAGGTGGTGATTAGTCAGGGTTTAAGCAGGGACACTACCAATGCTGCCTGAAATGTAGTTTGAGGCTTTTTAGGACTGGATTAAGGAGGATTGGTGAGTAAGTTTGGCAGGTAGCATATTCCAAATTTTGCCTACTGAGTTGGCGAATAGTGAGTCCCCAGCCACATTTGTGCTCTTAGTTGTTTGTACCAGCAGTTTGTCAGCAGAGCGTAGTGTCCTCAGGTTGCTGTATGGTTTGATGATCTTATTTAGTGCTGGTGTTTTTTTGGGTTGATGTAGTATTTTGCGGATTATAAGCTGGTTGTATCGGAGAAGACTGGGCCACTCTAGCCATCCTAGTTGAGTTAGGTTGATACAATGGTGGGTCCTAGAGGTAATACCTGTAGCAAATCTAGCAATATGGTTGTAACAACTAGCAAGTTCGGTAAGGGTGGCTTGGTTCAGGTTAGTGAAGAGGGGGGAGGCATAGAGGAGGGTAGATAGTAGGTGGGACCGAGCAATAGTGGTTTTTGCAAAAGGCGTGACAAAGTGTTTTATCCTGAATAGGGAGCCCAGTTTTTTGTTGACAGATTTGATGGCTTGATTGACATGGATATAATATTTTAGGGCGTTATCGACTGTGACACCCAGGAGTTTTGTGTGAGTATCTGGGTATATGATTGTGCCATTGGTGGAACTTATAATAAAGAATGGTGAGGAGAATTTGCAGGTGAGGGAAAAGATGAGCAGTTTAGTTTTGTTGGGGTTTAATAGAAGCTGACGGTTTGCAAACCATTTTTCTACATCATTGAAAGTATTCTGGTTTAGGGTTATAAGCTCAGTAGAGTCATCCATGTATTGGATGCAGGTAGACTTAGGAGTGATGGTGGGTAGGTCATTGATAAAGACTGAGAAGAGTAGTGGTCCTAGTATGGAGCCTTGGGGGACTCCTAGAGTAATGGGTAGAAGTGTGGATAGGGTATTTTCCCATAGAACTGCTTGTTGTCAATCAGACAGGTAAGATTGGAACCATTTAATGGAGCTACTTT
This sequence comes from Protopterus annectens, assembly GCF_019279795.1. NCBI lineage: Eukaryota > Metazoa > Chordata > Ceratodontiformes > Protopteridae > Protopterus > Protopterus annectens. The sequence goes on from NC_056749.1 coordinate 130,795,122, forward strand.
TCAGTGACAGTTCCTTCAGGGTGCAGAAAAGCAGTTGGTGATTGACCATATCAAAGGCCTTAGAGAGATTTGGAAGAGAGCTGAGGTAAGTTTTTTATTGTTTTGATTGGTGTTGATAGAGTTAGAGAAGGATAGGAGGGCTGATGTGGTGCTGTGGTGTGGCCTAAAACCATGCTGAGAGTTGGCCAGTAGTTTATTTTGGGTGAGATAGTGCAATAATTGGTTGTGAATGCACTTTTCTATAATTCTGGCTGGTGGTGAGAGTATGGCTATTGGTCAGAAGTTTGAGAGATCTAAAGAATTCCCTCCTTTATGAAGGGGAATGACATGGGAAACCTTCCAGAGAGAGGAGATAGTGGCTTCAGTCAGGTTGCAGTTTATTATGATCGAGGCAGGGTATGCAATGGAATCTGCCCTTTTTGTAAATATTCTGGTGGGAGGAGATCAGCTGCCAGGGTAGTGGGCTTTAGTTTGTTAATTAGAGATTGGATGGTCGATGTAGATACAGTTTGGAATGCGAAAGGGAGTGGGGTAGTGGTTGTGGAGGAGTTTTGAAAGGAGCTGATGGGGATTACTTGGCTAGCTAGTGATTAGATGGTTTTGGTAAAAAAGTTGTTAATGATGTTAGCAATTTCCTCTGGAGTTTTAAGGCCTCAAGTTGAGGGAGTGGGGGTGGAGGTGGAAGTTTGGCCAGGGTGGAGCAGTTTGTTTATACCTGCCCAAAATTTTTAAGGTTTGTTCTGGTGTTTTTGCAGAAGGTGTTGATAGAAGTTTTTTTGTCTAACAATGTGGCTTTCTTGGTATCATTCCTTAGTTGTCGGAATTTAATATGGTCAAGTGGGTCTTTGGAGGTGCGCCAGTTGTCCCATGCTTTATTTCTTGCTATGATTTTGGTTTTGGTTACTTTAGAGAGCCAGGGGGAGGTCTTGGTTTTGGTTCTAAGGGTGAGGATAGGAGCATGGGAATCCAGAATGGAGAGGAATTTAGAATTAAAATAGTCTACAGCATCATCTAGTGGAAGTTCTTTAAGTATGGTCCAATTGCATGCTCTGAGTTCGTTCTGAAAGTCAGTGGAGTTAAAGTTCTTGTTGTTTCCTGATAGATTTATAAAGAACTTGGTGGTGGTTATCTACTTTATGCTTAATGATGTGAGTAGGTGGTCACTTATATCATCTGGGAGGGTACCCATGTTGTACAGGTCTGGGTGATTGTTGATAAGAATCCAGTACAGGATACTGCCTTTGTAGTGGTGGGTGAGAATACAAGTTGGGTATAGTCGTGAAGGTTTATATGGGGGGTGGGAGATTCAGAGAAACAGTTGTTCCAGTCAATATTAACATCTCCTAACACCATTGGAAAGCCATTGGAGGAAGTCTTCTAGGGTATTTGCATTGTTGCCTGGGGGGATATAAATGCAGGCAATGAATATAGATTTACTTTTGTTAAGCTGTAGTTTGCTAACTAGGGCTTCTGCATTATTGAACAAGGGGGGGTTGCTGTGGGGCTAGAGTGACATCTATTGTGTTTTTAAACAGAACTGCTACTCCTCCACCTTTCCTAGTGTTTCAGTCTAGTCTAAGTATGTTGTACCCTGGTGGGATAACCTCATCATTTTTAGTTCCTGATTTTAGCCAGGTTTCTGTAAGACATAGCACACCGGGCGAGTAGGTAGCTAGAAGGGCATGAAGATTATGGACCTTGTTGTTAATACTCCTGATGTTTAGGTGACAGGTCAGGAGAGAGTTAGGGAACCTTGCATTTGGCTGTATGTTGAAGGTGGTAGTGGGCTGGGAGCTTGTGGGAAGGGTGGGTCCAGGGTTAGGGTGGATGTCTTCATCCCTCTTCAGAGTAAGTTGTACCGAGATTATTAGTTTCAGCACTTTACTTATTATTTTGTGATAATATCTAGTTTTGCGGAAGATGGTCTGTGGTCTAGTTAGTTGGTTGTTAAAAGTGGAGAGGACAGGTATGTATTGAGCTAGGGGTTGATCTGATTCACTCAAGGTGGAAGCAGAGAAGGTATGAGATATGGATTGGTGAAAGCCACAATAAGGCTGGTTTTCATAGATGGTGAGGAGATATAGCCCAGGCAATATAACTGAGAGGAACATAATTGGTCTCATCTTGATAGCTGTGGTACTTGGTAAGGAATGTGGGTGGAGAATTAAGGGGGTTGTTGGCAGGAAGGGGTGGTGTATGGAGGTGCAGGTCATCAATGATAGGGTGTAGGAAGGGGGAGTGGTTTATTGGGCTTAAATTTAGCAATAGTGGGGGCAGGTGGACTTTGGGGGCAGGGTGGGGCACGAGCGAGCCCGAGCAAAGCAGGGTTATACCAAGTCGCAAGGATTTCCAGGGTCTATGAGTATGCAGGCTTAAAGGATACAACTTTTACAGTGTTTTACTCAGTTCTTTTTAAAGTGAGCTCCAATTTACTCAGTTATACTCAATTCTTTGAAAAGTGAGCCGTGTTGTACTCAGTACTGTATTAAACAAAGTTTGTAGCTTAGCCAGGCAATTTAACTGACTGTTGGGAGAAATCAAGCTTTTAACCTGACTTTTATACAGATATTGTGTTACTTCTTTAACAACTGCGAGATGAAGTAAGCAGGGGGAATGTGTTATACAGGCTGTTTGAGCTGTAGAATGCTTTTTTAGTACTTCTTACAGCAGCCTGACTAGGGAGTCTAAGACTGTTAAGCTATCTTTTACTATGGACCCTAGGCTAGCTGTAGACCCAGTTCAGCCAAACAGTCTAGTAGCACAACAGTTACACTTAAGATATAGACCTTGCAGTCATTTTCCTTAGCAAGGGGCAGTGCAGGAATGCTTTTCTTTTAGTTTTCAGGATATTTCTTTTCAGCACAGATTGAGCCGTTTGAGGTAAGGACAGGTGGGGTGGAAACATCTTGCAGTCCTTTTCCTTAGCAAGGGGCAGTGCAGGAATGCTTTTATCGACTCTGCATATTATAGCTATATGTTAATATCAGTATATTTTAATATTGGTATTGATTTTTATAATCTCTGTGGCTTCATCTCTGAAGTGTGTTCTGTTTTGCACTTTATGGCCCGAGTTATGGAAGAAAAAGATCATTGGAGCATAAAGAAAATAAATCAGTCAAGATATATGTGTGCATGTATGTATCTTTGTTTATATGATTAGATGTTTTGCTTATGGTCAGCATGCATTATTGTGTATTTTATTGTCTTCTTCTGAACATCTCAGTAAACATGTTAGCTTTCTGTAGGAGATTAAGAAAAAGGTGTTTTGTAGAGAAAGGCTTGCTCTAGCCTATCATGAATGGCTGGATATATGTTAGAATGAGTGATGTGGGGTCCAATAGGGATGTCAAGCATATGTAGACCATATAGAAACATTCTCATTTAGTGCATAAGGAAACTGGACTTGAGGGGTTAACAGCTCCAGTGAATATTTTCACATATTCTTATTCTTTGGGGGTATTTTTATGATCTTCTTTGGTGATAAAGCAGGGTAGGTTATAGAAAGTTTGCTGCTTATGCATACAGTATATGTGGGGACAATTAGTTTGGACTTGAACAGAAAATAATCCTTCATTTAGTGCATATGGTGACCAGGAGGTACAAAAAGTGGTTTAACATATCAGGCTTAGATTTTTTTTTTTTATTATTTAGAATGATGACTATAACCAGCAGGAGACGAGGTAGTCAGGAATGATGAGGTGCAAAGTTGTTATGGGACCACTGTATTGATGTTTCCCTGAGGCTATTCTGCTTACATCTGATTTCAGCATATAGGAGGACTGAGTTTGCCTGTTACTGCTTTTTGGAAAGATAGGCTTACTCTGTGAGGGAGAATGATTTTATAACTGTCTCCGTATTTAAGACAGATAAGAATGACATATCTATTTTTGTGCACTGATGTGTATGTTCTTGTCTTTGAGTGCCATTAATCTTGAGACTGGAATATTTCATAGTGTTTTCAGGCCAGCATAATGGCCTATTGCTAAAGGTTGCTGCCTCCTATCTCTCAGATCCAAAGTTCATTTCTGACCTCCGGTTTAATGTCTGCATAGAATCTGCTGTTTTTCTCCATGTCAGAGTGAGACTTCTGTGTAAGCAAAAAACAGTGGAAGTTATATACATGTATTTATGAACAGCTGCATGCAACTAGAAAGAAAAACATATTCAGAATGCTCTATATAAGCATATTTATATTTCAGTGAAAAATGAAACTCATGAGGTAGTTTACTCAGTATTCTGCATCTTGTTTTCAAATGATGGGGGAGAGTGAAACTGCAAATGAATTGGCCTACAATGTTAAATTTAAATTCTATAGAGTATTCTGTCTTGAGTAATGTGATTAGCCTTAAGCCAGTGTTGAAGAGGAGGCAATTTAAGCCATTAATTATAGTAATTAATTCATACTTTTAAAGTGTTCATTGTGAGTAATTCTGTAACAGTCTGATGAAGTGTCCTGGGAGACATGAAAGCACTCACTGGTTTAAGTTAATTTATAATAAAGGAGTTTTACTGCACTATATTTTATTTATTTATGTTCATTTTATCATGTTAACTATTACTACGGAAATACAATAGATTTAGTGTTTTGCAGTATATTTTCACTATATATTGCAAATTTCTATAATTTATATTACTTGTTTAAAAGTCAGCATCATCACATATCTTCATTGTCATTTTTTCCATCTGTATTGCACACACACACACACACCTATCCAGAATTTTGCAAAATGTACTTGAGTTTGCCCTGTCTCTCATAGCATTTCCAGACATTACATTTTCATATTTCTTATTGTTCAGACAATGCATGTTAATATTATGTCAGTTATTTTGCTAATGTTTTTAATAAATTAGCAGTAATATTTAGAAAATGGAGAGCGGTCCCAAATTAGTAGTGAAAAACATTTCCATATTCCTCTGATTCCCCCATTTGCTGCCATGACAACTCTTGCACAATTATTTCAGTAAAATATTGGTTGTGCCTCTGTTAGCCTATACATGTCATATGATGCCAAAATAACTTCTTCAAGCCTGATTCAAATCTATATGATCTGGCTTCACTAAGTATGTTTGGCATAGTAACATGTTATTTTGTTCAAAACTCTCACTTGCCCCTTGTCACTAGGAAGGACTCGGAGTCACTTGACAGACACAGAATTGCTATACCCCTGCTCCATTCCCAAAAAATTCTTTTACACATTGTCTTGTGGGAAATCCTAGACCAGAAGTGTCCAACCTGCAGCCCGCGGGCCGCATGCGGCCCTTAGAGCTCTTCCATGCGGCCCTCAACCGCTAACTGTAACATCGATGTACGCATGCTCCCAAAACACTTTTTTTGTTTTCTGTTTCTCGCTCCCATGACCTGTAACTCTAATGCCGGTGTGTGCATGCGCCAAAGGACCCTTCTAGTTTTGTTTTTGCACCAAAAAAGGTTCAGTGTGTTTACACCATTATTTTGCGCCGAAGAATCAGTGTGAGTGTGTGTGTGTGTGTTCTCGCTGAAGAGGGACTTGTGTATGGATTTGCCACCATTGCCTTTGAAAGGGACAGCACTTACCTGTGTTAATAGGTAAGTACGGAATGAGTGACTGAGCGAGTGAGTGAGTGAGTGCATGCATAAAAGCAGAAGGTTTGTGTGCATGAAAGTAGAAGGTGTGTGTGTGTGTGTGTGTGTGTGTGTGTGTGTGTGTGTGTGTGTGTGTATGTGTGCATGACAGAGAGACAAAGAGAGACACATGCACAAAGAGGCTAATGACGATCAGTCAACCTACTGAACACAAATAAGTTAGCTCACAAATATATCGTACATTAAAAGTACACTTTCATTAAATTGTGGCTTTCCTGACTGAGAGAGTGTTGTATTGAATATGAAATCATACCTCTCAACTGTATGGATTTTGGCCTCATCTTCCAATTTGTGTCTTTTGCTTAGGAAATAAAAGTAGTCATCCAAGGTAATGCAGTTCCAGGGAGTAAGAATGAGACAGCAGCCTAGGCTTAATGGGTCAGAAGTGGATTGACTTTGTGGGACTGTAGCATATAAAATTGTTTTGCTTTTTCTGACAAACAAAAAAGCACCCAGTACTGTTTTGTCATTGGTAGGTTCTAGACCTTTCTGGCTTTAATGCTCCCTTGTGTGCAAATCCTACCTTAGCTTACTAGCACAATGCATCTCCTGTGGTGTGACCTAATCTGCATTTTAATTAGGAGTCAGTTAATTTCTCACACTTCCTCAGCTTCAAGTGACCATATTGTGTACATGTTTGTAAATAATTGCTTATACTGACAGTGTATTAGTAACCCCACTTACACTATATAGCTGCTTCTTAATGTCTGTTGTCTTTACAATAATATCACTAATGTACTTCCGGTATTTCATAATTTACCAAATAATCTAATTTAGGTGAATTGTAAACTGGCATGACTTTGTGAGTTGGATTTGAATTCACTCTCTATACACTACCAGTAAAGTACTGCACAGCATAGCCAAATATGATACCTACTGTCAGCTGACTTGTGCTATTTTCAGCTGTAAACTTAAGGCATGTTTTGTGGAGCCTTGTCCTTCAAGTTCCCCTAAACTTCTCTTTGCAAACTGCTCCATATTCATATACTTTATGTAAACTGTGATACACCATATGGTGATACAATATCTGCTGTCAGACATCTTGTTTTATGTCCCAACACAAACTTGGTGTATGAAATTTGAGACTAATATCATAATAAAGTCTGCATGTGGACAGACGAAAGCGCTTATCTGGATTTTTTACTCATTTATTGGATTGCTTATTATTGGTGTGGCGTTTTATATTAAATATATACTTTTGTGTACTGGACTTACCTTTATTCATTTTGAGAAACGTTCTGTTGTTGGTTTGGTGCTTCGCTGAGTGGTTGTTTGTTTTTTGAGTTCTCTACAAAAGTTCTTTAACAAATTTCATTTAACAGTCTCTCGATGATACTGGATATGCACCTTCTTTTGTGTCTATTGGTAAAAAGTCTTAAAAAATATACCAGTTCCATGGATACATATCTTTTTTATCATAATTTTCCAAAAAAAGTCTACAGTTCTATAGAAGTTACAATGTCACAATAAGTCTCTTTTTTATCAAAATAAATGTTCTTACCTCTTGAGCTTTTGTTCGTAAAGGTGCAATCACTGTGTCCCATATTCAATACCTGTCTAATGCCTTCTCTTCTTTACCTTGTATACATGTCTTCTTGACTCCTCTATTTTCTTACTTTCCCTTTTCTCCTGTTTTTTCCTTTTAATATATCTGCAAACAACATTTTCTTTAATTCTTTTTAGTCTTCCTTCTGAATTCTCTTCCTCACTTCTCCCCAGGACACTGTCACTGTCTGGTTCCTTCTCTTCCAACATATCAGCCAATTAACTATCCAACAACCCTTCTGACAGGAAGATTGTAACAATAATCCCATCTTGCGATCATGCCTCAATGTTTGTACTATTAAACATTTCCGCTTGGAACAAGCCCATCGAGTCAAACAAAACCTCTTCCAATCTCCTCTCTGCTCCATTCTCCATTCCCTCATTGGAACTGGTATTCGTCTCAGTTTCTTCTTAACTCTGCACTAAACTTCAACATTTTCCCAGTCACCACTGTGCCAGGAATGGAACATACACATGCACATGCTCATCAGCCATATAGCATCAGTGTGATAGCAAGTAGTGGAAGTTCTCCAGGTTTCCCCCTAGCAGTATAAATACTACCTCAGGTCTCCCCTGAAAAGAGGCTACTAGGCTAGTGGGACTAACATCATCAGCTAAAAAATAAATAAATAATAGTAAAATGGTTGCAAATAACATACTTCAAGTTTGTTTCACTCAAAACACAGTAGCCACAGTAAAATATTGCAGTTTATTTAGCATAAATGCACACTAGTCCTGCAAACCCTGATTAATATTCTTCTGTCAGCTTTTCCCAGTTAGGGGTCACCACAGCGGAATTCCGGTCCGCTAATGGTTGGCAGTAGATTTTTTTTATGGGTGCCGAGGCGCCAGCTCGACGTCCAACCTTCAATGAAGGCACGCCTATTCTACGCATGTCTTTTGAATGCCACTCAACTGCGAGGAGGACATGCAGACTCCACACAGAAGGCGCTCCAGCCAAGAATCGAATGGGAGAACCTCTTGCTGTGAGGCAACAACGCTACCGCTGCACCACCATGGCTTAACTATTTAAAATGATCAGATAACAAGACAGTAAATTACTTTCATCCACAGACAACCCCACCAGCAGTTGTGGTGACTTTGTTAATGGAGTAGACCTCAGACATTTGATTGTTTAAAATGTAATGGCCAGAGTAACGTCTTTCATGTTTGCTCCATACAAGCATACAGTAACCACAGTAAGGTATTCCATCTTACTTCACAACAATGCACACTAGCCCTGCAAAGTCAGATTAGTGACAGTTTAGAATGAGCAGATAACAATAGGGTAATTTTTTTTTTTCGAAGGCTGACTCCCCACCCAGCAGTTAAGGCCACTTTGTTTGTGGAGTGTGTCTTAAAGGTATAATTGCAATAAAAAATAATGGCCACACTAATGTATTTCAAGTTTTTACATGCTCACTCACAATAGCCATAGTAAAGTATTGCAACTAACTTCGCATAAATGCACATTCATTCTGTAAATCCTGATTAATAAATGTTTAAAATGAGGGGACAACAAGAGGATAAGTCACTTTCTTGCTTAGACAGCTGCCCAGCAGTTATAGTCATTTTGTTGGCCAATTACACTTCAGACTTCTGATTGTGATACAAAGTAATGGTCACAGTGCATGTATTTCAGTTTTCTTTAATATATCATTTCACAGAATATTTTGTCTACCTGACTTAATTTTATTCAACATAACTTGTGTAGTGTAACCTTAGGTGTGTGGGACAACCCCAAAATGGTCTTGACTTAGTTGACTCATAGGTTTACAGCGTATTACTAGGCAGTTGATCAGGATGGATCATTTGATACTTAGCTGAGCAATGCCCACTATGTTTTCTCATTCATTAAGGATTTGAAGAGTTGGCACAGAGGTGTATTTCTGATTTTCCATCCAGTCATCCAAATAGTGTTTGATGAGGGTTATGGGCTACTTTATTTAATTTGAATAGGGGTAGTCTATTCCAGAGCAGAGTAATTCTTTGGGAGAGAGGTATCTGCCCTTACAGCAGACATTGTTTATTTTGCAGTGAAAGGTGAAGTTCCCAGTGCAGATGTAAATTGAGTTGCATGACTTACAAATGTGTAGAAAGTTACATTGGACAGGGTCATTTGAGGCCTTGTAAGCTAGGCAGAGGTTGCCCTGAAGTCTGCATGTAACCAAAACTAGAGATTAAAGTTTAAAGTGTTCTGCAGCAGACATGGAGCTTAGATATTTGATTTTCTTAGTAATTTCTCAGTAATGAAGAATCGGGGTGTTTCACATAGTTTCATAGGTAAGCACTAGCCTAAATGCCCTTGTGGGTTATTTTAAGCCTAGACAGTTTCCCTTTCTGTGCTCAGAATCACCTGCCCTTGAAGAATCCAAACTGAGACAGGTCCAGTGTTTGGAGTTTCTCTATGTCCTGATTGATTGGTTCCATATTAAGCCTTTCCTTGGCTTTGCATATAAGGCTGGTCAGACTTATGGGTCCATAATTAGCTGGTTCTGTAGAAGGTTCTACCTTATGTATGGGAATGACTGCAGCTGTTCTCCATTCAGTTGGTACAAATCCTATATGTAGGCTAAGATTGAACAGTGGTGTTAAGGATGTGGCTAAATCGTGCTTCATGCTATTTAAGATGCAGCCTGGATATTGTCAGGACCCATCAATGCAATATTTTTAACTTTTGATAGCAATTGATAGCATGTAATAGCAGTTTTAGGATGTGGTCTTTTGTGATAAATGGAGTTTAGCCAGTTTCAGGCATTCTGTCATCTGTTTGGTAAGGTACATGCCAAAGAGAGCACAGACCTAATAAAGCACAAGTAGAGAGGAATGTAAACAGATGGGCTAGGTAAAAGGACTTTGTAATGGCCATGGAGAAAGAGTGGTTGAAGGAAAGCTTGTTGTCTATAAAGTTGCCTGGGTCCCTAATAATTATATTATCTTTTAAAGGGGTATGTTCTGTGTGGTAGGTACTAGTGTGCTTATATTTAGCAAAGGAGACAGTACTGTATTTTTCTTAATATAGCCTTAGATCATGTCCCTGAATCCATGTGTTGTATGTGATGGACCCTCCTGTTGGATGCAGGAGTCCCCCAAGTTTGTAGTCATGTGCAAACTTGATTAGCCAAAGACACTTGACATCAGCTTCAGCAACAGAGAAATAAGTGCAAAATAGGAGCAGTCCATGTATACAGACAAATGCAGTCTCAGTGATAGTGATAGTTTTAGTGGAGAGAGTTCCCCCATTCTTGAACTGACAGGCTCTTCCTGTGAACCAGTTTGCTGTTCAGTGTGTAACACGTGCATTTATATTTAGTTTGATTAAGTAGTTTAAATGGCCTGAGCATGGGATAGTATCAAAGATTTTACCAGACTGAGGTATGCTGTGTGTATAATTTTGCCCTCTTCTAAGGCCTCAGTGACTTTTTTATAAAAGCTCATAAGGTTAAGCAGGCAGGATCTGCCCTTCACAAACCCAAACTGTTTAGGGTCAGCAGACTTTAAAGATACTAACATCTCTACTGATGATGTCTGTAATGATGTGTTCCATTATCTTGCAGACATGAGTTGTAAGGCCTATCAGTCACCCTTAGGAAGTAGAACGGCCACAGATGTCCTTCATGCCTCTGACTAGACTTTGGGTGAACAGTTTGAGGAGTAGGTCTGTGTGACCATATTTTATACTGAGAGGAAACAACTTGGAACATTATCATGCCTCAGAGAGCTAGTGTTTTTCCCTCTGACAGAGCCTTTAAAACTTGTTTGGAGGTGATCTCTGGGGAGTACACTGTTATGTATCAGCTTAGTGCAATGTTGACAATTTTTTCTTAGGTTCCTAATGTAGTTGAAGAAAGACTTATGGATAGTCTTGCTAGTGATAACAATTTTCAGTGCATAATTCTTGGTGGATTTGATTATAATTCTAAGTTAGTTTTTTTTTTTTTTTTTGAGTTAAGTATTGGAACCTAAGGTTTTCAATTTGATCATTTGTTTTGCTCCATAGTTTGTTTATACCTGCATTCTACTTCTGAAATTTGTCTTTTTATTTCTGGTGGATCAGTGCCATTGTTGATGTAGGAATTGTGATGAGCATAACCACACCCTCCAAAGGAAGCGGTGTTGCTTACTGGGTCATTAAATGGAGTCGCTTTTGAAACATGTTAGGTCATCAGCTAGTTGCAACACATTTGCCTTAGGAAAATCCCTAAAGTTAAGATGTGTAGGATATATTTACTTGAGTCCTAATGATGAAGACCCACCAAAGGATGTTCAAAACTGAGTAATGCTAAGGTAACTATAGATGTGGAGCATAGTGATGCAATGTTTATGATGACCACATAAAGTAAATTGTACCCTCTTTGTAGGGAATAACATAAACATGGATTTAACACTGATGAAATATAAGAAGTGTTGTGTATATATTTCTGCAGTAGTACAGGCCTTCCTCTTTATAGCTTAGTATTGTTCCCAAGAATAATGATGTTAGGTTGCATAGTGAGGTACTTGGGCTTCTCTGAATATTCTGTATATGTAGTGGTTTTCCTAGAAGAGATTCTGTCATTGGCTAGGATATAGTAGGGAGTATTATAGTTATTAGGACATGCAGTTGTTCTCGATCAGTGTCTTTCCATATAAGTCACCATGAGCTGGAATTGTAGAAGAATATGGTCACAGACAGTCTTGTTGGGTTTGTATGAGTGAGAAGCATTAAATTTTGGTTGGGAGTGTACATTAACCAATGCACTGGAACCATGTTTTGGTGATAATGCAGATCTCAATATTTTCTAGGGACAGGAATGCTTCTAGGAAGGATGATTTCTTGTTGACAGTTCTACCACTAAGAAGCTCTACTTTTAAATTATCCAGGTTTGGTTTAGCTAAGATGGTTGATGTAGCATGCTGACATTGCTTATAAAAAAGACAACAAATGTGGAGAAAGCTTTTGCTAATATACAAAAGCTGCAAAAGGAGACATGCAGGCCATCATTTGTAAAGGAGTTAGGACATTTGACCATCTCCTTCCTGGCAGATGTGATGAAACCCCCTTGAAATGACATCAAAGACTCAGGCAGTTATTAAGTTCAGATATTTTTTTTCATATTATGGCATCATTCTAGGTGAGGGTAGGATGCTGCATAAAACTACCTACATACCAGCCTCGAAAGCATATTCAGATCACTTCACCACATCTATTTTCATATAATTCAGGGGTGTGGGTATCCAAAGTGATTTGCAGTCAAGTTGTGTGTGTGCTTGGGATGAAGGGACTTTAGTGCCTTAGTTACCTTGCATACCCAAGCATTTGAGAGGCAGCTCACTTGTTGCCATTTCCTTGCAAAGCCTAGTGTGTGTGTGTGTGTTTGTTGCATGGATTCATGTGTTACAAAGTTCCATGTGAAATAACTGGCTGTAGAGACTTTAACGTCTTTGTGGGTACAGTTAGGTGACCCTTTTTTAGGAGTGTTTTTAGTGAATGAGGTTGAATGTGCAGGTGGTGGAGTTTTTGGGTCCTGAGGTAATTGTTTCATGTTGATCACTTTGGTATTAAATACATTTTGAGTAACTGTAGCAGTACCCCTTAAGGTATGTAACTATTTAATGTAAGTCATTTATTGTAGTCCATGTGTTGCATATAGAGTTATTTATTTATATACCCTTTATATTTCATCTTTTAGTCTTTAGTTATTTGTATTATACATAAAAGATATATTCATTTGAAATTTATATTGTGCTGAATGTCCATGGTTTCCTGTGTTCCAGTGGTCCAGGGTTTGATTCTCTCAGCCGCTATTGTCTAATGGTCTACTCTGGGCAAATCACATAAACATTCAGTGGAGATTGATGCCTTACCCCAGTAAACAAATAAAATAAACAGATGAAAGAGAAACCACATAGCAGGTCAACAGATCAAGAATCAGGAGGAGAGAGAGAGAGAGAGAAACATACAAAGAAACAGTAAAATGTACCTTTTTAGCACTGTGCCCCATCAAGCATTTTTGCCTGAATTTAATACATGTTTTCCTATGTAAACATTTTGTCTGCCATACTCCATTTGATTTTCAGATATTTTCCTACTATCTTATGAGCCTTAGACATAGTTGTCTGAGAATAGTTAAAAGTTTCATTTCTTTTAAATGAAAGTAAAATGGACAGTTCCCCCAGTATTAAACAGGGTTTCTGTTAATAAGTCTGTCTAGTCTGGGGTGAATATTTCTTAACATCCTCTGCAGCTCATTAAGTAACTATGCTTATCACTACAGTATCATGCCATCTTGAATCATTTCACCCTAACTGCAGTTTTGTGATTTGTCACCTCTTTGATTTTTGGCATTTCACGCTTGGATTTATGACAGTATCTTGAATGCCAGAAGGCTGAATACCACTTCACGTCAACCAATGATCAAAAATTATTCAAAACAATAAAAATGTTACAAAACAGCACCTATTTGTACATATTTTTGCTGTAATGCAAGCTCCCCTACACATCCATATGAGTGGGTGTGCCCCACACCCCCTAAGGTACCACAACTCCCAGTTAATGCAAGCTCCCCTACACCCCCATATGAGGGGGTGTGCCCCGCACCCCCTGAGGTACCACAACTCCCAGTATCACTATGAGGCTGCAAATCCTTGAAGTAAAGTAAAATATACTGGTGCCTCTTCAAAACCAATTTTTTTCTGTGGTCTCCCACGGTTGCACGATCCTTGAATAAGAATACTTTAATAATGTTGTTTACCTAAAATTTTGCAAATTCTTTCTAGTGTTATTGAAAGGAAAAGAGCAGAGGTCTCATTTGTCTTATCAGTGTCTGACTGGGTTTCTAAAGTCCCTTCCATTAATTTTTCCATACTGAACCCATAGCTGTATTGTTCAACATGTTTATTTTACTCTTATAATATGTATAATAAAAGACCAGATTATCCTTTAGCAGTAAAATTATTCTCTTTGCTATCAATGCTTACATTTTAACAGAGACGCATCCTTTTTTATATTTTATAAGTCTGAGTATCTTAAAATATCTGCTGTTTTTTATCTTTGTTTGTGTTTTTTTTATTTCCCCATAACAGATTTTTTCCAAAACCTTCCTTAGTCCATCGCTGTCAACGCCATTTGAGTTCCAGTTACTAAGGTGTTATCCTCACAGCTGTTTTTTTTTTTTTTAAACACTGTAGTCTCCCCTTATTTTTGTTTGCAGTTTTGCGAACTTGTCAGGTAGAGAGGTTTGCTGACTTTTTCCAAGTGTCTTTAATTCATAATAGACTAGATAAACTAAAGGATGTCATGGCCTTTTCATCAGTTGCAATACCGGCTGGAATCTATTTTATTTAAAATATACTTCTAGAAATTATGTTGTTTTTTTTTTTTTTTGTAAAAGTTCAAACAAAAAAAATTAATGCTTTAGACCCTGAATTGCATTCCTTGAACCTTTTTTTAACTTAATTTCAAAATAATTTGGTAAGCAGAACCAAAAGCAATTGCGATTTAATAGATGCTATATATTTTCTCAAGAATTTCAGTAAGCAACATGTTAAGACAAAGTAGTGGAAGAACCAGCTGACAAGGATAAATGAGAACTTTATTACAGATACGGCAAATGACATGTCAAGCGTAGTGACATACTATAAACAGATCTGTCTCTCATTACCTTAGTGGTACACAAGTCAAGTCAAGTAGAACTTATAACCTGCCCTTTAGCATAATTTATATACACTGCAGCACTAAACAGATTCATGAAAAACTGCATCTAATCCATATCTATCAGGTTTTATGTCCAGGAAAAGCTTGTGTGAATTATTTCAAGTTACTAGAAATGCATGTCTTCTTGTAAAATGAATAGCCTATTATTGAAGTGGTTTATTATTCGTCCTTTATTATTGCAGTGCAGAGGCAGTAGAAAATATTCTTTTATGTGTAAAAAGTAACATTCAATAGTGATAACTGTCTTCTCTAAATAAACCAGTCTGAAATATTAAATATTATGCATAAAGAGATGCAGCTTCCACAGTGTTTAGTTATGCAATAACAAGGTACAGGTTACTGGGAAGTCTTAAGGGAATAAAGGATTATAAAGCTGGTATGTCATTTGCTTCATATTTTGTTTTATGAAGTGTTTCTCACTTTTAATTGCTTTCTGATAGTTTTCGCTGTTTTTATTATTTCAGGAATTTTTATTGCAAGAGTCTCTGCTTTGTGTATTGTCCTCACAGGGCACGGTCAGGCAAATTGAGTGGACATAAACTGGATAAATCCCAGAATGCCTATAAATTGTAAGGCCTGATTTTGATTATAAAATGGCCCAAAGTGTTTCTTAAAATTTGTTTTAAGCACAGTAAGATCACTCATAGCTCAAGTAATGTCCTAGCCATTGTGTAATCCAGTATTAGGGATTTTGGTGGTCTTTTCGGTGTGTATTTATGCAATTTTAGATGTTAATAAGTTTATAACATTGCTATGTTGGCTCAAAACTCGAGTGTTACTTAGGAGTTTGCTTGCCCTTACAACAAGAAGAAACATTCTGTCTCATTTAAAGTCATTCAAATCAGGATTGAAATTAAGAAATGGTAAACTCTGTGTTGTTTGTAGATAACCTAGTCAAAAAGGTGTCCAGCTGGTATTATCTTCTTCTTCTTCTTCTTCTTCTTTCGGCTTTTTCCCGGTTAGGGGTCGCCACAGTGGATCACCTTGTCCGCACATTGAATGGCAGTGGAGTTATACGGTGTCGAGTTGCCAGCCCGGCGTCCAACCTTCCACAGAAGGCACACACACATGCACACCTAGGGCCAATTTAGAGTGTCCAATCCACCTGCAGCATGTCTTTGGGATGTGGGAGGAAACCGGAGCACCCGGAGGAAACCCACGCGACCACAGGGAGGACATGCAGACTCCGCACAGAAGGCACCCGAGCCGAGGATCGAACCGGAGAACCTCTTGCTGTGAGGCGGCAATGCTAACCACTGCACCACCGTGGCCGCCCTGTCCAGCTGGTATTATAGTGCTGATTATTGTTTGGAGATTAATAGTGCCCTATTAAGTAAAACCTCTGCACATATCTCTGGAGAAAATTTTGAAGTCACCCATCCAGTCTTCCAGACTAGCTTTAAAGGTTGATAGGGAAGTGTTCTGCTTAATAGGTAAAAACAGACTATTTCAAAAATAGGGTATACTTTAGCTTAGGTATCTATCATGTCATTCAGTGTTATTAATTTGGTAGTGCAGGGTTAAGTCTCTGGATTGGTTGTTAGTTTTCTAATGGACCTCAAAGAGTGCTGGGTTATTCACATCACAAAAGACTAATCAGAGATCACCCCTCAGGTGTAAAGGGACAGGGCATTTATTCTGTCAAAGTAGCTAAGGGTACTGAGAGCTGAGACAGGTACATCTTCATGAGGGGGGGGACCTATTCAGCATGACCCATGTCCACATGTTGGCATTACTGTCACCTGTCACTTTGCACCACCCCATCTGTGCAAATGATTATGATGACCATTTTACCCTGCCCACCATCTAACCTATGTGAATAAAGTAATATCTGATGCAGTATGGCCAGTCAATGCATTTTATTTCACAGTCTGGACAAAATATTGCACCCATAAGTTTATCCTTTGTTGTTTGTGTCATGCCCATAGTTATGTAAAATATGTTGCTTATTTGCTAAAGCTACAAAGTATTGTACCTGCCTTTGCATTGTGGCAGATCGCAGTGCAGCCTTTTCTAGTGAAACTCTGCACTCGACTCCTCCCTCACTGATGTGGCAGGTCCTGCTGCAGCCTGTTCTACTGAAACTGTGCACCCGACTCCTCCTTCACTGATGTGGCAGGTCCCACTGCAGCCTGTTGTTCTGAAACTCTGCACCCAACTCCTCCTTCACTGATGTGTCAGCTCCTACTGCAGCCTGTTCTGAAACACTGCACCCAACTCCTCCTTCACTGATGTGTCAGCTTCCACTGCAGCCTGTTCTCCTGAAACACTGCACCCAACTCCTCCTTCACTGATGTGTCAGCTTCCACTGCAGCCTGTTCTCCTGAAACACTGCATCCAACTCCTCATCCACTGATGTGTCAGCTTCTACTGCAGCCTGTTCTCCTGAAACACTGCACCCAACTCCTCCCTCACTGATGTGTCAGCTCCCGCTGCAGCCTGTCCTTTTGAAACACTGCACCCAACTCCTCCTTCATTGATGTGGCAGGTCCCACTGGCAGTACTGTGATATTTTCATGTTGTCATATCTGCTTGAGCACTACCATATTATGAAGCACACCACACAGCATGGATATCTGGCTGCAGGATTGTGGTACATTCTGCAGTTCCCTGCCAAATATATTGTAACAGTGGAGTCATCCCTTTATTAGTCCAAAAACATATTCAACAGTATTCCTAGCTGAATTGTATGGCATTAGCTATCTCAGCCATGGTATGCAGATTTCAAAATAGGGTTCATCAGCCATGGTTAAATGTGGCCTGCATGAGTGTGAAACTTATTACTGACTGTATACCCACCAGTACGTGCACAGTACATTGTACATTGCACAATACCGAGTTGCTGACAGACTGGAATCCCTCCGGGTTGATGTACCAAACAGTGCATGGTGCAGATGGGACCATGATAGTGATTTTATTTTTAAATGAATGATTCCCAAGACCACAGGAAATGGTGTATGCTGTAAAATGCCTGCACAGTGTTGGTTTTCTCCTTTGCTGACTGTGGAAATTATATAGTCTCCTTCACATGCTGCAACATCATATCAAGGCAGTTTTCTAGGATCTGTGAGGATGATGCCTGTGAATAGCTCCTTATTGATCCATGAAAGGACCCTGTAGCATGGATAGCTAGTGGTATACATACGTTAATATCCACAGGGATGGGCAGTCCATGCTTCTTCTCTTATTATAGGTATGAATGCTACATATCTTTTAGTTCCTGTATGATTTTATTTTCCACAAGGTAGTGGTCCACAATATCCAGACGGTGAAGGTGAGCAGGAGCGGCCTTAGGTCAACTGGTGCCCTAGGCAAAAGGGCTCCACGGTGCCCCCACCAGACCACCCAGTGCCCACATCCTGGTCTACCTACACCAAATAAATACTGGAAAAGCACCCCCTGCTAGAGTGGCACCCTAGGCGGCCACCTAGTTGGCCTATGCCTAAGGCCGGCTATGAAGGTAAGGGTATTGAGGGGGGGGGGGGCAGAACAATCTCTGCCTCAGAGGATGATAGTCCACAACATTGTGGACAGTAACTCTGAAGGTAGCCATTAACAGTAATAACTGCTGTTCAGATGTAGCTGCTATTATCACTAATATCAAATTTAATAGTCCAGCTCCTGGAGACAATAGATTCCTAGCATTCAGAAAATAAAAACTCTCCAGTGTTTATTGTTAGATTTATACACCTTTGAATCACTCCACCATGTTTGTTGCCATCATTTGCATACATGGTGAAGGTCATTTGCATATAGACTTTCATTTGCACAACACTGTGCATTAATATGCATACCATAGCATTTCTTCCACATTGCACCAGTACTGCTTGTAACTCTGAATCACTACATCCTGCCCAGTGCCACTGTTTGCACAATCACTTAATGTTATGTTCTTAATGTTTCAGAATTACAGCAACAAATTATATTTGTTTTTGAGGCCAAATACTGATAGATTTACTGCACATCAGCAAGTCAAATGCCATCAGAAATTGTATGTTTACAGATCTGAACCTCTTTTCCCACAACAACAGAATGGTTTGGAGGGACAGGTATATCTCGCAGAGGATACCACTACTCTGCTACAGACTTCATATCCATGTAAAACAAAGTTCATCCCTGTCCATATTCAAGCATAACTTGGAACTGTTGATGTGGAACAGAAAATTTACCTCAGGACTGCCCGCTGTACTACTAATTTAGAGAGGCAGCTCTTGAATGCTTTATTCCATGTGAATCCCCTCAAATTATCTGTGGTGAAATCACATGTATTCTCATTAGGGGCAATATGTAATTATCAACCATGGGAAGGGTAAGGCTGATCTCTAAGCCAATGGGATAGGTTAATTCAAGCACAAAGGGTGGTTGTGCACCACAGATCACCTGCTACTGTCCACACTAACTGCTAGACTCCTGTGGCTCAGAGTAAGGGAAGTACACTAAGGTGCCACAATTTCATATTTAGTAAATACATTCTACAAAGTTGCACTTACAGTTCTGTTATTCTAAGTATCACAAACACTAGTGTTAATTTCAAATAACCAATCTGACCTAGACATGACCCTACCAATTGTTGAATATCTTCTTCTAAAATTGTCAGAACAGGTCAAATTTTCTTAGCCTAAAAAGTAAGAAAATTATGGCATAATGAACATCAGGCACTTCTATGGGCTAGGCTTGTAAATTTTCCAGGGCCATTAGCCTAGTACACACCTATGAACATCTGGCTGAAATCCATTTTGTACCTATCAGAGCTGATATCTCATGACAGGAAATATATTTTTTGTTTGTGAGGTAAACATTTTAGTTCTGAAATTTCACCTGTATAATATAGCTATAACTGTGCTACTCTCCAAGCCTGTCAGCCAAAAGTCATTATGCGATATCTTTGTTGTGAACCCGCAAGATAAAACCGAAAAGTGTAATGTCTATATAGTATCAGAGAAAAACTCTGCCAGTAAAAATTTTCATCTTTTAAACATAGCAAAATAGTCTGCACATGAAAATGTACTTTTTCTGATATCAAACACAAAAACACCGGCAGCATATAGACACACACATCAGATCTCTCAACTGTCCCTATTTTTAGGCCTGGCTTATCCCCTGTACAGGTTGTTCCTATTTTCAGACAAGAATTACCCCTTCACACAATTTTCTGAATCCACCTCATCACATGTGATTTTTGAAGTTGTCTAGTACACAGAAAACCACAGTACATGATCAACAAACTACTGGCAACAATAGTTTTAAAAAAAGGACACGCATCTTAAAACTCTCTTTTCCTGAGGCAAAAATAAATTATCTTCTCCTGTGGTAGAATTTTGCTTTGCATTTCATTAAAGTGTATAGGTTTTACACTGTCACTCTGATACTGTGTTTATATTTTTTCATCATTCTTGTTGCTCTGTTTTTAAGCACGTTTTTTTAGTATTCCACATCTCTACCTAAAACAGAAAAAGTTACGTACTATTTGTGATTAACACACAACACACAAATTTTATGCTAATTGAATGGCCAGATTTTTAGCTGGATCTTCCATTTTTTAAAAGTCTTTGCTCCTGTTTTTCATGTCTGCAGGTTGAGATGTATGCCACACACACACATCACACGCACACACACACACACACACACACACACACACACACACACACACACACACACACACACACACACACACACACACATATATATATCTACACGTGGATAGATAGTTGACCATTGTTCGGACAACGGACATTTAAAAAAAAAAAAAAATATATCAAACAACAAAGTAGAAGCATAAAATGAATAAGGAGCTGAGGAGAGCCAGATCAGGGAAATTACCTTTTTTTTTTTTGTTCATTACTAGTAATTACACACAGGTGTCTGGGGACAAAAGGACTGTACAGACAAATTAAAAGTGAGAGAAAATCCAGAGGAGTTTAGAGATGTTACGGAAGAATTAGAGGCCCAGGTTTTAGCTCTCGGGAAGAGGCATCTACCAAGGACAGTTTTCCAGAGAAGAGAGTTGGAGTGGTCTGGAAGTAGACCAGAGCATCTGTGTTTCTGCAAGATACTGTTTATTAGTTTGCTTGCAGACCACTGACATTATTTTGTATTTTGGCAAAGGCAGTCTTTTAATTTAAGTTCTGTAAATAAATGTGCTTTTACAATTAAGAGTTGTGTTAGCTGTATTATTGTCAACTACATATAAGCACACATGTGCATCCACACACACACACACACACACACACACACACACACACACACACACACACACACACACACACACACAGATTACTTGAACTCTGTCTAATTTGAACGATGGAGTTATCAAAAATATAAATCTATTTCAAACTGTTTTTACAGGTGGCACAACAGGACCCTCCTTCCATCCATACCTGCATGGGGAAGACTCAGTCTGCCACACCTCCACTAACCTGTATATTAACTCTGAGATCATACAAAATGGGGAATGAGTAAAAGTACCTTCCCCACGATATTCCACTATCTTACCAAAAAACAATAGACTTAATGCACTCTTCCTTTTGATCTGCATCATGTTTGACCACTTGAATTGTCTTGCGTCAACCACAGTGATGGCAACTGCATATATATATATATATATATATATATATATATATATATATATATATATATGTACATACACACACGCACACATATATATGCATAGTGACTGCCATCATGGCTGTTGAGCTACAGAAACACATTGCACACTGCATTAGCAGCATGTCAGCTGGAAACCATTATTAAGGAGTTTCCTAGCTGTTAATCCAACTGTGTGACATTGATTTTGAGGAATTGGAGAAGAGATGCTGGTGATAAACATGATTTCATAAAAATTTGTGGCAGAAGTTGAATTGATGGATGAAGCAGCAGCAGTAAGACTTGAACCACAATCTTTGTTTAAAAAGTTACCACTGTACTGTATACTTATTTCCCTGTGGATGGGTATATATATATATATATATATATATATATATATATACACACACACACACACACACACACACACACACACACACACACACACACACACACACATATTTATATATAGTTAAGCCTTGCAAAATCTTGCAATACCACTTTTCATAACAGCTTCTGGAGTAATAGCTGTATTGTACATTGCATGGAGCAGTGAATGGCAGATAGAACACAAGGGGTGAAATGTGAGAACATAGTCAATGAAGAAAGTTCCACACATGATCTTCTTAGGGATCTGTCTATTCTTGAAGCCCTCTGCCATATCCCTCATATGTATATGGCTCAAGTGGGAATTGGCTGGGTACCTCTGCAAGTAGCAGCTAGGGCCACACTACGATAATGTTAAAGTAATGTGAACCAATGTTGCAAGGACAAGCAACTCAACTTATCGTTAAGAAATGCCCCAATATCCATTTTGATAAAATCAGAGATTAAATCTTCATACTAAGAAATTATATAATACCCAGAGAATGTCAGATCAAGCATTACTTGTTCCCTATATTCCATTATATCTTCTTGCCAATGAGAAACATTATTACATAATTATATATCTCATATTAAAGGGCATCATTTGGAAACCAAGAAAATAATTTAAACTTGTTTTGCCACTTGTTATGACTGTTCTGTGGTATAGTGCACCATTTTGTCACGACTCACGAGTACAAACCCATATTGTTTTGGGACAAATGCCATTATTCAAAAACATTTGAGGCATATATCCACCTGAAGAGAGACTAATGTTTTTACCTCCATATGCCTAAGATAACATTAGTACTCACCTTACATATGTATTAAAGATTTTTTTGTGTAAATCCCTCCGAGAAATCGTGCTTTAGCTTCAGCCGTGAGGTTAGTAACACCAAGCCAAGTGATAGGTCTGTTTCTTAACAACAGCTTCATCTATGGATAATGATGATGATGATAATATCCAAGTTGTTAACCAGGTAGGCCCACAGAACACACAGACACACACACACACACACACACACACACACACACACACACACAGTCACACAGTCCCTTTACAGGGGTGACCCAGGAGCAATGTGTGGTTAAGTGATTTGCTAAAGGTCACACAATAAGAAAGTGAGAAGGTAAGGAATTAAACCCAGTACCATAGGAACCACAGCCCTCAAGCTTAACCACTGTGCCAACTGCCACACAGATCAGTGTGATAAGGAAGGCTCTGTCTGAGTATGTCACTGCTAGTTCTCAAGAGGGCAGTTAGAGTGTTAAATGAAAATACTCAGACCATTTCTTTTGGGGGTGGTAAATTCTACAATAGTTTGTGCAAAGAGATAGCAGCTAGGAGGCATTTTGTGTCTTTTTTCCCCCATGGCTACATTATTAGCCTGCATGCGTTTGTGTGTTTTGTAGCTTTGCTGAGCGCGTTTAGTGGGAGAACAAACAGCTAGCTTCCTGACAATGAACTGCATTACTACTTTACTAGCTGTTGTTTTTATCAAAGGGCCGCATTAGTAAGCTGGGCACATACACATCCATCGGAGAATTGCTTCATGTTCCATAGTCAGAAATTCAGTCTCATTGGGGATGGAGACATAATATATTGGCTTTCTAGGGACAGACAGAGACAAACAGATGAGGTAGTATTAGGGGGAATCATTTTACATTTTTGTGTTATTACTTCAGCAAAATAAATGTGAATAAAAGCTGCTCCCTCCTCAATGATTTCATACTTAAGTTGATTGCCTAACATCTGTCTGGTTCTTCAGCTTTTGGCTAGCATGTAGTTGATAAGGCATAAAGGTGCATTTTGAGTGGAGTGTTTCTTCTTGTTAAGTCCACAGTTTTCAGCCCTTATGAAAATTGTTAACAACTGGTAGGATTTGCAGTGACTAAGCTACAAATGATCTACCCAATTAGCTCTCTAATAAAAAACCTTTGAACCTGTGTATGTTTTTAAAATGAGTCAGGAGATGGAGGCACGCAGTTTATTGAATACTCTTTAGGTAGTACACTTGCTAACTGGAGCTATTGGGAAAGGCTTAATCTTCTCTTTATAACTGCAGCAGTAATGGGTCACAGCCCACATAAGTCCTGATACTGGCGAAGGATTGTGTTAATGACCACTAATTTATAAGCAACACAAAATTCTACAGTACATTTACAATTGTAGGTACTTTAAAGAGTTACATAACTCTGTTTTACCCAGGCTGATGAAGTTTTTATTAGTCAGTCTATATAAGCTTACATAAAAATATAATAGCAACAAATCATTCTGATCAAAAAAGTCATAACTGTGATAAAAATGTGTGTACAGTTTTTCTGGATTTTTTTAATAGCAGAATCTTCCACCTATATAATGAAACCATCTATGTACATGCAATATTTAATGACCTTATCAGGCTGTTTAAATCATTTACATATAAACTGAATAAAACATATCCCAGAGAGTGCTGAGGATTCATAAATGGTATTGCTTTTTTTTCCATTAAGGCATAAATCCCTTGCACCTTATAGTGCTGTATAATAGGCAGTCGGGTGTGAATTTCTGGTTACTAGAACTCCCATCTTACTAATTCATATTTCTACTACTACTGTTCCACCTTTCCCTTCTCACTATCATTAACTCCCCATCTTTAGGCCACCTTTCATTTTGTAGACTTCATCCTTTTACTACAGGATTCCTTTTACCACCTTTTCCAGCTCATTGCTAGCACCTCATATTCTAATACTAATATTACATTCTTTATTTTCACATCATATTAGACATTTCCTAACACACTATTCTGGACTATTCAGTATCAATAAATATATATTTAGATGACCGTAAAAGTTCTGCATATTTTGTTAAGCAAGTTTTATACAGCTGCCTACAGCTACACAGTATATCAACCTAAGTTAATTATTTAACCTGTACAAACTATTTGATCATTTGCTCTGTGATATATTTTGTTTCATTTGTTGAATTATTAAATGTAATTAGCTGTTAGAATTTTTCTTCTTAGGCCATTGTTAAAGGGGGCTTAGCCCAGATATACCTAGTAGTCAACAAGTCTAGTAAATAACTAGAAGAGCAATGTAACAGACTTCTGCTCTTTGAGCAAATAAGCTCATAGATGCAACTGATACAGCATGCCTCAGTTTGAGTTATAACTGTTCTGTAAAGGACAGCAGTGCATAATACTACCCCCACTCCAGTAGACCATATTATTTTGCTGCAGACTAGTGCTTTGGTCTGTGCTGCCAAGCTTCTTTGCTTCTGCACAGGGCTTGCTACACTAATCTTTTACTTATCTATCCACAAGTGAAGTGGGGCTTTTTAAGATACTAGTAACTTCTGTGGTTCCATCCCCTCATGTTTATTTATCATACGTTGACCAGTGTAGACAGTCAAAGTCCAACTTTAGCTTCTGCCTGTGCTCTGAAGAGCAAAAAAGTTTACTGTAAGTTAAAACAGAACAGTTACCAAAACTGATAATTTCTACATGACTATTTTCAAATATATGAATACAATAAGATGAATAAATGTTTATATATAAGCACACATATCAAAGATATAAACATAGATCACTTCTGCCAGCATAAAAAATGTTCAGCATTCCTTACATTTGATTATATGGATGTTTCCCACTACATACACACCATATGGAAAGGACATATCACGCATTACAAAATTTGCGTAGTGGAGAATAACAGACTTGTAAAGTACAAAGCTATATACATATAGAAGAATGCAACATCAAGTTGGTAGATAACTATATAGAGATAATAAGTGCAGAGTTAGCAAAAAGCAAATTATTTCTATCAAAATTTGAAACTTATGAGGACTCAGGGAAGATACTTAATTAGAAATAAAGAGAATTTAACTTATTGAGGATTGCATAACATGGGCAGGAACACCTGTCATTCAGAAAGTTTTTTGGCTAAGCGTCCCGACAGTGTGTGCTTGCCATGTAAGCTTGTTTTTATTCGTTTTCCTAGTGAAATGTTGTGTAGTAAACCTGTTAGCGATGTTTCTTAATGTTATATAAATGATTTCACCTGTGGTTGTACCTGCTCTTGCTACTTGCATACTGGTACTGATGTGCATTTATGACAGCTGTTTAATTTACTTAGTTTATGGAATTTATTAAGAGTGAGTAAACAGTAATGAGGGGTGTTTTTAACTGTCTGAATTTTAGCTGCTATTCTAGCCCCAGTAGGTTTTAATTGTTAGTGCATGCTAGTCTGTGACCTGAAATTGTAGCTATTTGTATATTTGTGTGCGCTAAACCTGCAGCTATTGTAGTCAGTCGCAATTGTCTTGTTCAAGCTCTAAATACATTGTATTGCTGCCAGCTTTATTTAAACAAGTCGTTGCTATTTTCTGAAACTGCAGCTAGTTGTCAGTTGCCATTTACATGTACAGTTCATAATGCATCTTTTGCCAGTACTTTGCAAGCACTAAGATAGTATTATTGATTATTTGTTAAATTCAATTGGTCCTTTTAATCGATTATCACCTAACTGTTCACCATATTGTATTGAGAAGGTAAAGCACAACTGTTAAGTTGCCCATATTGCTCTCCTGGATAATGGCCTTTACTTCCACTCACATTGTTTTTCTTAACTTCTTCCCAAAATACTTCTACTCCCTCATTTTCTACACTTCCCACTACATCTCTCCCTCACACTACCTCTTTTACCCACCTATTTTTACCTCTTTACCTCCTAAGCGCTATATTCTCCCCTCCCTTTCTGCCTAATCCTCTCCCTTCTGCTCACCTCCCATAAAAATATGCAACTTATCAAATGACCTTTAACAATTTCTTACAACTGTGTAATCTAATATCAGAAGGATGTACTATACCCAGTCGATTCTCTGATCTTTGTTATGTAACTATTCTAGTGCTAATCAAACATCTAAGGATGTACAACCCTGTTGATTCTCTATGTTGTATGTAACTATTTTAGTGCTAATCAAATGTCTAATATTGTATTGTACATTAATGGAGCTTTTCTCCCCGGGTCTCCACTGAAAACAGGCTACCTAGCCCAGTCGGACACTACCCGGTAAACAAATGCAAATAAAATAAATAAAATAAGTCTGCTATTTTTAACGTGTGCTGTCCTCAGACCCTATAATAGTTTCCTTGCTATTCTTAGTATATCTGTATAACCATTTTGGCCTCCACCTCTCACTTTCCAGTAATTTTACTGCTGATGGTTTCTCTCTTTCCCTTACAGTTAAACAGTGCTACATGCAGATATCACCTCTGATGTCACCCCAGTCCGTACTGCCTAATGGAACTACATTTTCAACAGCTGAACCCAAAGGAAAGTAAAAATTTCATCAATAGTGCATATCCTACTCAAATGTCCTTCCTCACTTAATTTACCAACAACATTGGAGTAGTCTGTTTATCTAATGTGTGGCTTGCACTCTTGTCAGACGCTATAGTCTAGGTCCCCATTTTCTTCTTACAATCTAATTACCAGCGATATTGGAGTAGTCTGTTTATCTAATTTGTGGCATGCACTCTTGTCAGACGCTATAGTCTAGCTCCCCATTTTCTTCTTGCAATCTGATTAGCATCCTTTATCACTGCTTATCTACCTCATGGGGATAAGTCCTGCAAAAGCGTTATACCCCAACTTTTTTTTTGTTATTTCATCTAATAACAGACACAATCTGTATTCAGTGCTTTCTGACTACTGACCTGCTTCTGCTTGTAGCTGATTGGTTTTGTTTGCTTCAGCTGCTCAGTTTGTCTTATGATTCTACCTGCTCCGTTCACCTACCCTACCCCCATTCCCCATCCACCCACTTTCATTACATATATACATCCTCTAGCCACACCCACTAATTAACTTCCAGCAATAACATCACCAGACACAATTACCGCCTATCACCCCCACCCTCTTCACACTACTCCAACTTACACAATCTTGCATCATTGCTTACTATGCCTATCTGTACCAGTGTTCTGCATAACCCAACACTTTTTCCTCTCCTTTTTAGCCACTCTGCCTTCTTATTCCTGCTACTTCAATCTACCTCCATACATACCACATTGTCTACACCTCTCCCACCTTCTGCAACCCAGTCCTTACCATCTCATGTCACTACAGTTAGCTACTCGAATATCTCACCCTCTTTACTAGTAAGCAGTACCCTAAATACCACCAAGCTAAAAGTATCCCCCACCAGTAGTAAGCTTAAGTCCTTTCACAACTTCCCAAACCATTCCCAAAACACAGTCACCCAAATACTGTTCTCCACATTATCCTTACCATAGCACAATTCTGTGATGTTCATGCCAATCCTGGCCCAAAAAATCCACTGTTCTCCTCCCCAAACCCAAACAATCAACACCTTCATCTAATAACAATAAATACTTGCAGTATATGTAACAAAATCACCAAATTTCAGGCCTGGCTAACTAACTCCCCCGACATTGTAGCAGTAATTGAGACATGGTTCAAGCCTCATATTGCTGACACTGAAATTCTTCCACCAGGGTATCCATCACTCTGATAGACTCCATAGAAAGGGCGGTGGCATAGCATTCATTTATAAAAACTCCTTAATAATTACAACCTGCCTCAAATATATTCCTTCCTTCAGTAACCTTGCACTCCTACTGACATCTCTTCACATCAACAACAATAAACTGGTATGTATTGCTGTAGTAAACATTCCCCAGGATATAATATTCCCAGTCTTGAAAAGTTCTTATCCTGGATAAACCACAATATCTCACAAGAAACCATTGTTATGGGTAATGCCAATATCAATTGGCAAAAACTATCCACTATCTCTTAAGTCAACAGTATAAACCTACAGAGTTTCACACAGCTTATTACAACACCCACACGTGTCCTATCCACACCATCTAAGTCTACCTTAGATTGGATACT
Source organism: Protopterus annectens (assembly GCF_019279795.1). NCBI lineage: Eukaryota > Metazoa > Chordata > Ceratodontiformes > Protopteridae > Protopterus > Protopterus annectens. The sequence continues at coordinate 130,823,831 of NC_056749.1, forward strand.
AGTATCCTACCCACACAACTACTCAAACTTAGGCACCCTACCAAACATATTAAGTGGCCACCTTCCAGCATATACCTATAGAATTTATACCCAAATAGCCAAAATACACTTCTGCAAAGCCTCTAGGAATCTCAGCAACTTTGACGAGACCACTTTCATAAATATACTGAAAGCACAAAACTTGGCCCCACTAAAAACTCTTCCCCTAGATGATGCCATAAATTATTTTAACAATCTATTTCTTGAATCCCTTAAGAGCCTAGCCTCTATCCGAACCAAAATAACTAAACTTAACCACGCCCCTTGGCTGACAAAACAAACCAAACAACACCTCCTTCAAACAGATCGGGCATGGAAGCAATGGTAAAAAAATAACTCACAACAAAATGAGATTAATTACAAGCAACTTAGAAATAGAGCCAAGAAAATAGTCATACAAGACAAAAAAAAATAGTTTTCCTGTAGCTAACCACTTTTAAAAACAATCCAAAAAAGTTTTGTAAATCGGTCTACTCTCTACTTAACAAAGGCTCTTTGCAAAATCCATCTCCCTCACCTGGCATGAACCCACAACTTCAACACTCATTTCATCACTACCATTCAAAAACTAATCAAAGATTCACCAAATAACCTACTGGATACAACTATATCCTTACTTGATAGCACCACCCTCACTATTTCACATTCTTGTAGCAATAATCATACGCCACCTTCCTTTATAATTCAACCAGTACCTACCTCTCTTTTACTCAAACTCCTAACCATACTAAAACCCTGCTCTCTTTCAGCTGATAATTTACCTTCTGAATGCCTACAACATGCAGCAGAAGCAATAGCATATCCAGTTAGCATCTTAATAAATTGCTCCATTTTTGAATGATATGTCCCCCAGCTGTGGAAAAACTATTATAACCCCATTACATAAAGGTGGAAATTCCCATGACTTCTCCAACTATTGGCCTATCTCTATACCCTCTCCTTTATCAAAAATTCTAGAAAAATCCATCCAGACTCAATTTCTGACGTATGTCTCTGAAAACGACCTACTCGCCCGTACCAAACATGGTTTTCGTCGTAGCCACAGCACTATCACAGCCCTTCTCTCTTTAACCGATTGGTCTAAAACGGGGATATGTCAAGCATTTGTGTATCTTAGGCAGCCCCTGAAAAAGAGGGGTAAGTGGGTGTTCCCCCTTTTAGACCAATTGTATCTGGGAAAGGGTGGATTACGGAACCTTTCTCTATATTTATAGAGAAGAAATTGAGACCAGTGTTGAATGAACAAACACAGGTGTTGAAAGATACACAGCCTTTTCTGGATTGGCCTGGTTGAGCACACTAAGGATGTGTGCTTCAATGGACAGTATATTTTAGTGAGCCTTGATGTCATGTCTTTGTTCACCTGCATACCTCATGATCTGGGTATAAACATGGTTAAGGAATTCTTGAGCTTTAACAGTGGATATGACTTGATCACTATTGATTTAATTTGTTCTTTTTTGGAGATTGTACTAGAGAACAATATTTTTATTTATGATGATCAGTTGTTTTTGCAGAAGATTGGTGTAGCTATGGGCACTTGTTGTGCCAATAGCTATGCCAGCATGGTCATGGCTCAATGGGAGAACACTTTTGTTTTTGGGTCTATTTACAGTCCACTTATTAAATTTTACTGGAGGTTTGTGGGCAACCTTTTTTTAATTTGGGATGGCACATGCCAGCATTTGGAAGAATGTATTGGTTTCATACAGAACACAAAGCATTTCTTATCTTTTACATCTAAAGTGTCAGATAGGGAAATGGATTTTTTGGATGTTAAAATCATGGTTAATGATTTCTGTGGACACACAATGACTTTACACAGAAAAGATTGTATGATGATACATTGCTGCAACAGAATAGCATACACGCTGGCCATGTGTTTAAAAACATAGTTAAAAGCCAGGGTATGAGACTGTCGAGGCTCAACAACAATGATGCACTATTCGAACATGACCTGCTTGGTTTGAGGTCTGAATTTTTGGATAGGGGCTATCATCACAAGGAAGATGACGATGCAATACATGACACCGTTAGGCATAGGAAACATAGGAGCCAAACATATACCTCCGATGTCTTACACTTAGAGCATGTTTCCATGGCCTCTAGAAACAAAGCACTTTCTATGTCTTTGTTTTACACTAGTGAAGTCAATAGTACCATAGAGGTTATGAAAAATGATTGGTCCATTTTATAGCTTGATGACCAGATCTGGAATGTTGTAGGTGAACATCCGAGGTTCACTTTTAAAAATAAGAAGTCATTAAAGAGTCAACTCTGTTATAAGAAGTATACACCAGCAGGAAGTGTGAAGCCTATATCAGCCTTTGGCATGAGATGTTCGAGATGTAATTTTTGCTCACATATTGATCCATTAGTGACTTTTGTTCACTCGACCACACATCATGAGCATTGTTTTAAAGTGAATGCTGACTGCCGCAGTAGAAATCTCATTTATGTGGCCAAATGCAAGGTATGCACTTGCTTCTATATAAGCAAGGCAAATAGATCCCTTATGGAGAGAATGAGGGAGCACTTGTATTGTGTACATAATTTTGATGAGTGTAATGCTTTGGCCAAACATTATATGGAATATGGCAGTGACCATATTTAGAATTGTTGAAACCTTGACTCAAGACAAGCGTGGGGGTGACTTTAGGAACTACACGGAAAGCCATTAACTTTCTTGGATCATTACTATGCAGGCGAATAAGTTTCCAGGCATCAATGGCAGAACTTCCATTAAACCTATCCTAAAAGGTAGGGGCTCTTTAAATGACATCCTGTTGTTTTAATGTATGTATCAGTGCTTGTTTTCTATTGGATGTTTTGAATGGTTAATTAATGATGCTCTTTAACTTTTGAGTTGTTTTTGTTACATTTGGTCTGATGAAGCACAGTGAATGTGTGAAAGTGCTTACCTCTTCAATAAAACTGCTACGAATTTTATTGGTTTTAGCCGTGTTTGGGTGCTGCTGTTTTCTTTTCTACATTGTGTTGTTGTCCACCAGCACTTTTTGTTCCCTGAGGACTGTCTGTTTTCTGCATATAATTGAATGTATTGTAACTTGGTACTTCCTTGTTTCTTGTTAAACTGTGTACAGTGTTCCAATTGCTTGTGGAGCTTTTCTCCCCAGTCCTCCACTGAAAATGAGTCTCTGACCCAGTGGACTTTCCCAGTAAACAAATGTTAATAAATAAATAAATAATGTTGAACTTATTAATTATTTTACTATTTCTGACTTCAGGAAGCAATTTTATCCCAGAATTTGTGAGCATGAATAGAAAAGATATTGAGAACAAGAATCCTGGGAACTGTGTAGTCTGCTGGGAGGAGTAACAGAGTTGTCTGGCATCAGAGATTATACAGAGTAACTCTAGAATAAGATTTGGAGGCTAGTTGAGGAAAGTTGCTCAGTTGCATGATTCTGTATATTAATAAGAAAAAGTCCTGTCCCTTCTTTAATAGGAAGATAGTTAACATACAAGATGGTTATACAGTGATGTTCATATTTGGGTGACTATAAAATGAACTTGCATTTATAATCACAAAAGACTTGTAGTTCATTCAGATTCTAGACAGAAGAGTACATGGTGAGTTTATATTCAGTTGGAGTAAGGGGAATACATTTGCCAGTTAACTCAAAAAATTGTAGGATAAGAAAATGGGAGATTTTGTAACAAAAGAAGAGAAAATAGAATGGATAATTTTATTCTTGAGGTAAGTAATATGATAAGACATGGAGACAAAGTGTGATACACAGGGAAGCATAACCTTTCATCAAAATCACAAAGAATAAATCCACAAATGATCAACACCTGATGGTCAACCAAGACAAATCCACAAAGGATCAAAAAAATTGAGGAAATAAAATACACATTGGGCTGCTCCCTCCAAACCCCAGCTAATTATATATACCATTCCTGAGATTGTAAATGGCATATTCTCCAGAACCCAATGTACTGTGATCTCATGGTGAAAAAGCCAGTAATTTTCAGTCAGCTGATTTTTGATCAGCTGTACCAGCTTTTTCACTCATCATTGAAAAAGCACATTGATGAAAGGCAATGCACCTGCCAGATAGATAGGAAGACATTGAAGTTAAAGATGATTTCTGTGTGATTGGTTTTGAAAGACAAGAGTGAGAATGGAAAGAGCTAGAACATAATCTAATGTAAGCACTTGATGATATTACCTTTTTTCTCCCTGTTTAGGAGAATTTCTATGGAAATCAGCCACTTAAAGTAAAAAAGATCAGATCTCCAACATCCAACGATTTAATAAGGCATACACAGTAAAACAACAGAAGCAGCAAAGCTTTTAAGTTGCAGTTTAGGTTATGCTTTGAGAAAGAGTATTGCTACTCGAAAGCTTTGGTGCTTCTGTTGTTTTACTGTGCATGACTTATTAAATCGTTGGATGTTGGAGTTCTGGTCTTTTTTACTTTGAGAAATTATGGTTTTGCCGGTTTGCCTGGGAGTCCTTTACACCACTGGAGAATTATTATGATTGAAATCAGCCACTTAGTGAGATCCTTGAGGACATTTGGTAGTTCATTATTTATAGGATTGATGGAATTAAGACGAGAAAGTAATTAAAGCACAACATAGAGAAAAGAGTTGCATAAATGCAAGCCTAGGAACAGTGAGTTAATAAATCTTGGAAAGATAAGAGAACCAAAAAATCAGCCCAGACGTACTGCAGAAGCACTGGGTGCATCGGGAGAGAGAACTATTACTAAACCAATTGTTTTCAGGAGGGCTAAAAGAGACGCAGTAAAAACAAGTTTTATTGTGAAGTCTGCTTACTCTCACGTTAAGGGTTTTGTGCATGCATGAGTAATATCTGCACAGCTACATACAACATGGCAGCCTGGTAGGAAGTACATTTGTGTAAGTTGAATTTACCATGACAGTAGATGTTCGAATGATCACTGCGGCAGTAGCCTTAGCTATATAGGGTTATATCCTGCCAAGGATATAACAGCCGGCCAGCTTCCAAAGCTTCAGGGAACCTTCCACATACCCAAACTGTCAAGCAACTTCAGCTGAGCTGACTAAAAACAAATTTGGGTGCAAAGCCCTTTAGAGCTTTTCTGCCAGCAGAAAGGAGGAGGATTATCGCTAAAAACACTATGCCAAGAACAACAAAACATAAATGTCCACATCCTGGTATAAAAAATGCACCAAAAGAGAAGGGGGTGGAGGAAGAGAGTGGTTACTGCAGCAGTGAATATTCGAACATCTACTGCTATGGTTAGTTCAACTTACACTACTACTGTGCAAGATTCATGATTAGTGCTTAGCTATATGGGTAGACTACCATAGGTAATCAAATTTAGGAAGTGGGAGGTGAAAGGAGAAGAGTCCAGGAACCCCTTCAGAATGGTCTTAACAAAACTTGATCTGGACTTAGAGGAGGAATCAAGTTTATAGTGCTTTGTAAAAGTATGCACAGAAGACCCAAGTAGCAGCTTCTAGAATATTTCTAGAATCCACCCCTTTCTAAAAAGTCACAGATGAAGCCAGGGCCCTGGTAGAAAGGGGCTTGACCCTGCCTGGAATGGTTTTGTTATGGTGAGTATAACAAAAGGTAATAGTCTTAGAAAACCATTTGGAAATAGTCTGGTTTGACACAGGTGTCCCTTCTTCTTACCTTCAATAGAAATGAACAATTGATCGGTCTGAGAGATATAGTTCTTTCAGGATAGTATCTAAGTTGTCTGCGGTCATCCATAGTATGGAATAGCCTTTCTTCCTTATTTTTATATTCAGTAAAGAAAATGAGAGATGGATAGTTTGGCTTAAAATAAACTTTGATAACACTTTTGGCATAAAAAGCTTAGTTCTCAAAGAAACCATGTCCCTATGGAAAATAAGGTAAGAATGACTCTCCATAAGAGCTTGTAACTCAAACATCATTCTTGCAGAGGTCAGAGCATCCAGCAAAACTATTTTCCACATTAAGAACCTTAAGTCAGCTAAATTAGCTAGTTCAGATGGAGCAAGTGTTAGCTTCTCTAGCACAAAATTAAAATCTCAAGGAGTGGCCACAGGTCTACATGCCAAAACCCCTTTCAAGAACATTTTGACATGAGAGAACCTTGAAAAAGAAGGATCTATGGGCAGTCATGCTGAAATGGCTGATAAATGAACCTTGATAGAGGAATAAGAAAGGCCATAGGATAGTAACTTACACAAATACTGCAAAACCAGAGAACAACTAACCCTGAATGAGTGCTGGTTATGTTGTTGGCACCAACTAGAAAACATTTTCCATTTGCTAATATATAACTTTCAAGTAGTACACTTTCCTGCTTCCATTAGTACCTGCTGTACGTCCTCAGTAAACAGGCACCTAAAAGGAATTAAGACCTTATCTTCCAGTCAGTCATTTGAAAATTATTAATGTCGGAGTGTATCAAACACCCCTGCTCTTGTGTGAGTAGATCCAGTCTGTGAGGAAGATTGTGGTAATTATACCTGGCCATTTCTGAAAGAAAGTAAAAAGAACCACAGTTGCCTTTGCCAGAAGGTAGTCACCGCAATGATCTTGGGGAAATTCCTTCTGAATCTTCAGTAGTACCTTGGATATTAATGAAAAGGGTGGAAAAGCATGCAGGAACATTCATGTCTAAAGAAAAGAAAATGCATCTGTCTTCCAGGTATTCTTGCATAGAGTTCTAGAACAGAATCTCGCAATTTGATTTATCATGTTGTTAAAAGAAGAGGCAAAAAGGTCTATGTGAGGAACTCCCCACAGATGGATCAGTTCTTGGAAGACACCCCCCAATCTAGTCTCCATTCATGAGGGTCTTCCCTGTCCCTACTCAGCTTGACTGCCTTACAGTTTTGCTCTGACAGAATGTAGGATACCTGTAGAGTGAAACTGTGCTGTGAAGCTACATCCCAAGCTAACATGGCTAGTCTGCAAAGGGTGTATGACCAGGTTCTCCCTTGCTTGTTGATGTATCACAAGACTGTGGTATTGTCTGAAACCAGCTTGGAGAGGTCTCATGGGCCAAAGATGGTTAGGAGAGTTGAGTGCCTTGATTAGGGCAAACCTCTCCTAGATATTTATGTGCTTGCATTGCTCTTAGTGTTCCACACCCCTGCACTTTTGTCCTTCCTGAAACTGCTCCTCAAGCAAAGTCTGAAGCATCTGTGGTAAATGATTACTTTGAAGCAAGGAGGGAGAAGATGAGACCTGGATTTAAGAATATCTGTTTTGTCCACCAAAATATTTCCTTTCTGACAACCCCCTGCATTGGGATTTGAAGAGATAAAGGGAGTTGATGTTGAGACCAAAGAGATTTCAGATACCACTGTATCTTTTTCATATGGAGTCTTGCTAGGGATATTATGAGAAAAATAGATGCCATGAGACCTAAAATCCTGAGGTATATACTCACAGTGATCAAAGTCTAAGTAGAAAACCTTAGAAACAGATCTAAATAAGGATCTATTTTTCTTGTAGAAGAAAAGCTCTTTGAAATGAGAAGTCTAGTTTACTTCCCAGGAATACAATCCTGTGTAAGGGAGTCAAGAAAGACATTTGACTTTTCTCTTGGAATCCCAGCTTGTGTAAGAGATCTTTCGCCCAAGAGAGAAATTCATGACTCTTTGAAAAAGACTCTGCAAAGGTACACAAATCATGTAAATATGGAAAAATGGGGATACCCTGTAGCCTGCAATGAGCTATAATGGAGTTAGACACTTTGTGAACACTCTTGATGGAAAATCCAAACGTTAAGGTAGAGAACTGATAATGTGATCCAGACATACAAAACCTTAAGAAACATCTGAAGTCTGGATGAATAGGGATGTGATAAAAATGTCTTATAAATCTAGTGTTACCTTGAAACTTGAAAGAGGAAGAAGATGTAACAGGTTGTGAAGTGACATAATTTTGAACTGGGGCACTGTCACAAATTGGGTTAGGAAAGAAATATGCTAAACTGGTCTCCAAGCATTTTCTTTCTTTGCCATTTGGATCATCCTTGAATAAAAACCCGTCTCCACTTGGGAAAAATGAACTGGTTCTATCAGTCCATGGGATAGCATGTGATGAAGAACAGGTGGAAACAAAATAGTCTGATCTGGAAGATGAGGAATTACCTCTCACTGCCATCTGTAATCTTTATGAATAGTATTCAAAACCCATTTGTCTAAAGTAAACTATTGCTGAAGAGAAAAAAAGGATATTAAATCTTTCAGGAAGAAAAAGGGGCCAGGGTAGGAGTGGGTCACAGGGTCTCTTGAATAGCCAGTCAGACATATTGGACTGCCCTTGTTTTTGGGAGGCTGGAGACTTCTCCCTTACCATTCTTTCTTAAGTGTCTGTTTACCTAAATTCTGTTAAGGCTGTTTAATTCTGTTTTATGTCAAAAATGGAAGAGAAGAAAGAGAATCCTTTGAATAATTCAGAAAGGAGAGCTGAAAATTCTTAAAGATTCTCTATATCAGCTTGGCCTTTTCACCTCACTTTTTGATCACCTGTGCAGGAGAGGGGCCAAACACGAAACCTCTCTCCAAAGGAGAATAAAAAAATCTCTTTTTTAACATAATTTGGAAGGTTTAAGAATGCAATCATGTAAAGACCTCCTTAAAAGACTAGCAGTGGTCAGAGATTTGTATTCAGTTTAAAAAAATATTTCAGATTTTACAGCAAAAACAATGACAACCATTTGCTAAACAAAGCAAAACACACTTGCATTGAAAACAGACTTAGCATAACAAAAGTAAACTTTTCCTTTGAAACTCACATTTATTGAAAATGCACCTGGCAACCCTTTAAATTACAAAAGATGGGCTGGGATTCATACTCAAATTGCATTTAGTGAAGCACTAATTAGTGACTAGATGAAGTGTGCAAGATTCAAAAGACAAATGAGTAACACATTCCTAACAGCTTGGGACTGACCACTAGATGTAAGTATTCCTTTTCAAGGGCAGCACAGGTGCACCACCTCCTGAAATGACTTAGTCAAAGTCACACATTAGAGAAAACAAAGACTGAGGGACTCAAGCCATGCACTGCAGAAAGATCATTAACAGCCCATGGCCTTATTCATCTGCACTAAGTACCAGACAAACATTTGTAGCCCAACACAGTGAATGTCACACCAATGGGCCTGTAAAAAACACAAGTTAAATGAAAAATGTATTCATTGTTAAAATATTAATATTAAACTCCTAGGCTTCATATTATCTAGTTTATTTTTAGCCAGATAATAAACACAAAGTCAACAGTCAAAAACAAGGAAACCAAGGATCGTGCCCAGAGAATATGTTTCATATGATGATGCTACTGTTACTACTTTTGATTCCTTCCTTTACATCACAAGAACATTCATAAATAATGGCCCAGTTATTTATCTCAGCTTAGTGCTTTAGACCTGTGTCAGATGCAGTTTTTTTTTACAGTAGAGTTGAATTTATAAAATGCTTGCAAAACGGAAGATTTTTTATCAATTACATGAATTTGACATGAAGTCATAATGGGGACCTTCTGCAGATAATGTTTCCAAATGACTTTCTTGATATGTATAATACATAATAAATTTTGACAAGATTGCTAGTTTCCTATTAGCATAACTCATCTTTTAGTAAAGAGCCAGGGAAAGTGCCTTACTACATTAATTTTCAACTATATTTTTGTTAATTATTTATTTCAGTTGTATGCCCTTAGGTGGACTGGTAAAAGCAGGTCTTTTCTATGCTGTGATCTGGAATATAAAATACCTAATACAACTGTTATGTGTAACCACTAACTTCTTCTTTTGGCTTTTCCCGGTTAGGGGTCACCACAGTGGATCACCTGTCTGCTTGTGATTGGCAGTGGAGTTTTACAGTGTTGGGTTGCCAGCCCGGCACCCAATCTTCCATAGAAGGGATACACATGCACGCACTCCCGCCTAGGGCCAATTTAGAGTGTTCAATCCACCTACGGCATGTCTTTAGGATGTGGGAGGAAATCTGAGCACCCAGAGGAAATGCACACGACCACAGGGAGGACATGCAGACTCTGCACAAAAGGCACCCCAGCCAAGGATCGAACCTGAGAACCTCTTGCTGTGAGGTGGCAATGCTAACCACTGCACCACTGTGGCTGCCCTATATGTAACCACTAACTGTAAAGCAAAATGTTATACAAATGAATTATGTTGCAAGCTGAGTTGTAAAGTAAATTATTTGGGATACAGTGTACTATATGTGGAATTAGTGATATGTATGCTTCAGTACAGATGAAACTGAAATAAACTTTTACAGAAGCTGACTGAACTCTGGTACAGATTACTCCTTACATATGATGCCACCCGGGGGTGTAAACCTTGGCTCTAGATGATTGTCATTGTTGAAGTGACAACCCTTAAACATGTGCAAAAATGGGGAAAAGGGGTTATGGATGGATGAATGAATATGATGCAAACCACTGTACGTACAGAGTTTACTGCTGAGTTCTCAATTTAACCTTTTGCCCTTCAATCAGAAAGTTTCTAATAGAGTTCAAAATACTTTTTCTCAGATAAATCTGAAACTTGTCTCTAGAACATCCTCATTTTGATTCACTGTTTTATTTGTGTTGTGCAGAAAAATGTTTCTTGTTCTTTTGATTGTGCTTCCAAAAGTGATGTTAGATAATATGTACCAGAGCCATGGAGATGGTATGTTCTTTGCTATGATCAGAGCCATTACACAAGATCAAATACAAGGTCAACAGTATTGAAGGGGAGTAAGTTTGGTAGCTTGTTATTGGATGAGAACCTATAACTGATTTTTCTTCTGACACAGTTACTATTAGATGGACTAAATGCCATGTGGGTTATGCTTGCCTCTGGCAAGGGTTGTGCACAAGGGAAATTCAGACTTTCTTGTACAATAGATTCCTGTCCCAGAGGCTTCCCATACTCTGGAACAGACTACCTATCTATGTCAAACAGAGCTCCTCATTAGCACTCTTCAAGAAAAATCTTGATGTTTGGATGGGAGATAGGAAATTCACCACGGGGATCACTTCTGTGGCTCTGCTCGGCAGGGGCACAGGAAAATAATTTTCTTGGGTGGCGAAAGCCAGGGTACATTTTTGGCTAGGCTTATATAGGCCCTAGGGCCAATAGCCTAGTACCCTCCTATGAACCTATGCACCTATAAGAAAAATGATTATAAAAAAAATGGATACAGAGAAAGAGACTACCTGGATGGCAAAAACAGGAAGGTTTGTTACCGTAGGTTAGGCTGTAAAGTTGTCACTCTATACAGGATTGGGATGTCTCAAAAACTCCTAAGATGGGTTTACAGAAACTACCACGTTTTATTACTCCCTGCAAGAAAGCCCTGTTGATAATCCATTTAAGCTCTCATTATTCACCTGTAATCAAATATTTCATTTGAATGATAGCAGCTTTCTTCTGCAATGCTTCAGAATAATATCAAATGTTTTTACGAATTGTCTGAATACAGTATTAATATATACAAAATTGAAATTACTGCATTCACTTTTATAATTAAGATTTGTTTTAAACTGAATATTCCATACAATCACAGGAAACATGTAACTGAAGAATTCCTCTTTTTGTGATTGAGAAAATGGCAAGTATGAAGATGGTATTCCAATGAAAGTTAGCGCTTTCGGCAAGTTAAATAACTCACCTTCTTCAGACAAACAGTGGGATGACATTACACTGATGTTTAAATACTTAAATACAATTTGCATAACCCAATCGTGAAAGCAAGCATTCTGCTGCAATTAAAAACCATAGAAACCTTAAAGTTAAAGGGAACCATTGCATAAATTGCTGTTAAAATGTTATAATACTGCACATTGTTCTGGCTTAAAACACACGCACTATGCGTGTTGTTAAAACGAAACCACGTCTATTTAGACATCCAAATCAAGCTAGGATAACAACAGACAATGAAATATCCATGTGCAAGTGTTTGAAAATACTTGATGCTGTTTACGCTTATGTTAAACAGACCCCTTATTATTGTGCATGGTAAAAAAGGATCGTACTTCCATGTTTTTGTTATTATAATAACTGTTTGATCTTTTAAACCTAAATAAATAAAAAATGTACGCACATATAAATCATATACATACTCCCTCCAAACAACTATGAAACCCAAATAAACAAATAATGGTTACAAGCTATGCATGTCAAAGTAAAAGACATTGTTATCCTACCACAGCCTGCTCTACCCAAATTAAATGACATAAGGACCTGTTTAAGTCCAGTTTGGAAACTAAAAAGGTCAGTCTATGACATTATTAGTTACTACTATTAATTTAAAATGCTCAAAAAATCTTTGATGATAAATCCTTGTGTATAGGTAATCAATATACTATCCGTAAAATAAATCTAACCCCAGCTAGTATAGATATTGAAAACCAAGAAAACATTATATCCAGGATAGTTACGTCCAAAAATTAACCTGGTCTATCTATTATAAGATAGCCATTTTAACACACATTTTATTGACACATCTTGCTTATCAAGGATAGAGTCAGCAAAAGATTTAAAAGCTGTATTTATAGAAAACCGACTTACTCCAACTCTCTCTTGCACTTTACAAGTAACCATCCCTACCATCAAAAGAGAGCGGTTATTAAAGGACAGGTTGTAAGAGCTGCACGCATGGTAACAGATACTCAAGACTTTATTGTCGAGTGCAATAACCTTGCCCATATGTTTGAATCTAGAGGGTATCCGTCAACTTTGATAACAAATGTAGTAACCGAAGTATCCCATAAATGTGAAATGGGCCACTTTTTTCCTTTACTTTCTGGACAAGTTAGTAACATTTCAGGCTCCATTCACGAACAGACAATATCTCAGTCAGATTCAACTATTAAAACAAATATTGAATGTTGCAAGTTTAACACAAGTTTCTTGCACACTTATTCTTTAGATTCCATCAAGATAAGAGAAATAGTTCACAAAAACTGGGATATCATTAAGAATGATAGGACCCTCTGTACTCTGTTGGGAGATAGTCCTAAGATTACTTACAGAAGAGGGAAAAACATGAAAACAATTTTGGAGAAGGTTAAGCCGAATGTTTGTTTTAACAAACCACAGGGGATGTTTAAGTGTGGATTTTGTACTCAATGTAAACACATTAAAGTTACGAAACATTTTAATATCAATGGTAAAGAATATAAAGTAAATGGACACTTCAATTGTGAGACTAAATCCATCATTTATGTTGCCTTATGTAACCATTGTAAGGCATTTTACATCGGCAAGACCGAGAGAAGGTTTAAACATAGAATATATGAACACCAATATGCCATAGCAAAGAATGATGCTACTAACGCTCTGGCTAGGCATTGCATGGAATTTAGTGGGCACACGTTCAATTACTTAGTATTGCAACAAAGGGAGGTGGATATAAGAGGTGGCCCATGGCAAATACGTTTAGAAGTTGATGAGCTGTTATGGCAGATTCGTACAAAAGCTCACCTCTTTCCTGGTATAAATGAGGCACTGTCAATAAAATGTGTGTTAAAATGGCTATCTTATAATAGATAGACCAGGTTAATTTTTGGACGTAACTATCCTGGATATAATGTTTTAATGTTTTCTTGGTTTTCAATATCTATACTAGCTGGGGTTAGATTTATTTTACGGATAGTATATTGATTACCTATACACAAGGATTTATCATCAAAGATTTTTTGAGCATTTTAAATTAATAGTAGTAACTAATAATGTCATAGACTGACCTTTTTAGTTTCCAAACTGGACTTAAACAGGTCCTTATGTCATTTAATTTGGGTAGAGCAGGCTGTGGTAGGATAACAATGTCTTTTACTTTGACATGCATAGCTTGTAACCATTATTTGTTTATTTGGGTTTCATAGTTGTTTGGAGGGAGTATGTATATGATTTATATGTGCGTACATTTTTTATTTATTTAGGTTTAAAAGATCAAACAGTTATTATAATAACAAAAACATGGAAGTACGATCCTTTTTTACCATGCACAATAATAAGGGGTCTGTTTAACATAAGCGTAAACAGCATCAAGTATTTTCAAACACTTGCACATGGATATTTCATTGTCTGTTGTTATCCTAGGTTGATTTGGATGTCTAAATAGACGTGGTTTCGTTTTAACAACACGCATAGTGCGTGTGTTTTAAGCCAGAACAATGTGCAGTATTATAACATTTTAACAGCAATTTATGCAATGGTTCCCTTTAACTTTAAGGTTTCTATGGTTTTTAATTGCAGCAGAATGCTTGCTTTCACGATTGGGTTATGCAAATTGTATTTAAGTATTTAAACATCAGTGTAATGTCATCCCACTGTTTGTCTGAAGAAGGTGAGTTATTTAACTTGCCGAAAGCGCTAACTTTCATTGGAATATTAAATTGGTGGTTTTATCAGCTTTCTCTCATCGCGTTTTGTTTCGCCTTTCGAATTTTACATAAGTATGAAGATGGTGATAATTCACCTGTGGTTTTGTGCAGTCTTGGAATTATATGTGTAAGTAGCAGGGATGTTGAGCAGTGCGGCCTTACACATAGGGGTGCAAGAATCTATTGTAATATAGTTTGCATATTTTAGAATTATGTCCTAGGACATGTGCATTTTGTCATTCTTTTTAAATCAATGAATTTTATGTGAGTCGACCTAATGCGCGTTAGATCAACTTACGTATATCCATATATATATATATATATATATATATATATATATATATATATATATATATGCATAGCCAGCGTTAGGCACCTGCGAAACCCGCGGCCGCGGGGAGCCCCAGATTATTTCCCCCATGAATAAGGGCCCCCTATGCAGCAGCCACGAGTTATCACCATTTCCTCTGCTCGTTCCTCAGCAGCTCATAGTCGACATCCGCATGGCTGTGTGACATCATCGCGAGATCACAAACATTTTTCTTTTTTTTTTTCATTTGTCGTTAAGCTGCACTCAATCAGGTCCATTTAAGTGAAGCAAGATATTTGATTGGCTGCAGCACCGAGGAAAGTAATTTTTTTTTTTTTTTAATTCCAAAGTAGGGTCGACGTATCTCCCAACTGTACGGATGTTCACAGAATGCCCAGATTTTTACACCATATTTGTGGCCTGTTTTTAATAACATTGTGTTACTGTCAAGAAGGATATTAGTTTTGAATGAATGGAAGAAAAAAAAAGGTTTTACTGAGGACAATATTTGTGAAAGAGTAATAAAATTGATCTGAAAGAAAGAGAACAAGGAAGACTTAAAGAACTGGAGGACAATCGTTTTAACGAACTCCAGTTATAAACTATTTATGAAAATAATACAGATTAGGTTAGTGGTTAGGTTAGAAAAATACTAGTTAAAATTTGGAAAGCTAATTTTGTGGTAATAAAATAAGCAGAATAGAGAAATGATAATAATTATGGAAGTCATAGTATTAAGGAAGGAGAGGGGAAAATGAAAGGATATGATGTAGAAAAGGCTTAAGACACTATTGGAAAAAGACAGTTATGGGATCTTTCTGAACCATATGGTTTTGAGAGACAGACTAGGAAAATAATAAAACAGCTTATGATAATAATAAAGTGAGAGTTTTAGTGAATCGATGGGTGAAAGATGAAAGAAGAATTGAGAAGGGAGTGAGGCATGGATGTCCTTTTGAATACTGTGATACTTGCATTAGGATTATGAAAGGCCTAGAGACTGATGAATATAAAGGATACATAATGGTGCCTCTGGTGATGATGTACTCTGTTGATGTGGTCATAGTAGCCAAAACTATAGTATGGCTAATGGAAGTAGCTAAAAAAATAGAATAATAGATAAGCTATGTAGGTTTAGTATTAAATACTAAAAGCAAAGGTTTTGAAGTGTAAAAACAACTTTTTTAACACTTTCCCCAAATTAACAAAAAAGGAAATATATGTATTAAAGATTATTTTGGTGAGTCTGATTAATTCAAAAAGTAATGACAGGAATTGTTAGATAAAATGTATGAGATAAATAAAATGTGGAAATTCTCTAAGTTTAAAAAAGTGGACTTAATTAATGCAATTCTTCTTCTTTCGGCTTTTTCCCGGTTAGGGGTCACCACAGCGGATCTTCTGTCCGCTCATGATTGGCAGTGGAGGTTTTACAGTGTCGAGTTGCCAGCCCGGCGCCCAACCTTCCACAGAAGGCACACACATGCACACACTCACACCTAGGGCCAATTTAGAGTGTCCATTTCACCTACTGCATATCTTTGGGATGTGGGAGGATACCGGAGCACCCGGAGGAAACCCATGCGACCACAGGGAGGACATGCAGACTCTGCACAGAAGGCACCCCAGCCGAGAATCGAACCGGAGAACCTCTAGCTGTGAGGCAGCAATGCTAACCACTGCACCACCGTGGCTGCCCCGGACTTAGTTAATGCAATTCATTTGTGTAAATGTGGATACTTTGGTTCAGTAGTTGCACTCCCAAAAAAATGTTGCAAAAAATGATTTGTAGTATAATATGGTGCCTTAGAATGAACTCAGATAAAGGGGGAATTATATGTAATAAAGAAGAAAACTGTGGACTGATTTAAAAAAATCTGATGTTTTTGACATCTTTAGGTTTGCAATGCATTTTGAAATTACTTTAAATAGGGAAAGGGAACATTAAAAGATACAATAAGAGCAAAGTATGAAGAAGTATAGGCAGAAGTGAAAAGAAGAAATGAGTTAAAGTTAAGAAAAATGAGAGATTAGTGAGTGAAATAAAAAATAAAATAATGGAAAATTGATGTAGCTAAAGTTGAACAACAGAGGAGAATTTCATATGAAGAAATCATGGAAAATACTTTTTATAGTGACCAGTGGGATACTATTAAAGTTAACATGCAATAAAAGAAAGAAAGAGAAAGTGTGTGAGATGGGAAGATGGACAAGATTTTATATGCAGGCTTATAATAAAAGTGCCAGTGAAGAAAGACATGAAATATAAACTTGCAAATTAGAGGAATTGCATAAAGTGTACTAAAGAAGAAATCACAGGACATGTTTTTTATCAGAATGCTAAGAATGATGAAATTATGAAAGAAATAAAAAATATGGGTTTATAAAACATTTAAATGAAGTAGAAATAGAAAAAATATTGTGCATGCCCTTCTTACCACTGTGGAGACATGGTGATCAAAGGTAAGGTTGCATCAACCTGTGTGTCCAGGTCTCTCAACACAGAGTACATACTTAGGGTGTTGCTATTGATGTGGTAGTTAGCAGGAACATTGCTCTAACTGAAAGAGATGATAATACATTTTTTGCATTAAGTTTAAGGCCCATGACTTTGGCACCAATCATTTGTTTGTGTAAGACCCTCTTGTAGGATGTTGACTTCATATGGAGATTCTATGACCACTCCCAGTTTGCAGTCCACAAACTTTGTCAGCCACAGACCTTTAGTTTTTGCTTGTACTTCTGAGAAATAGATTCCAAACAGTAGAGGTCCCAGGACTGATCCTTGTGGAACACCACTGGTTACAGGTCTGCTGTTGGAAGTATATTCCATGTTTTGAGTATATGTGTTCTATTAGTGAACCAGTTAGTGACCCATTTAACGATATAAGGGTTGACACCTAGCTGGGTGAGTTTGTAAATGATGCCTGAGTGGGGGAGAGTGTCAAAAGTCTTAGCTAAGTCTAGGTAGGCTGTATGCACAGATTTCCCCTCATCCAGGGCCTTGGCGACTTTCTTGAAGAAGTCTACCAGGTTTAACAGGCATGATCTCCCTTTGACATATCCAAACTGAGTAGGGTCAAGTGTTTGGAGATTACCTATATCTTTGTTGATAAAGTCCATGATGATTTGCTCCACAGCCTTGCAGATAAGGCTAGTCAGGCTAATAGGTCTATAATTACCAGGGTCAGTGGAACCACCACATTTGTGCAAGGGCATAACGGTGGCCATTTTCCATTCAGCTGGGACAAAGCCAGTGCTTGGACTGATTGAAGAGGGTACCCAGTGGTGTTGCTAATTCTTGTTGGAGGGCATGTAGGATGTCGCCTGGGATGTCAGGTCCCATAGATGTTGTGTTCTTGGCCTTAGAAAGAGCATTTATGACCTGTTCTTTAGAAATTAAAGGTAGGGGACAGGTGGTAGGGATGTCATGTGGTACGTGCAGCTGTGACAGGGGAGTGAAGTTGTTTGGGGGACTGGCAATTGTGTGTTCATTACTTCTTTAATTCTTATCACAATCAAACCTTGGTGGTATGCAGAAGAGGTCATTATAGCTTCTGTTGGAGACAGGGTCACTGTTTCTTTTACTTTTCTCACAAACCTCAGAGGTATACAAAAAAGTTTCTATACCATGTGCAGGGGCAGTGTACTGTATATTAGCAACAAAGTGGAATTCATTACTTTTTTCCAATTTTGTCACAATCGCACACCAGGCACATATAGTGGTGATTGCCTTTGGGAAGGAAAGGGTGAGGAGTGAAAAGGCATGCTATGTATATATACAAAAGCATTCACTTAAAATGCTTGACCACGGCCATCCGAACTTCTGCTTTCATCCCAATCTAACATCAGAGGGATGCACAGGCAGCGACTCTCTTTTTCTTTGGGGGGGTAGGGAAGCAGACAGGATTTGTGTGTCCTTACAACAATTATATTATTAGTTTATTGTGAGCTACTATTCTGTCAATTTTGAACATTAACCCTTGGGCACAACTTATGTCTTTCTTGAAAGACAAAACAGTAAGACTGAAATTCTTTTCTGACTCATGATTTTTTTCAGGACACCATTGGATTAAAAGGTTGGGAAAATGTTCTAAAAATGCAAGGAAACCTAAATCTGAACAGCAACACTGAATTTCTTTCCTTAATCATAGTTTCTGTTCAAACTGTCATTAGGTTCATAGGTGTGTTCATAGGCTGATGGCCCTGGAGCCTTTACAAGCCTAGCCCAGAGAAGTGCCCTGGCATTGTGCAGCCCAACGTTAGTTCCCAGTGCCTCTATCGAGTAGAGCCACTGGAGTGATCCCCGGGGTGAATTTCTATTTCCCATTCATTCATCAAGATTTCTCTAGAAGAGGGCCATTGAGGTGCTCTGCTTGACATGTATGGGAAGTCTATTCCAGAGCATGGGCAGTCTCTGCGTTATGAACCTGTCCCTTCAGCATGTTCTGTTGATTGTGGTAATGAGGTTGAGGTCTCTGGAGCATGTGGTGCAGAGGGATTGGGATTCTTTATATGTAGCATTTCTATAAAACAAAAACATGTACTAGAAACTACGTCCACAGCTAAAACCCAAAATGTATTCACTTGTAAAAACACAATCAGTACCTAAACGTGTTTTTGTTTTATAGTTGCAGTGTATTCCATATGTAGCATTTCTAACAAAGCTGGGTCAGACATGGCTTTGTAAGTCAAGCAGGTTGTATAAAAAGAAAAAAAGAAAATGCGTTTCAAAGCATATAGAAAAACATGGATTCTTGAAAAAGCTGAAGAGTAAGGCAAAATGTGAGAAAAGGGAGAAAAAAGTAATGCGCATAACATGGTGAGCTGGGAGGGCAGCAGATGGGAGTACTGGAGCCCACGGGATGCATGTGGGGGGGGGGGCAGTAGGCAGTGCTTAGGGCACCATTTCACCTAAGTCCAGCCCCACATATGGAGTTGTTGTAATGTGTCATTGCTACAACTAAATTCCATTAACTGTGAATGTCCTTCTGTGACATGAGCCAACATAGTGGGGTACACAGGCCTCTCATAATGTAAGAGCACTGTAACTACAGTTCAGTCTGTGTATATTGCCTCTAAAACACTACAGCATGAACTAAAAGGTTGCATAGGAGGGGTGGTAGTAACAGGGTGATACTTAGACTGGAAGTGTCCAAGGGGCCCCCAACTTGACATTTGCTGGTGGCCCCAAAAATGCTAACACCGGCCCTGTATATATGTATAAGCATATTTTTTTTTCCCCAAAGTATTTCTAGTCAACCTCCTGCTGATGTGTTAATTGAGAGGGAAATAATATTGAATAATTCTGTTGAACAAGCAGTAAGAAAGAAAGTTTGGCAACGTGTCCTATTTGTATACCGAGACAATATTTTGGAAATATTCAATGTTAATATGTAATTTTAAATATTTTGTGGACATTGCTGAAGAACTGGGAATTTAACTTGGATTTTTTTTTTGTCAGGCAATGCAAGCTCAGTGATAATATATTCTGTTAAACAATAACGCTTTGAAAAAAGTGATTAGAAGTGCTATGTGATTCAGCATCATTGCTATTAGGAGATAATTTAATGATTTATTAAAGTATACTAAAGTTAGCTTGAGGGGATTAATTAATTTGGACAGAAACAGTAATGTGATTCAAAGTTTGTAGCCATTTGGGGGGGGGGGCAGGGGTGACTGTAACTGATGATAATTATAGCAGGGATGCAGCAGCCTGGAGGATGTGGAGTGGTTTTGGGTACTATAAAACTGTCTTTAAATGCATTAATTCAAATTGAATTCTAATTAGTTTGTTTCAGCTGCAAGTCCAAGTTGTATATCAGTTTGGTAGGGAATCTAGCTGCATTCTGTTAAGAAAACACGGTTCTTAAACATTTTCATCAGGATTGGTGACTGAGACTTCAGAAAATTGCTCAGAAAGCTTAGTTTGCAAACTCCTTCGATAACATCTTGTAGTCTAGACACTAAAATGCAGACATGAAAGAACTTGCCTTACTGACTTTGTGTTTGTTATATGTCGGGGTTTGTCATCAATGTAATTCAAGATGCTTGGGATGTTTTCATGAATAAACAGAGTTTTGTTCCCATATGTTCTGCAGTTTTCCTGAGTTGTCGTTTTCTACCTTGTAAGTAAAATAGCAGTTTAGCATTTTTGAACCCACATATATGAATGGTAGAATGACAATGCTGTCTGTTTGACTACTCCGTGTCTTTGATTATATTCCCAAGGCAATGCACTGTTAGGATAAGGAGGTCATCTGCTCTGGCACAAGCTGATGGGGCACAAAAGCACTTTACAAGTTATGCTGATTATTGCCTGAAAGACGTTTTGGTAAGCATTTGCAATGCTGTCATGCTGTTTGCGTTTCAGGAATTGTAGTAAGGATCTGAAGCTGTTTCTTTCGCTACATAATGGTTGTTTGATGAGAGGGTTAGAACACTCTTTTTTGTGTTTTTTGCATCAAGTCTATGGACTTTGTCTTCAACTTTTTAGTCATTTGCTTTGAAGATTTTTTGTGAACATTGTGAGGATGGGGATGCATTGCCCAAGGTGCCAGCCACCCTTGCTACAGCTCTGTCTCAGGAACTTAATCGCCCCTTTGCTGCCTTGGTCCCTCATTCTCCATGACCTGATGAACATCTCTTTGGCCACTGCTTCCACATACAGCATCACTATTTATTTACCTGGGGGAGGGAGGCCAGGGCAAAAGCAGTCTCTATCCAAAGTACCATTACCTGTATGGGAATACTGAAAACTGTGGCTAATAAACAAAGATCCCTGAAATGAATATTGTCTATATAGAAAGTGCAGTCAGTATAGCACATTTCAACATAACTATGTATATTGAACTTTGTCCATGTCTACTGTAGAGCATTCCATGATAGTATAACAAAAAAATAGTAAGTAATAGCATTATCTGTGGGGATGACAATAAACATCTACTGGGAAAATTACCATGCTTGTAACAAATACTTGAAAGGCTCCCTAGCAGAATACAAAGGCAGTATCCTTCTGAAGAATAAACATACCTCTCAACTGACCAGATTTTTGAGAATGTCCATATTTTTGCCTCATATTTCTTCTCTGTTTCTCATAAAATTTGTGTTTTTCTGGCAGATCACTGAGGATTGAAGCTGCTAAATAATGGCATACATTTGAGTTTCAAACTTTGTCTTCAGAAAATGCATGCTAACACAAATCCTGTTATTCTAGTAACTTTCTAAGTTTATAAGAGCAATATTTGAAATCTGTCCCTATTTTAGGGTCTTTATCCAACCATTATTTTAGGCCATGTCCAGATTTCTTGTGCTAATAATTTTTGAGGCATTAGAATGAATGTCTTTAAAAGCTATAAGGCACTTTATTCTAACACAGTTTTTGTTTACAGGAATGGCACAGTAAAGTACCTAACAACTTTTAAAGCTCTTTTCTGTATGGCCTGTGCTGTCAAGCCATAGTGCGAGACTCACTCTTAACAGCACTTAGTTTGTTAAATACCATTCTGACATCAGAAAGGTACCTAGCAAGCTTGTCTTTTCCTGTTTTTGAGCATAAATGTGACACTTTATGCACTAAAATGTAATTACAATGTATCAGTGAAATTAATGGAAATGAGTAATTCAACACAAAAAAAATTGGAAACATGGATAAATGGAATAAGTGGGAGTTTAGTTCATGTGAGGCATGAAATATCTGGTACTGGGATAAATATCAAACTAAATACCTTCTTGTTGGGGGACTTCATTTACCCAAGTATTGACTGGCACAAGTGCACCTGTGAAACTGGATAGGCCCAGCTTTTCCTAGATTTTTGTTAATACCAATGCACTGCAGCAAATTGTAAAAATGCCCATTAGGGGCTGTAATATCATTATTCTGTTCCTTGCCAGCTTAGCTCCTGCTTGCTTCCCCTGCACATCTCCTCACACCTGGTTAAATCTGACCAACAATTAGTCATCTTCTCTGTCAGGTCTGATGGTAACACCCCACCATCAATCAAAACCATCCTTATTTAGTTAATTATTTGGATACTTACCATCTGATAACCGGGTAGGTGGACTGGGGCCAAGACCCTTTTCAGCCATGACCCAGGCACATAGGCAGACAAATGCAGATGCAATAAAAAGAAACAACAGCAGTATGTGCAATGTAAAGATATACACACAGAGGTTATACACAATTATTTACAGTATTTACATCATGTTAAGAAATTCAATAAAATAGAATCCGTAGTATTGTTTAAAGTTTGGCTGTACACATGGAAAGTTAAGCACTTGTGTGACATAAAAGTTAACCATTATCCGTAGAGCATTTGTATTCAACCTCAGCTGTACACATGGAAAGTTAAGCACTGGTGTGATATAGAAGTTAACCATATCCCTAAAGCATTTGCATTCAACCTGTTTATGAAGGTGTACAGAAAGATGCTTAACATCTGCATGAGTGTTGTTGGAACTTCAGAGGGTGGTTTGTTCCACACTACTGGTCTAAGTCTAGAAAATGCACTCTCAACAGTTGCTGTTTTAGAAAGGGGTCTGTATAGTGATAAGGCATTTTCCTAAGCATCTCTTGAGGAGTACATTTGTTCTCTTTTGGGAGGTTTTCTTTTCAAATGAAAGCAATATCCCACATTTAGAATTTTGTATATCAGAGTCCTTTATTAATACTTTGCTCTTGCTGTACTAGGAAGCCAATGTAAGCTCTTCAAGAGGTAAAGCTGGTGTGATTCGTAATCAGCAAGCAGAAAAGACTAAGCGGTTTTATTTATTTTCTGTTGTCTGTAATCTCTTGAGCATAATAGACTCAGTTAAGGGTTTGGAATGGCAGGCCATATACCAATTTGGGGAGGAGAACATTTTGACAAGGGCAAAGTGGGCCATGGTGGAAGGAATATTGGAGATCCTTTAGCAGAGATTTACCTATGATAGGACTTTGTTTGTGATGATGCCAGTGTGGGATGATAGTGACAGTTTGGTTCATGGACTTGTCAAGGCATTTATGTTCTGTTTGTGGGATACAATTATTTTAGGTGTTTCTGATGATGAAACTAGGAGGGATTAATTAGTTTGTGGTTGGAGGCAAATAGCATGACATTGATCATTAGGGACCTCCCCATGTCAAACCTTTTTCAGCTTCTAGAAGACGTTGGCAACATTCTCAACAATCCCCTGTAAATGGGCCCAGATGAGAGGGCTGCTGTATTTCCATCTGACTATTACTAATACCTACAAAGCTAAATAGAAACATCATTACTCATCCACTCAAACCATGATGATAAATTTAGGAATAAACCTCTCTGGCAGAGTTCCTGTATTAATAAACTATATAACAAAAATAAGGAAACTAATGAAAAGTCGTACAAAATGCACCCCCCCCCCCCTTTAAGGCCACACTGAGTCATCCCAGCAAGGAGCTTAAGAGAACTATTTAAACATGTACAGTAGGATACAATCTTAATGTCTCCACAGATACCAAAGGAAATTGTAAATCTTTCTTCAGTAATGTCAGAGAATTAGGGGATAATGTCCAAACAAGGCACTGAGTTCAACCATAGTATCTTCACACATTCCAAACCCAAGGATATAGTCATCATATTAACAGACAAATGTAGTGCTAACTTTATACCCCTTACCCATAGTGTTGCCCTGCTATCCTGGAAAATGTAGTTTTACCTGAAATCACTTTGAAAAAATCTTATTATCCCTGTTAATGGCTAAAAATAATTCTCCCATGGGACCAGCAACTTATGTGGTTGCATTCTCATCAGTTCCACATATACACTGTACAAGCCTTTGCTTTGAATGATCATTCTTAGCATATCTATAGAGTTTGTGCTTGATGCCTGGAAAATTGCCACCATGACTGTCCTACACAAGGGTGGCCTTTCTTTGGACCTAGGAGATTATAAGTGCCTGAGCTTCACAATTCTTATATGCAAAGCCATAGAATCTATCATAGTTGAACTCATTTATGTGGCTACAGGCAACTTAACTAATCTAAATTCACTGTAGTGAAAGGTGGGTTCTCTCTCCTGAATCTGTTAAACTTCTTTGAAAAGGTTCCATGGGCTGTGGACAATGGACACTCCATGCACTCTGCATGTCTTGACCTGACCATGACTTTTGACACTGTCAATCACATTGGTAGTTTTGAAAAATTAGACAGCTTAATATAAATCCATGTGTTATCCATTGGACTGCAAATTGGCTAGCCTAATAGACCCCAGGGTCTGAATGTTGTTATTACTCTCTCTCTGAGCATAAAATTGTAATTAGCAGGACACAACAGGAATCAGTGCTAGGCTGTCTTTCCTGTTTGGCATTTATTTCACAAACAAAATGTTGTTGACCATGTTTGCTGATGACTGCAGGGTACACACTATTATCCACTCATCCACTGATACTAAGTAGCTCCAGAACGGGCTGGAATATGCATATACCTCGTGTACCACAACTATGACAAATGCTGAAAAGTGTGGCATAGTAACACTCGTAAAAAAAAGCTGCTCCCACCTCGTAAGAGACTTTGGTATTTAAATGGACAACTCTGTCATTCCACCATCATGTTTCCACCATAGTCAGGAAATCATTCCAAATGGCCCAGGTAATTTCCAAGGAAATATCCTCATGATTCAAAGAAATCATCCTACCACTGTACTTTTCCCTTAGCATAGTCTTTATTGAATATAGTGCCCCTTTTGTACATATGAATCCAACTGGAAAGGCCACAAAGATTTTAACCAAGAATATTAAAGGCCTTATATCCTTCAATTATCCTGATAGATTAGCATTACTCTCCTTATATTCAGTTGCCCTCCATCTGCTGGCTTTGGCTTCCAGTAAGGAAAGTCTTAATGATGCGATGGGTAGACACAGATTTACAGCAGAGTTGTTATGCACATCTCTTTTCTACATAATATGTATAACCTGTATAACATGAAATAACCCCTTCCAGCAAGTTACACCACTCTTCTTACTAAATACAATCTCTCTACTCACTCTGCACCTTATTTGTCATATCTTACCTCATCCTAAACATGTCTGCAACCTCAGTCTCCCTTGCTAGTAACCTTACACCCTCATCTCTCACTCTCTCTCTCTGTCCTCTGTCTCCCTTACTAGTAACCCTACCCTCCTCATCTTGCATACTCTCTCCATCCTCCATCTCCCTTACTACTAACCTTACCCCCCACCCCTCTCTTTCACTCTCTATGTCCTTCTTTACTCAAACCCTATAAGCTACATTCCCTCTCATTCCCCCATTTCTACTACATCTTTATCTAGAATTCTCTCTCTCTCTCTCCTACCTGATTACGTAACTCACACTTTCTGGACCCCTGTCTCTGTTTCATAATTACATGTCCTATTATTATTCCTTAACCATTTCTCCAAAATAGCTACATCACATAATCTCTAGCCTCTCCTGATGTACATAAATTCACCTATACCTATGGCTCATCTCCTGCATGGTTATACTAATCTATCACAAAATTCAACTTCTAACATTTTTTTAATTAAAAGACTCACTCAGTTAGTAAAACTGTAGTTTACTATAAACTGTCTTTCTATATACTGAAATACTGTAAAATCCTGTATCTCTGTATGCACATTATTTCTATACTGCCTTTCAATGTACGCTGAAATGCTGTTAATCTACTGTGTCTCTATATATGATGTGATCTTAAATACCTGTCTGGAACTTTTCTCCCCAGGCCTCCACTGAAAGTGGGTTCGCGGTACCAAGTCAGACTTTCCTGGTAAAGAAATGTCAATAAATAAATAAATAAATTTTGAGGGTGAACATTGTTAAGCATATGAAAATGGTGGCAAAAAACTTTTAAATGTTGATGTCTGTTTAAAGATGTGTATGGCCAAGATTCTTGTGGCTTCCATAATCACTTACCTAATATTGTTCCTATGTTTCTTTGAAAGATAAAGGAACTTAATTTTGTGGCACACAACTTTGCCATGTGTGAAGAAACTGAAAACACTGTCATCTGTGTTAGCATGTCTATCAAGAGATTTATGTGTATTCTCATATTAACTTGTATTGTATGCCAGCATGTCTAATTGTGAAAATGTGGATATGTTTTTTAAATGTTGAGTATTTCCCTGTTAAAACAAAATGTTTAAAGATTCTGTCAGTGTTTTGATACATTTCTAATTGTGCATGTTTGAGAGGGAGATTGTAAGGTACTATGGAGAATCAGCTGAACAGTAGATGATGTCTTTAGAATGTTCCTGGTTGCTAGGTGATTATTTTAACAGCTGATTGACAGGAAAAATAACTTTTTCAAACCGCTATTATTTTTAAAATAAGACAGTTGAGACTGTTAAGCTATGCAGTTAGTCAAGTGCTGAACAGTTTGTGAAGAGTTGCAGTCAGTTACAGTGGTGTACAGTGATACCCGAAGAAAAGAGAAGTCACCAAAAACTGTAAGCCTGCCTTTGCCTTAGGTTCATAGGTTGGTACTAGGCTATCGGCCCTAGGGCCCATACACGCCTAGCCATAACAATTCCCTGGCTATTTCTTCCCACAGTATTTACTTCCCTGGACCCCAGTCTAGCAGGGCGACTGATGTGATCCCGGGGTGAATTTCCTATCTCCCATCCAATCATCAAGGTTCCTTTTGAAGAGGGTGAAAGAGGTGCTCTGCTTGACATTTATGGGCAGTCTATTCCAGAGTCTGGGGAGTCTCTAGGTCAGGAACCTATCCCTCCAGCATGTTTTGTTCATTGTGATGACCAGGTATAGATCCCTGGAGCGTCTCTCTCTGAGGGATTGGGATTTCTTTAAGTGTAGCATGTCCAGCAGCTCTGGCTTTGACTGCTGTTATGTGTTAGATTAGATCAGGGACAGTATTCTCTAGTCAGAGTAGCGAAGTTTAGTGATTCAGATAGAGTTTTTCTAGAATGATGGACTTCCTACAGTTTAATTTTACATTTCTAGTTACTGAATTCTGGTGTTTATTGGAAGCTATTGATTTATATTCTTGTAATCATTTTACTTAATATTAAATGTTTTTATTACTTTACATTGTGGCTGGAAATCATTGTTGTTCTTTAGAGATTAGTGTATGTTTATACCTGCTTGATACTCCCCAGGTCACCTCGAAGGCCTGGCTGCTCTGGTCATAGCTATCATTTATTTTGATATTTAATTTTCATAATTAGACACCCCTTTAGAAGGGCATGAAGACACTCTGATCGGTGGCAGCATTACTGTATTATTTTGGGAAAGGGACACAGATGGAAATCTGTAGCGGACTTTCCCAGAAGTGTCTGAATGTGTGCGATTTAAATTTATTTTGAGTGTGAGTGTATCAGAGGTCTTAAACTGGGGCACATTGTTTTGAAGTGTGTAAAAAGGAGTTACATTAGGGGTGGACACAAGTATACAGTCCAATCCCAGATTATAGATCTTGTTCCTGTTGTGCTCAGGGGAAAATTGTGAAATATTACTCCTGTGTAAGTGACAGTCTCACATTGGAGTCAGTATTGATGATTGAAACTCCTTAGTTACTGACCCAGGATAGTAAGGGACGTCACATTATTTGGTGGCAGTCCAGTGGGGTATTGGCCAGATGTCACATTCATTGGTGCCAGTGATGTGGGATTTTTAATTGAATTCCAGTAGCCTTTGTGTAGTTGTCATTAAGATGTGCACTCTTGACAGCCCCAAGGTAAATGTTCAGAATTTCGATCCACCACAGTTTTATTTTTTTTTAGTTAGATTGTAAAGGATATCAGGCAAGGATGTCAGCAGAAGATTTTAGCAAGATGACAAAGATCTGGTTGGCTAAGAAGTGTGAAGCCAGAGGATTGGTGCATGCCAGCCTGACCAAGGAAGCAATGATTTCAGCCTTGGTTGCAGCCATAGCTCAGACCTGCCATTCTGAAGATATCCAGTTTGTTGTTGGTGATATGCAGCCTGCCGAGATGGGACAATCCACGTTTTCTTCAGAGGACCTGAGAATCCATCTGGAGTTTAGGGAGACTACACCTGGAGGCCAAACATCTAGAGACTGAGGAGAAACTCCTAGAGACCCAACATCTGGAGGCTGAGGAGAAATGGTATCAACATGAACTGGGGGCCTAATTTCTTGAACTGGAATTAGTAGAGAGATAGAGGTGTTTAGAAGCTGAGGACAATGAGTGACAGTGAGAGGAGAATGAGAGACAGTGCCAGAATGATGTGAAGCTTCTTACCCTTTGAGAAGGTCATGGAGGTGATCGGAAAGGGAATAACTGGACCACAGAAGCTGTACAGGTCAGTAAACTTTTTCCTCAGTACAGGAATGGGGATGATTTTGATAGTTTTATTCATATTTTTGAGAGGGTATGTAGACAATATGATGTTGGTTGTGAGCTCTGGGTTCAGCTCCTGACTCTCTTACTCCATGGTAAAGCTGTTCAGGCTGTAGCAAAGTTAAATGATGTAGATTGTTTGAATTATGTTAAAGTTAAGAACTGTCTTCTAGATTGTTTTAAACTAACACCTGAAACTTATAGAAAAAAATTTCACGAACATAAACACAAGGCAGATGAAAGTGTACATGATTATATTGCTACCTTAAGTACTTACTGTCACAGATGGGTGAGTGGGTGTCAGGTCACCATGTCTGAGGGACAGGCAGACCTTTTGGTGAGGGAGCAAGCACTCAGTACTTTGCCTGATGACATGATAGTCTGTTTAGCAGACCATGAGGGCAATTCTGCAGAGGAGTTGGGAAGAAAAGGGGATCTCTACTTGGCACAAAGGGCACCACCACATAGGAACGGGATACCCAGTGCTGTACATGGACATAAGGGAACCTATGGGGGCAGTCTAAACCACTCCTACAGAGTACACCAGTAACTGTGGAAACCACTAATCCAAGTGCACTGTTAGGGATTAGATGTTTCAAGTATAACCAGATTGGGGACACAGCATCCAAATGTCCATCAAGGCAATGTGAGAAACAGAAGGTGAGGGAACCAGTAAGTGTGGATGACAAACTGCCAGTAGTAAGTTGTTTAGAAACAACTGGGGTGCCAAATTATCACCAAAAATCCGATCCTAGTTGATGGTAAACAGGTAACTGCTAAGAGGGACACAACTTCCGATATAACCATTGTAGGGCCTGCAGTGGTTAGAAAAGAGCAGTGT
This sequence comes from Protopterus annectens, assembly GCF_019279795.1. Taxonomy (NCBI): domain Eukaryota; kingdom Metazoa; phylum Chordata; order Ceratodontiformes; family Protopteridae; genus Protopterus; species Protopterus annectens. Next base: position 130,853,699 of record NC_056749.1, read on the forward strand.
TTGCTTGGGCAGTCCACTCCAGTCAGAGTATTGGGTGGGACCCCATTCCAAATAACTTTGGCTAGGGTTCATCTTGACTGGGAGGGTGAAAAAGAAAGCAAGTAAGTAGGTGAGTTTGAGGACATTCCTGCAGATGTCTTGATAGGGAATGAGTTTGATGATGCAGTACCTTGTGTACATGCAGTGACATGCAGTCAGGCTTGGAAAAAGGCATGTTGGTCCAGTAGTCTGGGAGAGACCCAGAAAGATCTCATACCTGAAGCTGGGACTGGAGTGGTGGCTGTTTCAGAGAAGGTGCTATCTGATAGTAGTAAGTCTGAATGTGAGCCACAGCTGTTTGTGGGTACTGATGTTCCTTTGCACATGGTGACTTTGAGGAGGGAGTTCACTGGTGGTACCCAGAGTGACAGTCAGGCACATCTGTCAGAAATAACTAGACTTCCTGCAGAAAGGGAACTGGAGAAGGTCACAAAGGTAAAGTTGAGACAGGCTGAACTTACAGATCTGATGTTACAAAGCTTGAGGGAGATGGCTAAGGAGGCACCTGAGGCACAACAAAGAGGGGAGTCTGTATACTGGAACAAAGGTTTGCTGTATAGAGAGTGGACTTCTGGAGGTGAGCTAGAAGGTAAAGTAATATGGCAGTTGGTAGTTCCTAGAGCTTACTGTCTGCCACTTTTATCCATTGCATATGACATTTCTTTCACAGGTCGTATGGGCATAAAACATGCTAAAAGACATATTGTGCAACATTGCTGTTGGCCAGGGATTGCGAGGGATATTGTAGGACTTGTGAACAGTGTCAAAAAGTTGATAAAACATGGGACAAGGCTAAAGCTCCATTAATGCCTTTTGCTTGTTATCAAAGAACCATTTCAGAGAGTGGTCCTTGATATTGTGGGACCCCTGAGTACTCCAAGTTCTACAAAAAAAAAAAAACATCTTGGTGGTAGTAGATTATGCTACTAGATATCCTTAGGTGGTGGCTCTGTTGTCTGTTGAGGCAGAGAAGGTGTCAAATGCTTTGACAGGAATCTTCACCAGAGTAGGGTTTCCATGGGAAATACTGACTGACTGAGGTGCCAACTTCGTGTCAGACCTGCTGACTTGTCTGTGGAAGAATTGTGGGGGTGAAACATCTAAAGACCACCCCTTACCATCTCTGGACTAATGGTCTTGTGAAGAAGTTAAACTCTACATTGAAGACTATGCTATGAGCATTTGCAGACCAACACATGAGGGAGGTCTTGGATAGATTAAGTAGGGCAGGATTAACCATTAAATCCAGTAAATGTCAAGTGGGTATGGCAGAGGTCACTTACTTAGGACACAGAGTGGGAAGTGGTAAAATTAGGCCAGAACATGTCAAGGTGGAAGCTACTCAAGCGCTGCCAGTTCCTGTTACTAAGAAACAAGTGAGAGCATTTCTAGGGACAGTGAGGTACTATAGGAAATTTGTGCCCAATTATAGTACCATAGTTGCACCCCTTACTGACCTAACTAGGAAGAATAAACCAGAAAATTTAGTGTGGACCACAGATTGTGAACAGGCATTCCAAAAACTAAAAGAGATTTTGGGAGGACCCCGTGTGTTAGCCAGCCCAGATTACAATAAGAAATTTATTGTACAGATAGATGCTTCAAATTATGAGGTGGGGGCTGTGCTCAGCCAGGTTTCCACAGAAGGAGAAGAGCACCCAGTGGTATATCTGAGCTGCAGTCTCCAACCTAGAGACAAGTGTTATGCAGCTATGGAGAAAGAGTGTTTGATCATAGTGTGGGCATTGCAAAAACTGCAGCCTTATCTTTATGGGAGAAAATTCACTGTACTCAAAGATCATAACCTTTTAACATGGCTTAATAGGGTTAGTAAGCAAAATACGAAGTTAATGAAGTGGAGTATAGGATTGCAAGCATATGCTATGACCATATGACATTGCAGTGGATTTAATAATGCCGATATGGATGGATTGTCTAGGAGAGGAGTGAGTTAATATTCCCAGGTAGACCCATTTCTCTTTAGCATCGGTTTTCAAGGGTCACTTGAAAATCTTGCTTGAGTCATTGGGAGAAGAAATGTGAAGAAACTGAAAACATTGTCATCTGTGTTAGCATCTCTGGCAGAGGATTTGTGTACGTTATCAGAGTACCTTGTATTATATGCCAGCATCTCTAATTGTGAAAATGTAGATACGTTTTTTTTTAAATATTGAGTATTTCCCTGTTTGAACAGAATGTTTAAAAAAATCTGTCAGTATTTTGATACATTTCTAATTGTGCATGTTTGAGCGGGAGATGCTAAAGTACCATGGAGAATCAGCTGAACAGTAGGTCATATCATTAGAATGTTTCTGGTTGCTATTTGATTATTTGAACATCTGATAGACAGGAAAAAGAACTTTTTTCAAACAGCTGACTGTTATTTTTAAAATAAGACAGTTCAGACTGTTAAGCTGTGCAGATAGTCAAGTGCTGAGCAGTTTGTGAAGAGATGCAGTCAGTTACAGTGCTGTGCAGTGACACCTGAAGAAAAGAGAACTTACCAAAAATTGTAAGCCTGCCTTTGCCTTGCTGTTATGTGTTAGATTAGATCAGGGACAGCATTCTCTAGTTAAGAGTAGAACATTTTACTTATTCAGATAAAGTATTTCTAGAATGAGGGACTTCTGTCCTACAGTTTAATTTTACATGTCTGGTGATTGAATTCCGGTGTTTATTGACAGCTATTGATTTACATTCTTGTAATCATTTTACTTATTATTAAATGTTTTTCATTACTTTACATTGTGGCTGGAAATCAGTGTTACTTTTTAGAGATTGTTTAGACCTGCTTGATACTCCTCAGTTCACCTTGAAGGCCTGACTGCTCTGGTCATAGCTGTCATTTATTTTGATATTTAATTTTCATAATTGGACACCCCTTTAGAAGGGCATGAAGACACTCTGATTGGTGGCAGCATTACCGAATTATTTTGGGGAAGGAGCACAGCTGGAAATCTGTGTCAGGCTTTCCCAGAAGTGTTTGGATGTGTGATCTGGTCTGAAGTGTGTAAAAAGGAGTTACATTAGTAGTGGACAGAAGTATACAGTCTAGGGTTGCCACCTTTTCAAATGGCCAAAGTGGGACATTTTTGGTACAAACATCCAATTTTACAGGCCGACACATACCCATGATCAGTACAAAGGTTAGAACTTAACTTTTTTGCCTAAATAAAAGCTTATTCTTGTAGCATTTTTGTTGCTTATTCTGTTTCTTATAACATGTAGGTATTTTAGATACAGAATAACTGTTTTATGCAACTATAACACAAAATATAGGAAATAATTTTGTCCTAAAATCTCAGGACATTTGCCATTTTTACAATTTTTTGTCAGGACACAACTGCCCAAAGAAGGGACTGTCCCTTGCAAAGTGGGACAGGTGGTAACTCTAATACAGTCCAGTCCCAAATTATAGAGCATGTTCCTGTTGTGCTGTTAGGGGAATATTGTGAAATATTACTCCTAAGTGACAGTCTCTCATTGGGTCAGTAGTGATGATTGAAGCTCCTTAGTTACTGACCCAGGATAGTAATGGACATCACATTATTTGTTGGCAGTGCAGTGAAATGTAGTCTGACGTCACACCATGTTTCAAAGAACTCATTCTATGATCTTACAGTACCAGGTACTTCACTTATCATGTTCCAGAATGCGTATATTGCACCAGTGTCTTTTTCAGATGTCCATTTTTGTTTGTATGCAACAAATAGTTCTGTTTCTTTGCTTAAGAATCAAAGACAAAAATACTGTGATGGAGGGGGATAAAATGAGTAGAGTTGTTTTTTTTTTTTAATGTGCTAACAGAACACTTTATCAGATTATGCATAGACTTTTGTTCCAAGTACACAGACTGTAAATAAATTTGAAGTTTCTACTTCTGGAGTAAAATGTGTTTTTTTACACATTTGTTCTACTGTTTCTTTTCTTCCAGTGTAAAAATGTGCTCAGCACTTCCTAGCAGTAAAAACCGAATTTGGTGGCGCTATTAATAAATCAGGATTAGGGCAACCACAACATTCTTGTGTAGTCAGCTAAATGTCACATTTTTTTTTCTTTTGCTGAAATAGATTTTTCAAAGGAGGCCATTAATATGATGAAAAAGATTCAGGACAGCATAAAGCAATGTACATGTTGACTGTTATGCATAATGTGACATATTATTACATAGAGATGCATACATACATACATACATATAGATAGATAAGCACACATTCCCATATGAGATGCACAAAAAGAAATAGAGAGAGGGAGAGATTGTACAACTGAACATATGAAGTGTAGAGATCTGTGATGAAATGCTTGACAAAGAATCAACAATATTACTGTTATTCTTTGAGAATATTCACATGACTTTGCAATTTCACTTTATATCAGAAATCCAATTATATAAATAAACCCTGTTATTATGCAAAAAAAAAGCTTTCTAGAATTTACTTTGTAAAAACTTCCATTTTTTATATTTCTGCTTCAAAAAAAAGAAGAAAATGCAACAATATAGAAAGTCAAAACTGTTAAGATAGTTCTGATATTCTACTGTGCATGGAAGGGTACTTCAGAACAAAGGCAAATAGTAAAGGACAATGTTCAAAGCAGCAATACTTGTTAAACTGGAAAATATTTTTGTAATTATTTTTGGTTAATTAACATAATCCACATAATGTCTGTAGCAATAATCATCCTATCTGACTGAATTTATTTTAAAAGGCTAAGAGACTCATAATTTTCAGTGTAATATATTTGATCTGCAGGTTCATATTCTGTGCAGTATCTGGATTTTAAATATTAACCAGTAACCCATTTACTACTATCAATCAGACGCCTATTCATTTTAATTGTAATAGGCATATGTAATGTTGCAGAAATGATCATTCACTGAAGGATGCCAAATGATTTCTGATGTGCTATTTTCATCTGTGACGCCTCTGAATTGCTTTGACAAATATGAAGAGTATAATCTGTGAGGTATTTGAAGGAGCTACTTCCAAGAAATATTGTTTCTAATTGCTAGACTATTTCAACATCAAAAGCAGATTCCAACCCATTGAATAGCCTTATTGTCGTATTCAAAAATGGATTCTGACAGCTAAGAGTTTTGCTAAAATGGAATAGTGAAAGCCAGTGCCTGTGGTTCACATAACCGATCAATAAATAAGGAAAGCCAAGCCTGAATCAAAGTAGACTATAGACAAGGTATAACTTGAGGAAATGGCTAAACGGTAACACAGATATTTATTTTAGTTTATTTATTTTTATTTTTATATTTGTTTATTAAATGTTGTTTACCTGGTTAGCCATAATGGATAAAAGCCAGTTTGCAAAGGGGACCCAAGGGTAAAATCTCCCCAGTCAGTTCTACACATACTAGCTACTTATTTGTCTGACAGATCATCACCATACGTATGCATTTCAAAGCGCTGAATCTGAATTATGTGAATGTAAATAAACATGATTGCATAACAATGGCATATTGGAATTGCTCTAACATCTGTTCTTAAAAATACATATATAAGCACGTGCAAATAATATCCACATGTGTAAAATGTTTTTGAATGGTTATATACTCCCTTGCATTCCCTGATATACTGAGTTGTGCTCCCACCCCCACCCCCACTCAAAAAAACTAACTAACTCATAGCTATTACTAATAAGATAAAGGGAACACGTGGCTTTACAGCAAAATCAAGTATTTCATTTATGTGTAATCTAGAGTGTCCTCAGACTTTGTGAAATGAAGCTATAGGAAGTGTGGAGACACAGTCCCCACATCTGGGAATACAAGGGCGATGCCCCACTGCAAACAAAAGCATGTTACACATGCAGATCCAGAAAATAACATGTATTTATGTACTGGTATGATATGAATTGCTCCATTATCATACTGTTTCCTCAGCACATATGTTAACATCTGCTTTATGGCATTTAGTTTCTCTCTGCAAAACATCCTCATGATAGTCAAACTGAAGTGTAACGTTTAGGCAAATCTTGTGCTTTTTTTAAAGTGAAATCATTTTTTTAATACTACCTTTCTAATCCATGTAATAAATGCAACTTGTTGAGCAGTTTTTGATGTCTTATTATATGCTTTACTATTATAATCCAGACCATATGCATCAGTTACGTAGTGGTTCATGCACAGACGTACATAGTTCATTACAAATACAGGTATTATAAATACATAACTTGTACTCAATGACTATTCTATTAAACTATCAAAACATTACTCTTTAGCTGTATTTAACCACATCTTTTAATGTATTAATTCGGGAGTTAGGCATTTTGCTTGACAAACTTTGATACAAACACTAGGGTGCAGTACAGAAAAGTGACAGTATTTTCAAATTTAACAAATCTGTTAACAGTGTGTATTGTATATAAAACATAGCATACAGGATTATGATCAGGTCACTAATCATAACTCTCTTATTATGTGTTCGTGACATGGATGCCAAGAAATTCACCGTAAGAGCGAAGCTTGAGCACATAATAAGGGGGTTATGATCGGTGAGACGATCATAATTCGTTGTAGTGCATGGAGCTTTATCCACTCCATGTACTACCTGTTAAAGGGGAAAAAATTGTTAAGAGTTTAACTGGCTTTCAAATCCATAAAACAATAAGCGAGGACTGTCAGAGAGATAGTCTAACAAATTCAGTTACATTTACACTTGCCTCCATATATCTCCACTGTCTAGATTTTTGAAGGGCATCCAGATTATTGCTTCATATTTCCAGTCTGTTCCTCATAAAATATGTGGTTTCTGAACAAACCACTAAGGTGTGAAGTCACTAAATAATGACATACATTTGAGTTTCAGCATTCGCATTCTTAAGATTATGCAGGTAAACATACATTCTGTTACTCTGTCCACTCTCTAAGTGTTTTCCTTTACAGGAAGTTTGGGACATGTTAAAGCTATGGACAACAGACAAAAACAAATGTTTTGTACTGCAGCTGCCATTTACTAATCAATACATGCAGATCTTACTGCCAAGCACTAGACTGGCCCTTAACAACATAAGCAGGGGTTGCTTAACATTTGTTAAGGTCAGGTCACGCACCGTTCTGGCACTTAACTGATTTGTCTTTTTCCAAATATCAGAGCATAATCAGCACACTCAGTGCACTACAGTAGCAATTATGCATGAAACAAAGTCAGCAACAGTTTACAGTACATAAGGCAGCGGCGGCTAGTGACTTCAAATTAAAGGGGGGCTGCAGGAGGCAGCTGAATGGGTGGGGCCAATGGGAAGGGGTGTGACCAACTAGAAATGTGTGGAGCTATGCTCAAAATCACAACAACTGGAAGTTTAATTAAATACGCTGCCCTGGGTGCCAAATCGTCATTACGAGAGTCCAATCAAGACAAAATGAAGTGTAGAAGAAACAATATTTCAATGCATTGGCTACATGACAACTTACTTAATATCTAGATGGAAACACAAAGGTTGTGAGGCATGAAAAAATAAATTGCTTTTTAAATACATTACTGGAATGCCAGTCAAAATGAAGTATAAAATAAAACAAGCAGCACTCAGCTCAAACCACTTCTCCTTGCACTGCAGTTCTAATTATAATTTATATTCAGCTTTATAAAATTACCAAGTAACATGCTGAAAGTAGCAATCTCTGTGATACCCCCACTTGTAAAAATGTTTCTTATCCAAAAAAGACCTGCTGCCTGACAACAACTATCTACTTGTTTCATGGGGAACACATGATCAAAGTAAAAAATGAACAGCGGACAAGAAACAAGCTTAAGATAAATTGCTTAAAGGATTACTGCACAAGTTATGGACCACACATGATAGATTGGCATTTCTGTTTAGTTTACGGGTAAAGCCTGCAAAGATGACTGCAAGTCTCCAACAAATGTAATGAGCTTCTGAAAATACTGTAATCCTGTCCTTTATTTCAAATACTGTCATATGCATTTCAATACCTAAGGCTTATACGTTATCTAGTTTTGTAAACATTCTCTGCATGGCAACAATGAAAAGGCTTTCAATGCTGGTAATTCTTTAACAGTATGCTTATTAAAGCTTACTTGCATCTTACAATCTCCGACAAACTTACCTGATGGTAAATAAAGCATTGCTACTTTAATACAGAGCAACAGGGCACTGCAACAGCATGCATTTTCTGAATAATAAGAAGCATAAATCAACAGTATAAAAATATGACAGCAAACCAGAACATTCTGCAAAATCAAGGACAGATGAAAAGCCACAGTCGTACTTGTGTCTACCTTGGATGGGGGAATGCTCTGCACACTTACACTGCATAACTGCTCCTTGCCTTGCTTGGACACATCCAGAGCCACTACAATGGGGAGTGGGATGCGACAAGTATGTCACAGTTTGAAATGTGTCTGGCTCACAGTGATGGCTCTGACACTCATATCTCTCAACCTCAGAGCAAGAAATCTGGACAAAGCCATACATAGAAGTGGGACACAGGCCCAAAAATAAAGACAATGTTTAAATATTGCTCTTATAAACTTAGAAAGATAATAGAATAGTAGTAGGTCTTGCATTAGTATGAATTTTTGAAGGTATGAAATCTGAAACTCAAATGTCTGCCATTATTTTCTAACTTCAGTTTTTAATGATTTGCTACTAATTTGCCAGAAAACAACAATTTTATGAAACACAGACCAAAAATGTTATACAAAAATATAAAATTGTCACACAATACAGCTGGGAACCTGTAAAAGAAGGGACACCTTTTTAAAATTAGTACTGTTAACTTGAGCAGCTGACAAAATAAGATCAGCTACATGCATTTCTGAAATAAAAGTAATCTATAACTCTGATCATTACAGTTATTTGTAATTGTAAACCCTCCACATTTTCTTCCAAAATTGCCATTTTGCAGAGGGATTATTCGGGGGAGAGCAACATTTTGAGCCAAAATTGGGGATAGTTGAGATGTTTGGATATTCCTAATTCTATAAAGCGATTTATTTGCATGTACCTCTCAACCTCTTAATGCAGGAAATCTGGACAAGGCTAAATATATTGGGGGAACATGCAAACAGTACTAAAAATTGCTGTTATATAAACTTAAGACAGTTGATAGAATAACAGGTCTTGCTTTAGCATGCATTTTTCGGAAGGTTATGACGTCTGAAACTCAATGTCTGTCATTATTTAGTGACTTCATTCCTAAATGATTTGGCAGAAAACCACAAATTTTATGAGGAACAAACCAAAAATAAGAAGCAAGAATCTATTCATTCTGCAAAATTCTGGACAGTTGAGAGGTATAGTTCAGCCAGGGCTGTCTGAGTTTGCTGCCCCCCCCCCTCACAAAATCATGGTCGAATGGAGCGTCCCCCCTGCAGCCATTCCAATGTCTCATTCCTTGGTTATTTCACCCCATTTGCCATAAACACTGTAATGTGCATACTGCTTTACTTCTGCGATGATATGGATTTCATTTGTAAGTTTTTTACAGCATAAACCCTAATAGATGTCTGCTAAACAAAGCAATGCAGTCCCACAATGAAAATAGACTTAGCATTAAAACTTCTCTGCCCTTGAACCTCACATTCATTGAAACAGCATTGAAACCCACATGCAAAGAAAATACATTTTGCCAGTGGCAGATAAAGATTAATTTTGGGCTGTTTTCAAATCATAGGCCCCTTGAACATGAAGCATACACATGTTTTTTGATACACCTTCCTGACTGTATTAAATTATATTCCTTGTACAATACAGTACAGTTGAAGTGCCCAATTCAGAACATTTCCATCATAAAAGTCTACTCAAACTTCAACAGTCCACCAGTATCAGTAAATATGCACAATCTCTGAAGTAGTAAAAGACATCTAAATAATTCCACATTAAAGAAATCTGTTAACTAATGAAGAGGTTACTACTAGCAAACAACTTTATATGTCATTGTTTCATCTACAAATAAAGTGCCTCTGTTGCCCTTGAGGAATAAATTGCTTATGTTGCATTAAAAAAATTATAATGCTAGTAATATCGCAGTAGGGAATGGATGGCAAACTGATAACAGGTTCATAGTTACTAGGCATCTTCATCAAAGAGAACTGCAGCATCCATCCCCTTTACAACAGGGTACAGTATCAGCAATGGATCTACCTACTGTGGGAGTAGAACCCACATCCTTCTGCATCAAAAGCAAGTACACTACCTGTTGTGCTATTTACAATATAAGCAGACTCGGCATAAGCAGCACTAAACTTTTGTTCCCCTGCAGCTCTCAGCTCCTTGTAAAATCTACTCGACACTCAGCTGCATCTCTGAACTTTGCAGCACAAGAAATCTGGACAAAGCAAAAATTTATTTGGGGGGGGACAAAAGCCCAAAAACCAGGGACACATTTTAAACATTGCTTGTATACTGTTGGAAAGTTGCTAGAATAAAATGCTGTGTTACCACCATACATTTCACTGCCAAGTATTGAACCCAGGTCCCTGTGCTAAACAGCCAGAGCAACATACCACTATGCCAAATCATCTATTTTTATGAACGAAAGGAAGACTGAAACTTAAATGGCTACCATTTAGTGAATTCAGTTCTCACCATAGCTGTCAACAGCTTAGCACAAAACACCTGAACAAAGCCAATAATGGGGAATACAGCCCCCAACCATATTCAGTGAGTTCAGTTATCACCATAGCTCTCAACCTTGGCACAAAACACCTGGACGAAGCCAATAATGAGGGAATACAGTCCACAAAATAGGGACAAATATCCACTGAGGATACCAGAGCAAACCCATACAAACACAGGGAGGACACGCAGACTCCACACAGAAAGCACCCCAGCCAATAATCAAACCAGACAACCCATAGCTGTCAGGCAACACTGCTACCGCTGCACTACTGTCTGTTTTAAGTAACAAAAATACAGAAACCACAGATTTTATGAGGAACAGAACAAATATGAGGCAAAAATCTGCAAATGTTTTACAAATGGTGGTGGGTAGGGAATTCAGGCTCTTGTCACTTAGGCCCAAGGTACAGGGTTTAAGCCTTATTCTCTACACTTGGCCCAAGGTACAGGGTTCAAGCCTTATTCTCTACCCACCACCATGAAGCAACTGGGGAATTTTACACACACAGACCCCTCTGACAACCATGTACTCTGCAAATAAGATCCTGTTATTGGTCCTCCATGTACTCTGCAGTTGTTTTCCCCGATCAGTCCTCCACAAATGCAATCCTGTCCTCCATACTGACCCGATCCACAAATGCAATCCTGTACTAGACCACGCATGTGGTCTCGGTCTCCCGCAAGATGTGAGGAGGCTGGAGCCTCCTGCAATTGGTCTAGCCTGCGGGCAATGCAGTCCGGTGACCTTCCGGTTTGTGCGGTCGCCACCGCACAGATCTCTGGGTTGGAAGGGTGGAGTTAACTCCCTTTCCTATCCAGACTGCATAACTGAGCAGTCTGGAGCTCAGGAATACCTGAGCATGTGTTCTTGGAGTTCTGGTCTGCCTAACACAGCAGCCAGAAACTAAGCACGCATGCGCAGAGTCCGAGATTTGTTTTAATTTTTTTTATTTTTATATGTTCTATGGGATGGTGGGGGGACTGGGGACGTTATTTTATGCACAGGTGGGGGACCCATTTTACGGGTGGGAGGACTGCAGTCCCGCAGTCCTATAGCACGAGCCGCCCCTGACATAAGGGTTAGGGTAATTAAGTGATACTATGATTTGAGAAACTGAGCTACTTTTGATTAACAAAGCACACCCCTTTTAGAGGTGAAATAGCTGAGTTCACATATTAGATTAAGTAGTACAAATCTCCAGTGCACTGGAACATGATTTCTGCTTTCTTTCCCACCAGTTTTCTTGTCTATAGAATCAAACCTAAGGACATAATTGTTAGCTGCGCTGAGCTCTCTGGAGTAAATCGCCACTGGATCAAGCTCTTTAGTTGAGAACAGCTACATTTATAAATTATTTAATAAGTCAATAGTAGGTAGCAACTCAGAGGTCACTGTTAATTGAAGGTATTTTAGCTTACTGCTTAAGGTCAGCTTCTTTAGCTCTATTAGAGTAATGTGTCCATGATAGCTGCTATGAGCTCTTGTAAACGCAACTTGTATTTTCTGGATAATAATTGCTACGGATGTAGAAACATGGAACTGCAGTATACTATGCTGAATACTAGAAGTACCTATATAGTGCAGTACCCTTCACTGAGGTGATTTTGTGTGTGATAAAGGGCCCTTAACAGCCTCTGCAAATGAAATATGTTTCTTTGTCATTTTTAATTTATCCAAGTCTTCTGGGTTTCTAATACCATGATTGGAATGGACTGCATTCCTAAGTCAAAGTACGATTAAAGTTCATGAAATTAGTATTGTTTCACTCTTTGATGTTAACCAAAATTGCTCTTCGCAGCACCCGCAATGTGACCAGTAATGACTCCTGCAATTTGTACGATGTTACATGAATTGGTAACATATCTAAATATGATTGTAAATTCTTTTTTATAAGACCAGTTGCTCCTACTACTATTGGAACTGTCTGGGTATTTTTCTCCCACATGGCTCTTGTTTCTGCCTACAGATCAAGGTATTTTATAACTTTGTGTCTCTCTGTACGGAAGACACTGTAGTCACTAGGTGTGGCAATTTCAGTGATCAATGCTAGTTTTGTATTCTTTTCTTGGACCACTATATCCGGTTTTCGAGCATCTATCTTTTGAACTGTTGGAATTGGGTGATCCCATGTGATATAAACTTCATCATTTTCTATGATTCTTTGTGGTTCATGTTTCCAGTGCTTTTCAGCCAATTTGATACCATAATGTTTGCACAATCTCCAGTGTAACAGTCTCCCCACATTATTATACTTTTCAGTATACAGTCCCTCTGCCATTAGTGCATTGCAACCAGCAACAAGGTGTGTGACTGTTTCCAGTTCGGTTTTACAAAACCTACATATGTCTGTTTCTCCCACATGTTCAATGGACTTTGTAAACCAACTATCTTGGGCTGCCAATATTAACCTTTCATTTCTTGATGTGAATTCACCTCTCCTTAACCATTCCTGCATTTGTTCTTGATCAATATGAGGTTCTTCCAGAAGTTTTCTATACTTGCAACTATATTTATGTTTTTTCCACATTTCTTGCCTTCTCATCTGGTCCTTCACCTTATATTCTTTCTTTTGTTTTTTAGCACATTCAGTTGCTGCCTGGTTTTTATCTACTTCTGGTTCAATTTACATTCCTGCTTGACGTCAATATGCTTCTGCTAAATTAAACAGAGAAGTCATCTTAGATTTATTCTCCTCATATTTCAAAACTTTCACTACATTTGGATCCTGTGAGGTCAGCAGATATGTGTGGAGTCCCATGACTGCAGATCTATACATGTAATCAATTTCAAGAAGGTCCATCCCTCCTTCGGAACAGGGAATATATAATCTTGGTATACACTGATTTTTATAAATCATTTGGTGAGCATGAAGCATCCTTCTTGTTTTAATATCCAATCTATCCAACACTTTTTGGGGCCAGTCAATCACTCCAAAACTATAAGTTAGGACAGGAAGAACAAATTGATTTATGACTTGGATCTTGTTCCTAGATGTCAATGCTGTTTTCAGGATTAATTTAAGTCTTCTAAAGTACTCCTTACTGAGCTTTATTCACATTTGTTCATGTTTTATTGCTGATCCTTCATCAATTCCCAAGTATTTATATACTCCCTCTTGCTCAAGTTCTTTTATATCACATTCTTGTTCCAAACTGATGTTTTCCCGGTGCTGCAGTTTTCCTTTTTTAAAGGTTGCTTTTGCACATTTATCAAGACCAAATGACATTCCAATATCATCTGAAAACATTTTGACAACCTGCAGCCGTGCTTTCAGTTCCTCATTTGATGATCTATACAGTTTTAAATCATCGACAGAGAAGATGAGAAGTCATTAGACTTTGTTGTTTTCTAGAAGCAAAATTGTAGCCATGGCCTAAGCTGTTAAGTAAACAGATTAAAGGATTAATGGCAAGGCAGAATAGCAACAGTGACAGAGAGTCACCCTGGAATATCCCCCTTTGGATTTTTATCCCTGGGATAATCTGTCCTTTATCATGGCTTAATTGCAAAGTAGTCTGCCACTGTTTCATGGTTACTGTAATGTAGTCAATCAGTATAGGGTGTATCTTATAAAATTTTAAGCACTCTTTTATCCATGAATGTGGGATACTATCAAATGCTTTTTTGTAGTCAATCCATGCCATACTTAGATTATTTCCTTTCTTACAGTTCTCCACTATAACTTTGTTTAACAACAAATGATCCTTTGTTCCATATCACTTTCTTTTATTGCCCTTTTGTTTACTGCCATAATTGAGTTTTCTTCTAATTGACTATGAACTCTGTCGGCGTCAATTCCCATGTATAGTTTATACATTGTCGGAAGACAGGTTATTGGTCTATAATTTTTAGGGCAGCTTGCAGGTTCACTCTTAAGTAAGAGCATTGTTTTTCCTGTGGTGTCTGTTTGGGGTGTGCATATAAATAGTTCTTACTCTTGGCAAGATCCTCGTGCAAAGAAGTTAATACTTTAAGCCAAAAGTTAGGTACTGTATCTGGGCCTGGGGGTTTCCAGTTAAAGGCTTTTCTTAACTATGTTTCAATCTCTCTGGCTGTTATTTCATCCCATTTCATATCCTGTACCTTTAAACTTCTTATTCTTTCACTTCTTCTATCCATCTAGCATATTTGTTATGTTCCACAGGATCTTCATAGATACTTTTCCAAAATGTATCTACTTCCTCTTTTTTTGGCAGTCTTTCAATTCCTTTTACCTTATTTTCAAATTCTCTATAAAACATTTTTGGATCATCAATAAATTGCTTATTTTGTGCTTTTCCCTTATATTTATCTTCGTATCTTCTAAGTCTTTCCACCTGTTTTGAAATTTTTTGTTTGTTGTCTCCAATAGTGCATAATAGATCCTGGTCTGTTCTAATACTGCACATTGCTTTTATCACATCTATCTTTCTTAGTAATTTTGTTGATCTGTTCCCTCTTCTATAATCTTCTAATAATGACACTTCTTGTCTTAGATGCTTTATAGTTTTCTCTATTCAATAGTTCCATGATGGTATTCACTTTCTCCCCCTTTTCCCTCGCTACCCTCTGTTCCTGTGGCAGAACTTTATCAGTTATTAATTTAGCAGCACAGTAATATATGTTATTTACTTCTGTTATATCGCATGGATCTCTAGGGACAGTCATAATTATTGTGTTCATTTGTTTTATCAAGCTTCTGACTTTTGGGGTTTTATTAACCTTCTACAGTCTGTTTCTCTCATTAATCTTGATATATCTTTGTCTATTAAATAAAGCAACTCTTCTCTTAACTCATTTTCTTCCATACTGAGGGCACATCCCTTGTTTTCCATTTCCTGTGGGCATTCTATAGAAAGTTCTATAGCATCTTCCTGTGGCACATTCTCTTCAATTTCATCCTGTGTCATCTGTTGTTCTGTCATATGGGAGCTCACTGGCCTATCACTCCTCAACATTGACTGCATCAGAGTTTCCACAGTTTCCCTGTTCCTTTCCTTGCTGTCTAGCTTCAAATGAATATTTATACCGGTTTCCTGTGGAAGGCTCCAAAATATATTGATATGGCACCTGATCAATTGCTTCCTGTTCCTCTTAATTTGGATATCCATTGCTCTATCCTGTTGTGGTGCTTTCTGCATTTGATTTTCTACACTGAATCCTTCTCTTTGCAGCTGTTCCTTTACCTCAGTTTCTATTTCTTTGACTTCTCCATTACTAATCTCTTTTTCTACTTTTCCTCTTAGTCTTCTTATTTTTGTATTGTAAAGTTTTCCATATCCATATTCCTTTGCCTGTATTTTTCTTCAAATAACTTTGTTGCTGTTCTTTTTATATTAGTTTTGCTTTTTTCTTTGCATAAATATTACACCATATTAAATCTCTCTTCCTTTCCCATGTTCATATTTCTTCTTCACATGTCTCCTGATCTTCTTACCTTTCCTTATTCTGGGGACTCACTCCATCATGCTTTGATGTAGTCTGTTTTAGACCTTCTGCATTAAATCTTCCCCTTCGCAGGAACCCAATAACTTCAACTCCTATGTCTTTAACTTCTGCTTTACTAATCGCCTTTTCCACATTACATCTTTGTATTATTAATCTTTTTATTGTGAAATTTTCCATATCTGGATGCCTTTGCTTGTCTTTCTCTTTGAATATATTTGAGACTGCCTTCTCTATATTAGTTAACTTGGCTTTCTCCTTTGCATAAATATTGCACCATATCAAACCTCTCTTTCTTTCCCATGTCCATATTTCTTTTTTATATTTTTCAAATATCTCTAGGTTTTGTTGTTTATATTTTCTCATTTCCTCAGAGGCTTCTTTTTCCAAAGAGATCAAAGTTTCTTGATCTGTATACTGTTTTTCAAAAGTCTCTTCTATTAATGAACACACATTTTTATTTGAAGCTTGTGACAGTTTTTCCTGCAGAAGTATTTTTCTTTCCTCTCATTTTTTTTCTTAATCGTTTTGTATATTTTGTGTCAGGAAATTCTGGGCTTTTTACATAATAGTAACAATACATAATTTCTTTCTTATCCTCAATAGTCCACTCTGTCATCTTTATGGCTCTCCTTTGGCCAGTCAATTTTTCTCGTTTTTTCTTTCAGTGATAAAAGACCTGTACCTCTCTACTTCCCACCATTTCAGTGATCAGAGACCTCCACCTACCCACTGCACACCTGCCAATGATCCATTACCTGCACCTTATCCCACTCTTGTCAGTGATCAGAATCCTGTATCTATGTCCTTTCAATCTGTCAGTGAATGGGATCTGAACATGGTAGACTCCCATCTAACAGTTCATGGAGATCTGTACCTGTTTCCCTCCCACCTGTCAGTAATCAAAGTTCTGTACCTGCAGTACATCTACTTCCCCTTCAGACAGTAATGTTCACACCTGGATTGAATCATGAGGGGCAGTGTGTGTGGGCAGTGCCAGCAGCAGCAACAGACTGAATGCCAGGATGTATCCTCAGGGGGATATATTCAAGGAAGCAAGAGATAATACTTTCACTGTTTAGGACCTAGACAGACCACAAATTGAGTACTGGAAGTTGTACAAGTAAAGGAATAACAGACTGTTGGAAGGAAAGCAGAAAAGGCCACCAAAAATATTTCAGCAAAATGATAAGAGCAGAAGGACACAGTCAGGCACACATTCATGTCAAGGTGTGTTTGTGTAAAAGGGATATTCTGAATAGGAAGAACAGCAGAAGCAGTAGGTTGTATGGTTTATGAAAGGACTTCCTCGCAGAGAGGGTTGTGAACCTTTGGAATAGACTCCTGGAATGGGAGAACAGGGAGTCCAACTGAGGCACTGAAGAAGGCTTAGGAAAACAGGCTTGAAAAGAAGTAGAATTTTAACTGCACTTTACAGGCAGACTATGCATGCATAGCATGTTCTTTTGATAATAAGCAGATATGATGTAACTGTGATCCCACTTATACCAGCTAGTCCTATCCTACAAGCATCCATGCTATTTATAAGCAAAGTGATCATCATTCTAAATCGACATAACAATTAGCATGGAGAAAGAGCTATTACAGTTCTCCCGTCAGCCCAGTGCAAAATGATGCAGATGTGAACCATTCTGCTCCATTCCTTAACTTTTTGTGCATTTAATCTCTAAATTACAAAGCAAGCTCTACATTGTTCAAGCACATGGCTTTGGGTGTGATAAAATCTTTGCTACTCCAGCAAGTGGATTCTTACAAGCATGGAACATTTAAACATCTTAAGCCCTAAAATGAGTGTATACCCTGGTGCAGAGCATACGATTACCATTCATTGTTGTCTTTTAGACAGTTTGAAGGGTTAGGAGGAGGAGACATCTGTTTTTGTGGTTACAGGGATAGACTTCCAGAGTCTAAGGGACAGAGTAAGAATAGCGAGAATGTCGTGCAGATTTGGAAGGTTTATGTACAGTGAGTTGCATTTTTGGTCATTAGATCTCAGTGGCTATATGGGGGAATATTTTATAGGGCTGCATTTAAGTTAGTACAGCTGACAGGACAGTAAGTAATCTTCTATACAGTGAGTAATTGTGTATATTTTAAGTAGTCAGGTAGTTCTAGCCAGCTGAGAGCTTCTAGTACAGTACAACGATGGGTACAGTATTGTGCACTGGTAGCGACTTTGGTAATTTCTTATAACATTGTTTGAGCTTTTGTATAAGTGAGGTCTGGAGAGTTGTGAGGATGCAAGCAGCATAGAAAAGGAGATAAGTATTTGCTAAGGTGATTCTGGAAGTGTAGGTCAGAAAGTTTCTGGCTCTACAGAGTAAGCCTAATTTTTATGTTATTTTTTTAAAGGCATTTTGTATATGTAATCAGTTTTGAGGCTATCATCTATTATCATAGCTAGCTGTTTAGTTTGAGAGGTTATTTTGATATTATTGCTATTAAGGGAATATATTTTGAAGTTCCTTTTTTCATGGGACTGTGCTTTAAGAAAGAAAATAAATCATTTGATCCTTTTGGGGTTAAGCATAAGTTGAGAATTTTGGAGCCATTTTTGGTAGCTGTAAAGGATTTGTGAGCAATTTGCTGAAGATGAGCTGTATCATTTGATGAACATGTAAGATGAATTTTTGACATACTGTATGAGAGAAGCATGTTGTGTGCATGTATAAGGTGAAATGGTAAGAATATTAAAGAGGGTGAGACCAAGGGTTGATCCTTGAGGGACATCAGTATTGACAGGGAGGCAGAGTGATACAGCAGACTACCATTTCACTGAATGGTATCTACTGGTAATGCAGCTCTGAAACCAATTTAATGTATTTGATTTTAAGCCTATTGGAGACATTTGTAATTAAGAGTTTGACACAGTATCGAAGGCCTTTGATAGACCAAGGAATAGGGCAGATACAAATTCAGCACTATCTCTACGTTTATTTTCTGTATCAGTAAATGCTGTATTATTGGATGGATGGAAACCATGTTGGGTTGGGCTTAAAAGTGTTCCTGAAGAAGATAATGTTAAAAGCTGATTATGGATGCACTTTTCCAGTATTTTTGAAAGAGGGGATGGGATTACTATTGGTCTAAAATTTGTGAAATCTGTTGCAGCGAAGGGGGATAACGTATGATTTTTCCTAAGCCTTGTGACACGAGTCCTGTACGGATCTATTTATGAGAACAGATATGGGATAGGCTATGCTATTTGCTGCCATTTTAAGAAATTCACTAGATACGTTATCTGGAGAGGTAGAACAGATTTTAATTTGCTAAATGGATGTTTTATAGTGGTTGCTGGCACAGGTTGTAAGTTGAATGTGGAACTAGCTTGAGATTGTTGTAATGGAGGCTATGCTATCTATAAAATAGTTATTAAACTGTGTAGCTTTATTTAGTGCCGCACTATTTGGAGATGGACTGGGATTATATTTTTGTACAGGTTGTGGTATTTCATTGATAGTTGACCAAAACCTTTTTGGATCAGTTTTGCTGCTGTTCTGGAAATTATCATAGTAATTTTTTTTGTCAGACAGTATCTCTTTTTGTCTAATAATTAAGATTTTTTAGTACTGGAGATTTTGATTTCTTTGCCAGTTTTGCCAAGCTTTATCTCTGCTCTGCTTCAGTTTTCTTGTAGTATTGGTTAACCAGGCTACATCATTTGCTTTTGCCCTCTTATTTCTAGGGGGGTGCTATTTTGTTAATATTGAGTTAAATTTTATTATGGCATTATCTAAGGGGATGGATTTTAGTGTATTTATTGTATTCCAGTTAATAGGTGAAAGCATGGCACTAAATACAAGTGGGTTAAAGTTAGTTAGGTTAAGGATGGTTTGAAAAGCTTGTTGTTTAGGAGTATTTTGTACTTACTGCTTAGTAGGGAGTTTAGTAGAGTCCGTGATGTAATAAATTTGATGGGGTCAAAAACTAGAAGCCCGTCCAGTAGGGAAGTTGAGAGTTTTTGATAAAGAAAGTTGGGCTTTTTATAAGCTGTTTAAAGCCAAATAAATGTATGCAGGATTTTGGAGCAGTTAATGTGAGTTCAAGCCAACTGATGTTACCATTTCCTAATAACACTGTTTTGTGAGGTATAGTACTTGAGATCCAGTGTAGGATTTCTTCTGGTTTAATAATGTTGTCACCTGGGAGA
Source organism: Protopterus annectens (assembly GCF_019279795.1). NCBI lineage: Eukaryota > Metazoa > Chordata > Ceratodontiformes > Protopteridae > Protopterus > Protopterus annectens. The sequence continues at coordinate 130,873,927 of NC_056749.1, forward strand.
GTATACAAGGTAATAACAGATATTTGTTTTTGTTTGTTTAGTCTCAGAAAGTAATGATAAGTTCTGTTTTATTGAATTGTGCTATAGGAGCATTATATGGGGTTACGTTGTAGTGCTTAGGGTACATTAATGCAACGCCACCACCTTTTCTTTTGTTATGGTCAGTTTGTATTATGTTATAGAAAAGGTGGTAGTACCTCAGTATCGCTGATGTTTGGCTTTAATCAACTTTAGTTATAACTAGACTACGGGGTTTATGAAAGGAACTCCAAAGCATGGACTTCTGTTTTTTTTTTCTTTTAACATTGATATTAATGAAAGTTAGTGGTTACTTAGGGGATGGAGGCATTGTTGCTTGGTTGGTATGATTTATTATAGCAATAACCCACGCCTGGGTGTGGGTAGTGCTGGATGTACCCACGGTTGGTGTGGTTTGGTCATGAGGGCGAAGCCCGAGTGGCCAACCATGGGTAAATCCAGCATTACCCACACCCAGAAGTGGGTTATTGCTATTATACAATGACATTATTTAAGAAAAAAAAAATTACTTTTCTTAAATAATGGCATTGTATAATGCCTCCTTACTGTCCTTCCGCAGCTGTCTGGTATTCTGTGGCAGTTCTGATGTACTGTGCATGCGTATGCCTACGCAGTACATCAGAGCTGTGGGCAAAAGCAACGGAGAAAGCAAGATCTCTGTTGCTTTTTAAAAACTGTTTCGCTATGTTAAATGGGTTTAACATAGCGAGACAGCTTTAAAAAAAGCAATGGAGAATCTCTGTTGCTTTTTTAAAACTGTCTCGCTATGTTAAACCCATTTAACATAGCGAGACAGTTTTGAAAAATGCAAAGGAGAAAGCAAGATCTCCGTTGCTTTTTACAAACTGTCTCGCTATGTTAAAGGAGTTTAACATAGCGAGACAGCTTTAAAAAAAGCAATGGAGATTCTCTGTTGCTTTTTTTAAAGCTGTCTCGCTATGTTAAATTCCTTTAACATAGCGAGACAGTGTGAAGCAACGGAGAACTTGCGTTCTCCGTTGCTGTAAAAAAAAAAAGAGTTATAGTAATGGAAAAAGTCCAGGCGACCGGACCTTTTTCCATTACTATAACTCTGATTTACAAAGTGCACGCTGACCAGTCAGTGTGCACGTTTTTGAATATTAATGGGGGGGGGTCATTGTATAATGTGTTATTTTTATCTGAGTGTTAGCTGTTTAGTCTAGACTCAAAATATATAAAACTATCAACTAACACCGATTGATTTGAGATAAAGTAGCAGTTCTAGATATTTACTTGAAGATGTTCTATTGAAAAGTCTTATTTTGTCTGTTTTGAGGCAAGGGCGAGTAGTTTAGACTTGCGATAAAGGTATGGAACATAATGGAAGAGGTAACTATTATAGTAGGGTTATCTGTAGGAATAGTTGGATTGACTTGTAAAAATGTAGTTGGTGAGATAATATTTGCAATTTTGAGACTTTGGCAACTATTAAGGTAGGTGAGACATTGAAAGATGCACAAGGTAAGGCTGGGTAGAAGTACATTGTGCTGGTAAAGTCTAAGCAGTGCTAGTTTCAGATGGAGGAGAAGGTGGTAGAATATAACTTTGTTAATATTAGAATATTAGACGTGTAGTATTGGAGAATATAATTAGTCATGGGATATTGTATACAGATTGAAATTATATATTAGAAAGGTGGAATAAGGGTTTATATAAGATATGTTAGTGTTGGTAGCAGAAAGAGGTGAATGGTGCACTAAGTAGTATAGGGTTTAAATTAGGTAATATGGCTGGTGATTTGCTTAATATAGAAGTAGATGATTTAAGGGTGGGTGGCAACTGGGGATAGGGTACTTGAGTAAAGTGTAGCCCAAGCACAGCAAGGGTAGAAAGGAGCAGGGCCCAGACTTGGCTGCTGATTTGTTTGCTTAATAAACATTTAACAGTGGTATTGTGATCCAGTCAAGTAAGAAATAACGCATTAGCTAATGCTTAATTTGTTACAGTTTATTAGAAATACTTTAAATCAGTTATAGAAAAGAAATTCACTTTTTATTCTTATGCAGAGGTGCAGAAAAATAAACAGAATATTTACAGGAAATGAAGCAAGACTATCATAAATCTATCACAAGAAAAGATAATTTTAGAAAATTTCACTGTTAACTAGCTAAGTGTGATTATCCTTAAAATGCCATCAATTTCTGTGGTTTCATCCAACTACCTCTCCCACTTAATACATAACACCAACAAAGGTTCAGGATTTCCTTGGATACTCGCCTCCTCCCCAAACAACATATTCTCCTATGGCTCTCTCTCTCACTAATGCTCTAAGTGACCACTTTCTCAAATTTGTCATCAGAGTTCTAAACCCCAATCACAAACCACTCTACCTTAATGAAGTATGCACTCACCCCACTTCCTAAAGAAATACTTCTCCAAAACCTACAAATTTGTAACTGGCAACATCAAAATGATCTCCCCTTGCATGATGCTGTCACTGAAGTCTCCAGAATGGTCCTGAATATTCTAAACAGTTTAGCTTCCCTCAGAATAAACAGAGGAAAAGCCATACAAGCCCCTTGGCTGACCAGAACCACAAAACATCTGATGCAACTCAGAGACAAGGCATGGAATTCCTGGATCAAAAATAAAACTCAAAACAACCTACAAATATTTCTGCAACTCAGAAATCACACTAAATACCAATTCAAAATAGATTAAAAACTACTACTGTAATCTACAAAACCTTCAAAATCCAAAGGCACTCTCATCAAACATTAACAAAATCTTCAAACCAGGCTACTACACCCAACCTGAACCCCCAGTTCCCAACAACATAGAAAAGACACATGCCCAATCAAACACCACGCCACTCCCCCCAAGCCACTCCATTCCCAGCAATACGTGTGACTCTCCCCATTCTCATCACATCCATTTCCCACCTCAGCCATTAAAAATCTTCTATTAAAACTATCATCCACCACCCAAGCACCCAGAAATCACCCCCTGAATATCCACAAAGAGCTGCTGATCCCATTTCTGTACTCATAAACGTCTCCATCACTGAAGCATATGTCCCAACACTATGGAAAAAAAATTAAATCCTACCCTTGCATAAAGGAGGAAATAACACTGAACTTAGTAACTATCGACCTACTGCTATCCTGTTCCTATATTTTAAATTCTTTAAAAATACTTTCAGTTCCAGCTCTCCCAATACCTTGCTAAAAATATCCTCCTCTCCCCCTCCCAAAATGGCTTTCAACCTCATCATAGCACTCATGAAGCCCTCCTCTATTTCACTAATATTGTAAGCACAGATAGGAATAAAGGAAAGCTAGCATCTGCCCTCTTTGTAGACCTTTCCACAATCTCACACCCCATACTCCTACAAAAACTCTCAGGTCTAGGACTTTATGAAACCTCTGCCATGTGGTTCAACAGCTATCTTGCTAAGAGATCACAGGCCATAAAATAGCACAAAGACTTCTCTCCTCCCCATCTCCACAAGTGTTACCCAAGGGATCATTTTTAGACCCATTCTTTTCAACATCTTCATTAATAACCTCCCAGATGCCACCAAATCAGCCACAATAGTTCATATAATAATACTCCACCTTGATAGGTAACACCCAAAACCTAAACAACCTGCAACATATCACTCAGGAATCCTTCTCATTCATTGAAGCCTAGATAACTGACTCAGCTTTTTCTTAACCCCAAAACAGCAAACTTATTCTCTTTGCCCTAATACACCCCTCAGCTCAGAAACTCTCCTTTAATATTATCTCAGCAAATAACACAAAAATTGAAAACATCCCACATACTAAGCTGCTTTTCATCTACATTGACAATAACTTAAAATCTGACTACTACATCCAACACACAGTAAAGATAACTCACCAGAAAATGGGTTACTTATACATATAGTCAAAATTTTCCTCACTGACCAAACCAGTAAAAACTTAGCCTCTACCATACTAAACACTTCTCTATGGAGTCCCTATTTTCACCAGCTTATAGGTTTTTCAGCTCTCAAGCCTCAAACAATGCTATCACAAAGTAGAAAAATCTACAGTAAATCACCCACAAAAAAACACACCACTGCCTAGCCCTCAAAGAACTAAACTGGCTCAAACTACCCCACTTTCTATGATACTCACAACTTGTGACTACTCATAACCTCATCTATAAATCTATAAACTGTCCTGGCTGCTCACTGTAATCCAGTTATACAAACCAAACACACACCATTGCTCAACCCAAACTGTGATCTTCCACATCACTAAATCCAGCAATACAGCTGGTGACATTCTATTCACAAGCTATGCCAACAAAGCATGGGACATCCTATCTCTCTCTGTAAAACAGAACAACATATCAAACATTTTAAATAAAAGCTAAAGTAACACCCACAGAATCTCCAGCTATGGCCCTGCACTAACCCTGGATAAGCACCCCTAGACTAAACCATAGTTCCACACTTCTTCCTACTCTTCAGCTCCTTTCCTCCCATCTCTTTCTCACAACCCATTCTCTCTATACACGCTCCATAACTGACCACCACCCCCCACTTTCCCGCTCACTTCATTTTTCTTGCATTCGCCTACCGGCTTTTCGTTTGCCTTCATCTCCTCCTTCACATTTTCAATTACAGTCCTTCTACTTCTTTAATTAGTCTTTAGTTTACTACACCAGCTGATAACCAATGAAGAAGGGGAAAAAACCTAAAACATAAAAGGATACTGTTTCTTTGTAACTTTATGTCTATTTTATGTCTTTATTATGAAATTACTTACTGAAGTATTTAATGCTACTGGTCCACTAGAATGTATGTCTGTGTATATAATTTTGCTTATCATCTTCCAGTACTTACGTATTATCGCAACCAGATTTTTAAGCCCGTGTAGTTCCTGATGTTATTGCAAACTGACTGTATAGTGAAGTAAAAAGGGGTCTCTGAAATCCAAATCACTTTTTCTATCACCTTGGTTCTGAAACACTAACTGGAATAACAGCCAAAGTCCTCTTACTTGGTAGCATCCTTTACCGCCGTAACTTCAGCCAAAATAACATGAACATAGCAGAATAAAGAATGTCATATTCCTACATGTTTTTCACAAAGTGGCAAAATGGTACTTAACCCTTCATAGACCCCTTTTTACTGAAGCAGAAAGTCATTTCGCAATCACATTTCTACTTACAGCAGGTTACAAATTTGGTGGCAATTTCATGTGAAATATGATGAGCAGACCTGATTACATTATGCCCGATTCAGTAGAGGAAAACGGTTCATTTCCGAGCCGCTTTACTTTCTCTGAATGTAGTAGTACACATAAGGACAATCTGAACTCTGCCCTGCACACTCCAATGTCTGTGAATGACAAGCCAGCATTGAAACCTGTAACTCCTTCAGTGAAACTCCTAAACTGCTAAGCTGTGAACACTCACACACACACACACACACACACACACACACACACACACATGGAAATATCAGGCCAAGATCTTCCAGTGAAAGTGGCAGATGCACACACTTCAGGTCTTTTCTAAAAAGCCTCAAACAGAAACCCTAAATCACTGCTTCCCGGTGCTCTCAGTAAAGCAACAGCCTACAGTTCCACCGCAAAGCACAACACAGACAGAAAGCAGTAAAGGACGCTACCCGGTAAAATGAAATCTACCATTGTTCCTCTTCCTACATGTCATTCCCAAAGTGGCAAAACAGTACTTAAGAATTCACACACCCCTTTTACTTAAGCAGAAAGTCATTTCGCGATCAGATTATCAGTTACAGGAGGTTACAAAATCTGGTTGCGATAATACGTAAGTACCTAACTTCCTTTGCTCAAAACAATGATATGTACCTGTGCCTTACTGTATTATCTGCAATGGCTCGATTACAATGCAGATTTTCCAAAATACTTTTGAATGGCTTTTTCTGCACAATGTATAAAACTTTTACAAAATGTCTTTATTCCCTTGAAAAATATTTTTCCCTAAAGTATTTATAATCTATAATAGCTATCATTTGGAGTTTTCTCCCTAGGCTTCTGCTGAAAAGGGGTCAACAAATGCAATAAGTAAATAAATAAATATTAAAAGTCATCCTTGTGGCACAATGGAATTAAGTCCTTACTGTATCCAACATAGCCTGTGTTCGACTACTGACACAGGTTCTGGAGGGATCTGATGAGCAGGGGAGGATGGCAGTAAGTAACTGATGCTGGTTTGCCCATCTGGGGGGGGGGTGCTGCAAGTGTAGCAGTAACAGCTGAGCAAACTCTGCTCAGAAAACACTATACCACCTGGACCAAAGGCTGCACATGCATGGAAACCAGTATGCACCTCCCATTGGGTGGAGCTTGCAAGGCACTTATGGGATGAGATGGTGCTAGGTCACACTTTCTATCATTAATATTGTGCTGCACCAGCATCCTAGATCTCCTCACCCACCCCACCCCTCCTGGCATGGATCAGAATGAATCAAGGGTTGCTAAGATGAACGATAAGAGAAGTTGGTGGGCAGATGATGGTCAGATACAAGGACGGGAAACAAAAAATGATCTGCTAATGGTAAGGGAACTTGCTGTTCCTCTTGTGTTGATCCAACTCAAAAGTATTTTCATCTGACTAGATTGGCAGCAGCCTGACTGTCAAGCTTTGTTTGTTGTCTTTGGATATTTGATATAAATGAATCTTGACACGTTCTGTCTTGCTAGTGCTGATGTATTTATTTTTGCATTTTGCACATATACTTTCTTCTGTTTTTCCTAGTGGCCATGTTTACTACGTAACTCTTTGTGTTTGTGGTGCTAGGTCTGAGTCTGTTTACTTAGTTTCTTGACATTCAGCAAGACTATCATACTGCACTTGCCTTTCCTAATTGAACTGCTTCTCTCTGGAAAGCTGTGTAAGCTGGTTTTTATTTTTATTTTTTTATGCTTATTATGCAGGTATCCTAGCCATACATCTTGGCATCCTACTCAACAAACTCAGTTACCATCATTTTATTTAGGATCCATTTCTGATTAGATATACACAGTGCATGGCTTCTTTTACCACCTTGTTCAACTTTCTTGGATTATATTAACACTACTGCTGTAATCATTTCCAGTGTATTTGTGAGCCAGGCAATGCTGAGATTTTCTGGAACCTCTGACCTCTGCCAAGGTTTTGCCTGTGCTGCCGGATTCTTTTTTGGGACAGTAGCTCATACTACAGCCAGAGAACTAAGTACCATTCCTGTTTTTCTTTTTCTTTTTTTATAACCAATTGCTGTCACTGATCATTTTGTGATATTTTTCACTTGTCCACCTCAGTCATTGCTAGTACTGAGAAGTATTGTGCTGGTTTCTGCTATTGATCTGCGAGCATTTAACATGCTAAGTTGAGATCACTAACAAAATGGCAGCTTACCTGTCCTGAGAAATCTCAGAAGCAGCTAAATAACCAGCCATGCTCTTTCACATGGTGGAGAAGTTGTAAAGCTTAGCTGATCCTTTCACTCATAGAGCTTTGTCTGCATGTGATGCAAGTCTGCTCCTTGGTTTTTCACTGACAAAGTTGCTACAACCAGATGTGTACTCCTGCTAAACCCACAGGCTGGGTTTACTTTTCATTCTAACAGTGTTCTACTACCTGGAAGGTGTCTGATATTACCAGTTATGAACAGTTCTTGACTGTGATCTCAGGTATGCACTCTACAACCTAGAAGCTGGACTCAAGACCATCAAGATTGATTCAAGCTTGGCTTGAGGTCATCAGCCAGCTAATGTATTACAGTTTTGGTATTTTCACTGAGGTCTGTTGTGTTTCTTCTGGCCTTGCAGGAGGTTCTCCATACAATCCCCAAGAAACTATCTTTGGATCCCAATAACCCTGACAGATTCTTCTCTCTCAAACCTTTAATTTTTGGGTAGGGTTTTTGAGAAGGCTGTCTGCAAGCAACTGGAATTTGGTCTTCTAGCAGAAGCGCTTTTGGATACATTTGAATCTCAGGATTGCTCCTGCCACGGGACTAACACTACTCTTTTATGAATAGTCGGTGATATCCTACTGGTCACAGATCAGCAGTACCATTCAAGTCGTAGTCCACCTGGATCTTTCATGTTTGATACTATAGACCACAGCATTTTGATTGAGTGGCTCAAAAAGTGTGGCATTTCCTCTTCAGTCTTGGATTGGTTTACCTCTTACCCCATTGTCCATATTCAGAAAGTATGTAAGGACATTTATGCCTCTTCCCCCAAAACTATTGATTGTGGAGTGCTACAGGACTCAGTGTTAGGCGCTTTCTTGTTTACGCCATACATGCTACAGTCGGGGATCTCAAGAGAGAGTTATCATTGTTATGCAAATGATACATGCATCTACCCATCCTTTCTGCAATACGATATTGTGAGTGCATATTCTCTTGCTAATGAGCTGAAGGTCATTCATTTGTGGCTTACCAAAAATGTGCTGACATGCACCAGCTGAAGAACAGAGGCTATGACTGTCCTTGCTACATTGAGACAGTTCTATGCTCAGCTTCTTTCTCTTATTTGCTGTCAATTTAGGATCAAGTGACATACGCCTGGTGCTTTCAGACCCAGTCGGCAACCTTGTTTTTACCATCTGGTAGACCCCCTCTAAATCACTTTCAAAAGAATCTCCTACCTGAAAGAAGCTATCCTGAACACTGTGCCCACAAACCATCTATCTGGAATCCAACCCACCTTTGACTAAGGTAGACCCCCTCTAAATCACTTTCAAAAGAATCTCCTACCTGGAAGAAGCTATCCTGAACACTGTGCCCACAAACCATCTATCTGGAATCCAACCCACCTTTGACTAAGTTTAAGACCTATACTGTATTATAATACTACATACTGTTTTCAGCTGACCTGGTTCTAAAGGCACGTCTAGTCTGTCCCCCATAGTAATCTGGCTCCCTCTATATTTTCTTAAATAAAACTAGCTGCCCCTAGCTTCCTGTAATAGAACTACTTACTGAACCTAACTCTGAACATTCTACTTTCACATTGCTCTCCCTCACCTAGCCCTGAAATTGTATTCTGCATCCCTATCCTGTAGCACAGAAATACCCTGCTAGAGCACAAAACATAGTCTAAACACTGCCCTTACCTTAGTACTAAGTACAGATTATATCAAAACTGACAAACACACAGTTAAAAACTCAGTCAAAGATTCAGTTTAAATTCTAGTTTACATATAAGCATCTATTTAACACTACTTTACATAATATAGCTTACAGATAAACTTGAAGTCAGTGTTAGCCCTGCTCCACTCGCCCTTGCTGCACTAGGGCTCGTTTCACACCCTTCCCTGCCCCCAATTCCCACATGCCCCCAGTACCTCTTCACTTATAGGTACTTTACCACACCCCTATTACAACACCCAATCACATTCACCGTCATACTCCTTCCACCCTGCATTACCACCCTATCAGCTTTCAGTGGAGCACTCCATCCACTTTACTACCTCCATTCTGATCATCTGACTTTATATCTGTTGTGTCATCAAACAACTGATTCCAACCACTTGACTCCTCCCTCATTATGTTATACTACTCTTTACTACCCATTCTGCTGGCCTAGTGTTGTCACCTCACAGTAAGACGTTGTCCTGTTCGATTCTCAGCTAAAGCGTCTTCTGTGTGGAGACATGTGTGAATGGGCGTACCTTTATTGAAGGTTGTGCGTCAGGGCTGGCAACTCGGTACGTAAAAATCTACTGCCAATCATTAGTGGACCGATACAATTACCCTCTCGACCTGTAACCCAAGACACAAAACTATAACCAGTAGATCAACTAACTCTCTCTTTGTCTGTCATCTTAATATTAGGAGCATTAATAATAAGGTACATGAACTGCATGCCCTCTTGGCTGTCTACTCCTCTGATGTTCTCTGTCTATCTGAGACCTGGCTAAAACCTTACACTACTGACAATGAAGTGCTACCACCCAGGTATAATATACACAGGCTGGATCGTGCTTCCAGGGGAGGTGTGGCTGTACTCTATAAATCTGAGTTGAATGTGACCATAGATGTTATCCAACCACCTCAGATCAATAACTCGGAGATTATTGCCACTAGATTGCAACTTAACAAAAGTAAAAGCATCAACATCATCTGTATGTATATTCCCCAAGGTAATAATGTAGCCACACTTGAAGACACGCTTCACTGGCTATCTTGTCACTACCCACAAGAAACACTAATACTAGGAGACTTTAACAAAGACTGGGGCTCTTGTTCCAAAGAATCCCCTTCTACCCACATCAACTTGCATGCATTTACACAAACCATTACCACCCCTACCAGGCTAGGTAAACCCAACCAAAAAGATAGCATACTCGACTGGGTACTTGTAAATAGTAACCCCCAACTGTACACTGCTGGTACCCTCCCCGATGACTTAAGTGGCCATCTTCTCACGTACATAGTTAAGGATAAAGCCATTACCCCACAACAACACCTACTCAGAAAAGTTAGGAGCAAAAGAAACTTTGACCCTGACAAATTCCAACTGGAACTTAGCTCTTGTAATTGGTCCATGCTAAAACACCTACCCTTAGAGGAGGCAGTTGCCTATTTTAACAACAAATTTCTTGGAATTCTTGATCTACATGCACCTGCCCGTTCAAAACATACAAAAGCAAGAACTGCACCATGGCTATCTAAAGAGACAAGACTAAAAATTACCAGCAGAAACAAACTATGGGCTCAGTAGCGTTCCACAAAAGACCCCCATGATCATGTTAAATATAGGTATGCTAGGAATGAAACAAAAAATGTATTCTACAGGACAAAAAACAATACTACTGTAATTTACAGACAACCAACAAGGACAATCCTCAGAAGTTCTGGGCAGGGCTGAACAATTTACTCGCCCTGGTAAAACATCTACACCTATCCCTGTTGTCATCAATGATAAATCCCCAGAGGAGGTCTCTGACAGTTTTAACCATTTCTTTACTGAAACAATTCAAGTCCTAGCTAGACAATTACCTTCCAGGTCCCCTGCCCCTGATACTTCTACCTCTAAAAACTGACTCTTGTTCTCCTTCCAACCAGTGTCCACATCACTTATCCGTAACTTGATCAAAAAATGAAAACCGACCATACTCTCCACTGACCAACTCCCCCGCTGAGTACCTTCAAAAATCAGCTGATGCCAATGCCTATCCAATATCAATACTAATCAATCATACCATAGCAGAAGCTAACATTCCCACCATCTGGAAAACATCCTACATAATCCCACTACATAAAGGAGGTTCCTCTATGGAATTCTCCAATTATAGACCTATAGCTATACTTTCTCCACTTGCAAAGATTATGGAAAAATGTATACAAAAACAATTTATGCACCACCTAATCCAAAATCACCTCATGGCGGATACCCAACATGGTTTTCGTCCACACCATAGCACAACCTCAGCGTTAATGGCTTTTACCAATACCATAAACAATAACTGTAACAATAATCACATATCCTTTGCCCTATTCTTGGATCTTTCCAAGGCATTTGACATGGTTGATCACCAACTTCTGGTTCACACCTTGCAAACTTTCCACCTTGATACTAAAGCCTTTCTTTGGTTTACATCCTACCTTAATGGAAGACAACAGGCTGTCCTAAGGCAGAACAAGCTCTCTAATCTATTACCAAACACCCTTGGAGTACCACAAGGCTCCATATTAGGGTCCCTACTGTTTTTCATTATTAATGACTTGTATACAGTCATACCAAATGTCAGCTGTATCCAATACGCTGATGACTCCACCCTGATTTGCTCAGCTACTTCTCCCACAGACCTGAGGTTCGCTACGCAGTCCACCTTTAATACCATAGAAAATTGGCTCTCTGAATGTAGATTGTTACTAAATCCCCAAAAAACTAAAATGCTGTTATTCTCTCCAACTCATAGGTCTGCCACCTTCACCTTTACCATAAATGCAAAAGATGGGACAATAATTTCCCTTGACCCCTCTACAAAATTACTAGGTGTCATTATTGACAATAACCTAGTTTGACCTACATGTAAATCAAACAATCAAGAACATCAATAAAAAACTTGGGTCACTGTATAGAATAAAAGCCTTCCTAACCCCTCCAGCTAAGATAGCTATAGCTCGCTCTCATCTACTCTCAATACTTTTACACTCTTCTCCCCTTCTCTCCAATCTAAACAAATCTGTACTAAATAGACTGTCAACCTGTTACAATCATATTGCAAAGTTTGCCACTGGAATGCCTTTTAAAACACACCACTGCATCAACCTAAAACAACTTGGGTGGCTAGAACTTCCCAGTCTCATCCAATATAACCTGCTGATCATGGCTAACAAAATCCTCTATAACCCAGATAACACACCAGCCCTTCAAAATATTATCAACCCCCACAACAATCCAAGACTGCTTCGATCCTCGAACAAAAAAATCAACAACGCCGCTGGAGATGCCGTCTTTGCTAACGCTGCAGGCAGAGCCTGGAACTTACTTCCAGGTGATATTACTTTGCTCTCCTCCCTAGGACAATTTAAAACTAAACTCAAACAACATATGGCATTTAACTGGCTTTGCCATTGCAACAAGCCTGGGTAACTCTCAACATGAATGTGAATAACCCAACTAACTATTTTTTGTTAATTTTCTCCTGACTATAACCAGGTGTATCTCATGTCTGCCTATGTATTCTTTGGTAATACTACTTATGTACTTTTGTTTTACTTGTATTATTGTATATGATAACTTGGAGCTTATCTCCCCGGGCCTCCACTGAAAATGGACATGGCTCCAGTTGGACTATCCTGGTCAACAAATGTAAAATAAAATAAATAAATAAAATACGTGTCTGCTGTCCTGAAATCTTTCTGTTTCCACTGTCAGATCAATTCCAGGATGATGTACTCACTGCCTCAAGCTGATCTGCCAGTAGCTGCTCATGTTTTGCTCTTGTCTCATCTCATATTGACTACTGTGATGTCCTTTCCCTGAGAACAAGTTAAACTGTTTAAAGCTGGTGTACAACTCTAAGGCCAGGCAACTCATTGGTATCTTGCATCACTGACATATTATGCCTGTGCTGCACAGGCTGGACTGACTACTGGTACATCACACAATAGTTTTCAAGGTCCTGATGATGGTCTACTTGCCCTTACATGACTTGAGTTCCTCGTATCTTAAGGAGCTTGTGATGCCATATTGTCCATCTTGAGCTCTCGGTTCAGCTTTTTTTTAGGTAGGTTCATAGGTTAGTACTAGGTTAGCTGCCCTTGTAGGTCACTTTAAAACTAGTGAAATTTCTCACCTCTAAGGTAAGAATCACACCCTGTACCTTATGCCTATGAGGTAAACACCTTTACCATTATACCAACCCCCATTTGGTACTGTTGGCATGTTTAAACTTCTGTTGCTTGCTCCTTTGCCTTTCAAGTCTTATGCCAGCGTAACTTAATGCCTCTGCTGCTCTGAAAGTGTCCTTCCATAGCCAGCTTCCACAGACTGCTTAAAAAGTGCCTATTTAAACTGGCATTTGTTATTAAAGAATGATCTATTATTTTATTTTTGATTTATCTTTTCAACATATTGATTTCAACACTGGCCTACTTTAAATAAAAATAAAAGAGTTAAAGATGACATAATGTGACTTGTTTTATTTTATTTATGCTGTTCAGCTCTGTTTTTTTTTCAGTCAGCCTTTTGTTTAAAACTTTGAAAACAGGGATGAGGTTGAGTGCTTTACTATGGTTGCTCACAAACTGTAGCTTAGTAGATACAGTTCCCCCAAAACATTAGAAAGTAGGCATCTCCCTCTCCCTTCATAAAATGGTTATCAAGAAATGGACTTCTAACTACAAACCAGCAACACTTTGCCCTCCACCCAAAATCCTGGAAGAATTACAACCACACATTAATGTATAACTTGTGGCATGACTGAGTGATGTCAGTCAGTCAGTGAAGGTTCTGAGCTACACATCATGTAGACACTGTATGTTTCAGTCTCATGCCGCGTGTATGCAACGAGAATGTGAATGGTACTTTCTTCTTTGGTGTAAAACATTTAATACTGTTAACTTTAATCAGGTGGAATAAATATACCGACACTGATTAATGTGCACTCAGATGGTCTATGGATTATCAAACTAATTAAACCGTGGTAACTAATTGGCAATACTCAGGTTACTCCAAGACTCCTCAAAATAAAAGTGTTTGAAAGGTCAGTTTTTGGTTTTAATGTAAGTCACTGTATGGAATGAACCACGGTCACATTGTGCAGATGCTGATCCCATACAGTGTGTAGCAGATGCCGTACCTAGTGTCGTACTGAAACTACAGTACTGGTACAAGAGACAAGATTATACAGGGTTGGCTTCTGATGAATACAAAGAAGTCCAAAGCCATAGCATTTAGTCTTAAATCTCTTCATTCTATTTTTGATGAACGAATCAAATCTGAATGAAGAATTATGAAAGTAATGTATTATTGGTTTCCACTACAAATTAAATGACAATACGTAGACCAGAGCATCATCTTGAACAATCACATACAAAGAATTGAATTCATCCTCAAGTCTTGGTGAGTAACTTCGCAAGGTGGACCCTGTTTTTCACAAAATCTCACCAAGGCGACACAGATATATAGACTGTATTTATATAGCATATATCATGGACAGAAGTAAATCAAAAATAAAAAAGATAGCTGGGTGCACAAGACCCAGAATAAAAATTAATCCTGGTAGGCGCACTGGTGCCACAACTGGAAAAAATGACAGTGTAGAATCCTCAAAATATGGAAACATTCCTACAATGGGGCCGGGCCAGGCTCAGTGGGCTGTTGTATCAGGAAACAGTAGGGAGAGAGAGTACAGTCTTCTAATCAGTAGCAGATGGGAGGGAATCAGATACAGTTCTCAATTCAGTGCAAGTGAGAGGAAATCAAAAGCAGTTCTCCAGTCACTGACAGGTGAGAGGGAATCGGATGCAGTTCTGTAGTCAGCATAGGTGAAGGTGAGAGGGAATCAGATACAGTTCTCCAATCAATGACAGGTGGAAGAGAATCAGATACGATTCTCCAGTCACTGACAGGAGGGAGGGAATCAGATACAGTTCTGCAGTCACTGTCAGGTGAGAGGGAATCAGATATAGTTCTGCAGTCAGTGACAGGTGAGAGGGAATCAGATACAGTACTTCGGTCACTGACAGTTGAGAGGGAATCATATACAGTGCTCCAGTCACTGACAGGTGGGAGGGAATCAGATACAGTTCTCCAGTCACTGTCAGGTGAGAGGGAATCAGATACAGTTCTGCAGTCACTGTCAGGTGAGAGGGAATCAGATGCAGTTCTCCAGTCACTGACAGGTGAGAGGGAATTGGATACAGTTCTACAGTCACTAACAGGTGAGAGGGAATCAGATACAGTTCTCCAGTCAGTGACAGGTGAGAGGGAATCAGATACAGTTCTCCAGTCAGTGACAGGTGAGAGGGAATCAGATACAGTTCTCCAGTCAGTGACAGGTGAGAGGGAATCAGATACAGTTCTCCAGTCAGTGACAGGTGAGAGGGAATTAGATACAGTTCTCCAGTCAGTGACAGGTGAGAGGGAATCAGATACAGTTCTCCAGTCACTGTCAGGTGAGAGGGAATCAGATCCAGTTCTCCAGTCACTGACAGGTGAGAGGGAATCAGATCCAGTTCTCCAGTCACTGACAGGTGGGAGGGAATCATATACAGGCCTTCATTCACTAACTGATGGGAAGGAGGCCAGTAAAGACCTCTCATGACTAACAGCTAGTACTGGCTAGCAGGAAACCCTGATTGTTACAGGAAGGGATAGTAAGCATTATCACTCTGGATATCTGTGAAGGTAGCCAGAGGCTCTAGTCACTAGCAGAAGGTAAGGGTCAGATCCACGTTTTCTGTCATTGACAGATCTAAAAATGTGGGAAGTATTGGGGGTGGTCACTGCATGCTTTTGATGTGTGTATTGAAATCGCAGAGAACAAACTCAGTACTAACATGATGGTAGGAGAGAACCCAATGTAGGCAGAGACTTGTTAGAGATTTTGTGCATGGGAATTTCCCATAATTCTCGGTGTTCAATCACATGCTTCCATTTATTACACAAGCCTATGTTAGCATAAGCATGCCATCGTAGCAAGGTATGTGATGTGGGGTTGTATAAAGCATAATCTTGTCTATTTATTTTTCCATGAGCTTGGAGTAGAACCTTGTACATGCCATAAAAGGTTTATAGCTTGCAACCTTTATCGTTTTTTAGGTGAGAGGGAATCAGATACAGTACTCAAGTCACTGACAGGTGAGAGGGAATCAGATACAGTTCTTTAGTGACTGACAGGTGGGAGGGAATCAGATACAGTTCTGTAGTGAGCGCAAGTGAGAGGGAATCAGATACAGTTCTCCAGTCAATGACAGGTGGAAGAGAATCCGATACAGTTCTCCAGTCACTGACAGGTGGAAGAGAATCCGATATAGTTCTCCAGTCACTGTCAAGTGAGAGGGAATCAGATACAGTTCTCAAGTCACTGACAGGTGAGAGGGAATCAGATACAGTTCTCCAGTCACTGACAGATGGGAGGGAATCAGATCCAGTTTCACAATCACTGACAGGTGGAAGGGAATCAGATACAGTTCTCCAGTCACTGACAGGTAGGAGGGGAATCAAATGCAGACCTTCAGTCACTAACTGATGGGAAGGAGGCCAGTAAAGACCTCTCATGACTAACAGCTAGTACTGGCTAGCAGGAAACCCTGATTGTTACAGGAAGGGATAGTAAGCATTATCACTCTGGATATCTGTGAAGGTAGCCAGAGGCTCTAGTCACTAGCAGAAGGTAAGGGTCAGATCCACGTTTTCTGTCATTGACAGATCTAAAAATGTGGGAAGTATTGGGGGTGGTCACTGCATGCTTTTGATTTGTGTATTGAAATCGCAGAGAACAAACTCAGTACTAACATGATGGTAGGAGAGAACCCAATGTAGGCAGAGACTTGTTAGAGATTTTGTGCATGGGAATTCCCCATAATTCTTGGTGTTCAATCACATGCTTCCAACTATTACACAAGCCTATGTTAGCATAAGCATGCCATTGCAGCAAGGTATGATGTGGGGTTGTATAAAGCATAATCTTGTCTGTTTATTTTTCCATGAGCTTGGAGTACAACCTTGTACATGCCATAAAAGGTTTATATCTTGCACCCTTTATCGGTTTTTAAATGCAGTACAAATACTGTGGACTGTATGTTAATGAAAGACTGTAATGCACTGCTGTGTTTTTGACAGCATTGTTGAATTAACAATGAGTTAGCAAATGTAACGCTAAACAACAGACTTACTATGAGCATGTCTGATATAATTACCATTGCATACTAATTTACCAAAGAAAATCACATTAATTCTGCAGCTAATGAAAGCTGTGTCAGCTGAGTCCATAGTGGGAAAGCTCTACAGGAGTTCTAGGCACTAATAGTGTTAGAGCAGTTAAACTGTTGACTGCAGTATGTTACAGTTGTCAGAGAAAATCAAGGTCATACAAAACATGACATTTACCCAAGATGATAGATTATAGCACAAATTATTAAACACATGGTCACCATGACACAGTACAATAAGCAGAAAAAAAATGTAGCCCCTGAAAACGGCCTTCATTGTTTCATTCACAAACAGATTTAATGCATTGTTATGTGGTACAGAAAAACATGCTGAACTGAAGTTTTCACTGCAGAATGTTTATTAGAAACAGGATGATAGCCATATCCTAATATTCTAATAATGTCAAAGCTGCATGTTGTTGAGTTTTATGCATAATCCATACAAATTTACCCCCCAAAAACACAATACTAGTTAAGGATAGTATCCACAAGTGCATTGCTAACTCACTGTCGATCCCCTATTGAAAAACACTGCATTATGTGGCTTGTTTACATTAAGCTTACAAAGCTATGTTGTCTTTAAAAAATACAGCACAAAGTGTTGTGTTGCATGAAGTTCAGCTAAACGAACAAGGAAAACTTTTGAAATCACAATCAAATGGCCCAGCCAACAAGTGGTGTAAAAACCTGCCGTTGCAAAGCAGACATTATGACCTTTAGGTGCCTCTCCTTTACTCCTTCCCATCTAGAAATTGTGTTTCCCTGCCTTACATAGTATAGGCCAGATTCAGACCTGCTGCATTTAGACTGCTTAGTATCGCTGTGCTCTTAGACCAGCCATTTCACATTAACAGGGCCTCCCTGCACCCTTATGGAAGAAGTGTCTAGTTTAGGACCCATCTGAGTTGGGGATTGTTGAAGAAAGGCTCAGTTTGGGGCTTTCCCACTGGTAGTTGTGTTACAGCTGTTTAAATTGTCTTGTATATAAGCCTCATGTTTACCCGAGTTTGTGCTCATTTTACCTGATCTCATCATTGTTTGGCAACTTTAGCCAAAGGTCTGGAGTGCATCTGCACTGAAATCCAAGGCATCCACTGAAAAAAATTAAAAATAAGTTTATGTTAAGCCAGCACTGTACTTTAACTTTATTTAATTGAATTACTGCTTAATTTTTCGCTGTTTGTGACTGCTTTTTACTCTGCACTTTGAAACTGTGTTTTATTGCCGTATATAGCATAGGATAGATTCAGACCTCGTGAATCTGGCCTTTTTGGTATCACTGTTCTTATAAACTAGCCATCTTACGTTGAGAGGGCCTCCCTGCACCCTTGTGGCAGAAGTGTGTAGCTTGGGACCCATCTGGGTTGGGGATTGCAGGAGAAGGGCTCAGTTTACCGCTTTTCTGTTGGTAGTTGTGTTAAAACTATTTAGATTTGTCTGTATATAAGTCTCATCTTTGCATGGATTTGTGTTCAGTTTACCAAAGCTGTTCAACATTTGGCAACTTTAGCCAGAGGTGTGGAGTGCATCTACACTGAAATCCAAGGCATCTACTGAAAAAACAAAACTGAAAAATAAGTATATTTTAAGCCAGCATTGCACTTTGTTGACTGTATTTAATTGAATTGCTGTTTCATTTTTGCTGTTTGTGACCAAGTCCAGCTAGCACACGTCCTTCCCAAATACCACATTCAAAAAAAAAAATCCTGCCACAATTGACGGGCAGTTTCCCATCATTTTTCCTGCCAGCTTGATTGATATGGGCATCTTGAGGCAATGTAACAACTGTTTCATGTATACTGACAACCAATTACTCCTAAAGCAAATACACTGTGGAACACTGTCAATTCTCTCATGTAAAAACAAACTAGACATCAAACATCGTGCGAACCTCACCTCTCATACAAAATAAGGTCATGACACGTAAACCGACTTATGTGGAGGTAGTCACTAAAAGCCTGCCAAAAAACACACAACACCCACACTCACCACTAAGCATAAAGAAACCACTACACATATCAACACACAAATCTGTGTCTCAACATACAAGTCCCTAAGGCAAACACATCAAATATCTTGGTCATAGGCAACTCCATAGTCTCCCTCACCAGACTAGACAAGTAGAAGTTCATGGTTAGCTGCTTATCAGGTGCCAGGATCCAAAGTCACTCAACAAGTACCGTTATGACTCTGTCATAGTCCATGTTGGAGTGAATTACTTGAGATGTACCTTTCTGGACTATATGAAGAGAGACATGACAGAACTCCCTGATTATGTGTCCCAGACAGGTATGTCCCTAACCCTAAGCAGTATCCTTCCGTCACCCAGGATGATGCCACAATGTAAACAAAAAATGATTGACTTAAACAATTGGCTCAGCTTCTGGTGTCAGTCTAGGGGGATCCAGTATCTGTCAGCCTGGGAGGATATATTAGACAGACCATGCTGCCTTGCTAGAGACGATCTGCAGCTGCCCCCCCTAGGCTTTTGGATACTGGCAAAGACCCTTGCCTCCCTCATAGTGCCTCTTTTAGGAAATGTCAAAACAACAAATTTTCCAATGTAATAAAATCTAATCAAGACAAACTCTTTATCATGCTGCTTAATGCTAGGAGTTTAAACACAAAACTGCACTCCCTGGAAGCACTTCTCATTTTGGAAGATGCTGACATCTGTGCAGTTACTGACATAGGGTTTAAGGCCACTGAGAGCACCCCGGCCATGCAAGGCTACAATGCCTTCTACACATTTAGACCTCCAAATCAGCATGAAGGAACCAAAGGTGGAGGTGTATCCATCCTCATTAAAACCAAATACACTTCAAGACTGGTCAGACAGTATGACTCTCTAAAACTACTCCATGTCCAATTAATTTTTGGGAAAGTACCATACCACATCATTGCTAGCTATAGATTCCCCACCATGAGCCAGGATAAGCACACCGACTACCTTGATTTACTGGAATCCCTCACCATGCAGCCCAACACCTTAGTCATGGGAGATTTCAACTATCCTTCATAGACTGGGAGACATACTCGAGCAAAAACATGCTCACCCAGAGGTCCCTGGACTTTTCTAACACACATGCTCTGGAACAGATACTCTGCACCCTTACCAGGGTCTCTAATGTTCTGGACATAGTATTAACCAACATGGGGGGGGTCACTGTAATTTCCCATGCATAATGCCCTTCCTGGTTAGGTCATTCTCATTTGAAGTGACTACTGGAACTGACACCCTCACAGGAACAAAAATTATAAAAAAAACTTCACCAAAGCTTACAGCATACTAAGCGATGGTATAAAAAGCTTCATACCACCCACAATCACAGACCTCAATGATTGCTATCAGAAGGATATGCAAATACCCTGTACAAACACTTAAGCGACTACATAAACTCGGCTGTACCTGACCGAATCAAAACCAGGTCTTCCCATAAATATAAGCCACTGTGGTGGACTTCAAGTACAAACAGATTGTATAATAAGAGGGAAAAACTGTTGTCCAAAAGCAAGAGGGATATCACTCTGGAGAGGGAGACTTCCCTCCTAAGCCTAAACAGCAAAATCAGAAATCTTGTGATGTCTTCTAAAGCAAATTACAAAGCTAAAATCTAATCCCTAGCCAAGGATAATCATAAGGCATTCTTTAACTATGTCCGAAGGTAAATGTCCAGCCATGTGCCAAACTGGTTGGTCATGGGATCACTCATACTACACTGGAATATATCATCAACTTGCTAGCTGACAGATTCAGCCCCTCTTCCCACCTACCATATCCCAAAGCATACCTGACACCAGTCCTCTGCCTAGTATCTCTAGGGAATAGGTCAACTCTGCACTCGCCAAGGCCAAAAGCATGGCCTTAATGGTATCCCAAGTTTTTTTACTGAAAAATTTAAAACAAGATCTAGTGGACCTACTTGATGTTCTCTTTAATCAAAGCTTGAGAACTGGCTACATTCCTGCAGAATGGACAACAGCAACAGTAATCCCACTGCACATGGGAGGGGGGGCTATCAACTGACGCTGGGAGATACAGACTCATAAATCTTACCAGCCTCATCTGCAAGGCCATGGAAATAATTATCATGGACCTTATCAACAAGGATGTAGGCGACCTCCAAACGCTGGATCCAACCCAGTTTGGCTTCATTAAGTGTAGAGCATGCTTATTAAACCTGATAGACTTCTTTGAGAATATCAATATCACCAAAGTCAAGGATGAAAGTAAGACAATGCACACAACCTGTCCTGACCTTGCCAAAGCTTTCAACACAATCCTACATTCTGGCATCAGTGAGAAACGTTCCCAGATAGGGTTTGACCCTTATGTTACTAGATGGGTAGCCAATTGGCTCACTGACAGAACACACACTTTCAAAATGTGTGATTCCACCTCAGTGGAGTACAACAGGGGTCTGTGCTGGACCCCTTACTGTTTGGCATCTATTTCTCAGAAGTCCAGGCCAAAGTAGATGGCTTTTTGCTCACCAAGTTCGCTGATGATTGCAAACTGTGAGCAATCACCGAGTCCCCCAATAAAGTCAACATATTACAAGAAGGGCTAACACAAACAAACGACTGGTGCCAAAGTCATGGTTTAAAACTAAATGTAAAAACGTGCATTATTATTCCCTTTGACAAAACAGAATTCCCTATAAATTACAATATTGACAGCAGTGACCCAGTGGTGCAAGACTTGAGAACACAGGTTGACAGCAATTTGAACTTTGACCACCAAGTTTCCACAGTGGTAAGCAAAGCCTTCTATGCTAGATAGAACACCTCATAAGCAAGGGCATAGCATCCAGGTCAAGGGATTATAACTGCAATGTACTCAACCCTCGTCAGACCACTAACAGAGTATAATGCACCCTTCTGCATGTACCTCACCAGACATCTGCGGAAGCTGAAGAGACCTCAGAGGTTTTTCACTAAGAAAATACAGAGACTGCAAACCAAAACCTACATGGACAGACTGAAAGCCCTATCACTTTACTCTGTATTTCATAGGCTGCCTGGCCTATATGGCAATCTCCAACCCTGCCCTAATGGAAATGCTTCACATCCACAAGTCAAATGTCTCAAGAGTCACTCACTGTAGGGATCTCATCCTAGCTAGTGACATTAATAGACCATGCTGGAGAGACAGATGGTCTTCCAGAGACTACTGCTTCTGAGTAGACTCCCTATTCATGTAAAATATAGTTCCTGACTACTCCTATTCAAACACAACCTAGATAATCGGATGGAAGACCACATATTCACCCATGGGTGGCATACATGTCTCTCATGGATGGGGTAGGTAGTGTTGATCACAGACCCGCTCTGTTCATAAATCCATTCTGTGAACTACCCAAAAATGAACAAATCAGGATATTTGGGATTAACATGACTAGGCTTGTAAGGGCTGTAGGCCCGCTAGCCTAGTAACCTCTTGTTAACTTATGAACCTATGACATCAAAAGACACTCATCTAGTGCACATTAGAACACTTATTAATAGAGAAGAGAGGTGAGTAACTAAGGTGGTCTGCTCCTGTCTCCTATTAGTACCAGAACAAAAGTGTTCTATACTAGTCCATTTGTTGCAGTTGTGGCATTTTCTCTGCCAAGCATCTCCTCTAATTTGGTAACCACAGAACATCAAAATAAAATAAAAACCAAAAGGACTGGAAGGTAGAGCCAGAACACCAAACCTCTCGACTGTACAGATTTTCGCAGAATGTCCAGATTTTTGCCTCATATTTTTGGTCCATTTTTCATAAAAGTGTGGTTTTCTGGCAAATTAGTGGTAAATCATTAAAGACTGAAGTTATAAAATAATGACAGACATTTGAGTTTCAGAATTCATACCCTTCAAACAATTCATGCTAATACAAAATCTGTTATTCTGTCAACTTTCCAAGTTTGTAAGAGCAATATGTAAAAATTGTCCCTATTTTTGGGCCTTTGCCCTACTTTTATTTATGGCTTTGTCCAGATTTCTTGCTCTAAGAGGTTGAGAGGTATGCAGAACGCAATCCACACAAACTCCAACAAACAGATTTTTTTTTTTTTTTAACAGATGTAACAAGTTTATTGGTGCTTCCTGGTACCTTGGCTAACAAGCCTTCAGCGGGAATAAAAATCCACACCATTACATCCACTTTTTATAAAGCCTCCAAATTACTTAATCATGTGCTAATACATTAATTCTACACTTGTTTAATTAAATCCCTTAAAAAAGGTATGAATGAACATAACAATGTATACATATGTTAACATGTGAATGCAATCAAAGATGCACTTTACTGAAGTTGAAGTGATTGTACAGGTGAAAGCTTTCCATGGTTGAACCGGTTGTATGGTGAGTATATGTGCCTGTTTGGTGTATGTTTGTGCTGTTTTCTCTACAGTTAATATAGACATTCATTTATGTAATGCCTTGAAAGATGTCTTATGCCTGTGCATGTGCTTGTGTTTTTTCTTTTATGTTTTAGGAAATTGTTATACATGCAGTTTTTCCTGGGTGTGTGTCTTGCCAACCCCTGGCCATATGAATCACATTAAAATCAAATAGGGATCAGTTGACAGGTCAACACCTGTTGGGAGGGTGGCCTAATGCTTAAGGTGTTTGCCTTACAAACACAAGGTGCAGGGTTTGAATCTCACAGGGGATAACTGGCTAGGCTTAAAATGTCCCACAAGGGCAGTTAGCCTAGTACTAACCTATAACATAGGAACTTGTCAGGCAAGGGTTTTTGATTTACTTAAAAAATTATTGTAATTTTTTTAATGGTAATATCGGGGGAATATTTTGAATGTTTTAGTTAAGAGAATTAAGAGACGAATATTATATAAAGAATGGTAGGTCGGGCATGATTCGTCCTGTGCTTTACCTTTTTTATGGTTACATTTTGAATAAGATAGTAAAAGAAAGATGTAATTCATAGCTAGGCACTCTGTGTAGTATTTTAACTGCATATGCAAGGCAGGCATTAAAACAAAAAGAAAGAAAAAAGTTAGAGAATTGGGAGATAGTAAACTATAATAAGAAATGTTAGAAACCGACAGTACAAATGGACTGTGAAAAACAGAAAAGTTTGGTATAAAGAATTGCAAGAGTGGAAATGATATACATTATATATATGTATGTGTAATTATGGCAATTGTTACTGTTAAGTGATGCTTTTGCTGACAATGTTCTGGTATGTTTCTCCATTGGTAGCACTCTCTTCGAGTGCCGAGATGATCAAACATGGGAAATATCAAGTGTTACTGGTTCATTTGTTGTATGCATGTTATAGTGACTGTACATATGATAGGAATGTTTGTGCAAATGTTTGTGTGTTAGGGTTAGCGTTATTGTAAGGGTTAGGTAAGAGCATAGTTTATGTTCTGTATGTGTGTAATGTATGGAATGTGTGTCCAAGTGTCTTGTGTAGTAAAACTGTTTAATAATAATGTGTAGGGCTGGGGTTTGTGTGTAGGGACAGGGATAAGGTTAAGGTCAGCTAAGCCCCAGTGCCCAGCCTTACTCATGTCTGTTAACACTATTCCTAACTCTACACATTATGTTACCAAAAACCTTCCCCTTAGTATTATCAAACAAAGTACATCTTGTGTCATCGTTGGGGTTTTAATTAATGTATTTACAGACTGGGAAAGGAGAGTGTAGGGCTGGGGTTTGTGGGTAGAGGCACAACTTATCCACTCCCCCACCAGGGGCAGCAATATCCTAGACCTGGTCATTACCAACATGGGTGACTGGTGTTCCACACCAGAGGTTAATTCTTTGTTGGTCAGATCCGACCACAAGCTAATCACCCTAGACATCCACATCCTGCCCCCACCCCACCCCCATTAGGGAAACCACCGTAAAAAATTTCTCCAAAGCCAACTTCACACTTCTTAAGACAGAAGTGGCAGACTTCATGACACCCATGCATATGGACAATAGAGGTACGACTGTTGAATCCTACACAAATGCACTTTATAAGCACTTACAC